>NC_083883.1:18105697-18415697 GCF_032452875.1 Bos javanicus
ATCCAGCTGACCAACAAGATGGCAGGCTAGCACATCAAAATAACCATCTTATCAGGGTCTGGATGTGTTTCCTTTATAGATCAGAGGTCAGGGGAGGTAGGGAAGTAAAGTAAAATGGACAAACTTCCGTATGGTCAAAGCTATTGTTTTCTCAGTGGTCATGTATGGATATGAGAGTTGGAACATAAAGAAGGTGGACAGCTAAAGAATTGATGCTTTTGAACTGTGATGTTGGAAAAGACTCTTGAGAGTCCCTTGGCGTGCAAGCCACAGTCAGCTCCTGGTCTTGTTTTTGCTGACTGTATAGAGCTTCTCCACCTTTAACTGCAAAGAATATATCAGTCTGATTTGGGTGTTAGCCATCTGGTGATGTCCATCTGTAGAGTCTTCTCTTGTGTTGTTGGAAGAGGGGTTTTGCTGTAAACTGTGCATTCTCTTGGCAAAACTCTATTAGACTTTGCCCTGCTTCATTCATCCAAGGCCAAATTTGTCTGTTACTCCAGGTCTTTCTTGACTTCCTACTTTGTATTCTAGCTCCCTATAATGACAAGGACATCTTTTTTGGGTGTTAGTTCTAGAAGGTCTTGTAGGTTTTCATACAACCATTTAACTTCAGCTTCTTCAGCATTAGTGGTTGGGGGCTGACTGTGGCTCAAATCATGACGTCCTTATAGCCAAATCCACATTTAAAATGAAGAAAGTAGGAAAAACCACTAGACCATTCAGGTATGATCTAAATAAAATCCCTTTGATTATACAGTGGAGTGAGAAATAGATTTAAGGGACTAGATCTGATAGAGTGCCTGATGAACTATGGATGGAGGTTCATGACATTGTACAGGAGACAGGGATCAAGACCATTCCCAAGAAGAAGAAATGCAAAGAGGCAAAATAACTGTGTGAGGAGGCCTTACAAATAGCTGTGAAAACAAGAGAAGCGAAAAGCAAAGGAGAAAAAGAAAGACATACTCATTTGAAAGCAGAGTTCCAAAGAATAGCAAGGAGAGATAAGAAAACCTTCCTCAGTGATCAGTGCAAAGAAATAGAGGAAAGCAAGAGAATGGAAAAGACTAGAGATCTCTTTAGGAAAATTAGAGATACCAAGGGAACATTTCATGCAAAGATGGGGTCAATAAAGGACAGAAATAGTATGGTCCTAACAGAAGCAGAAGATATTAAGAAGAGGTGGCAAGAACACACAGAAGAAGTATACAAAAAAGATCTTCATGACCCAGATAATCATGATGGTGTGATCACTGACCTAGAGCCAGATATCCTGGAATGTGAAGTCAAGTGGGTCTTAGGAAACATCACTATGAACAAAGCTAGTGGAAGTGATGGAATTCCAAGATGATGCTGGGAAAGTGCTACATTCAATATGCCAGCAAATTTGGAAAACTCAGCAGTGGCCACAGGACTGGAAAAGGTCAGTTTTCATTCCAATCCCAAAGAAAGGCAATGGCAAAGAATGCTCAAACTATGACACAATTGCACTCATCTCACACATTAGTAAAGTAATGCTCAAAATTCTCCAAGCCAGGCTTCAACAATATATGAACCATGAACCTCCAGATGTTCAAGCTGGATTTAGAAAAGACAAAGGAATCAAAGATCAAATTGCTAACATCCGTTGGGTCATTGAAAAAGCAAGAGAGTTCCAGAAAAACACTTATTTCTGCTTTATTGACTATGCTTAAGCCCTTGACTATGTGGATCACAAAAAAAAATGGTGGAAAACTCTGAAAGAGATGGGAGTACCAGACCACCTGACTTGCCTCTTGAAAAATCTGTATGCAGGTCAGGAAGCAACAGTTAGAAATGGACATGGAACAACAGACTAGTTCCAAATAGGAAAAGGAGTATGTCAAGGCTGTATATTGTCACCCTGCTTATTTAACTTACATGCAGAATACATCATGAGAAACTCCGGGCTGTATTAAGCACAAACTGGAATCAAGATTGCCAGGTGAAATATCAGTAACCTCAGATATGCAGATGATACCACCCCTATGGCAGAAAATGAAGAACTAAAGAGCCTCTTGATGAAAGTGAAAGAGAAGAGTGAAAAAGTTGGCTTAAAGATCAGCATTCAGAAAACTAAAATGATGAAATACGGTCCCATCACTTCATGGCAAATAGATGGGGAAAGATTGGAAACAGTTAGAGATGACAGAAGGTGAGATGACTGGATGGCACCACCAACTCAATGGACATGAGTTTGAGTAAACTCCAGGAGTTTGTGATGGACAGGGAGGCCTGTCGTGCTGCAATCCATGGGGTTGCAAAAAGTTGTACATGACTGAGCGACCGAACTGAACTGAACTGGACTGCAAGGAGATGCAATCAATTATTCAATCCTGAAAAAAATCTGTTCTGAATATTCATTGGAGGGACTGATGCTTAGGTTGAAGTTCCAATAGTTTGGCCACCTGATGCCAAAAGCTGACTCACTGGAAAATACCCTGATGCTGGGAAGGATTAAAGGCAGGAGGAGAAGTGAATGACAGAGGATGAGATGGGTGGATGGCATCACCACCTCAGTGAACATGAATTTGAGCAGACTCCGGGAGATGGTGAAGGACAAGGAAGCCTGGTGTGCTGCAGTCCATGAGGTAGCAAAGAGTCATACATCATTGAGCAACTGAACAGCAATAAATCTTGAAAACCTCTCTCAAAATGGCAAGTCTCAGGCAGGGGATGTGCTAATTTCTTCCTGCCATCTACAGGTGAACAGGGTTCTGAACAAAGGCACTTTAACAGTCAAGCAGAGGGGTACACATGTATAAATACACACATGATCCTCAGCAGATTTGGAAAGAAGGGAGGATAGAAGAAAGAAAGGAAAGAAGGAGAACTTTTTTTGTTTAATCAAACAAAAAAATTCCTCAACCTCCCTATATCAGTCAGTGTCAAAGAAAAAGAGGGAAATTTGATTGCATATGAAATTAAAATTACTGCTGTTGTGGGAACTTCAATAGTGGTTCAGTGGTTTAAGAATCTGCTTTTCAGTGCAGGGGGCATGGTTTTGATCCCTGGATGGGGACCTTCATGGTCCCGCATGCAGACCAACTAAGTCAGCACGCTGCAAGTAGAGAAAGCCTGCACAACCCTCTGAAGACCCAGTTTAGTCAAAGTAATAATAATAATTACTGCTGTTTGAGCCACTGCTACTGTTGGGAAGATTGCTACAGCCTTATAAAAAAGAGATTCTGGGGTCAACACCATTGACACCTCTGGAACTGACCACAGCCAGTAGGATTTCTCTTCCTTCTGCTTTCTAACCTCGTGTGGATGTTTTCTAATCAGATCCTTCATGTTAGATATCATAAAGGACATAGGTTAGGCAGAGACATCTGATTAGTGAATCAGTATCTTTATAAGGTGATAACAGTGGTCTGATGTGTATATATGTATATATAATATATATATAACTATTATCAAATGAAAGAGCAAAACACAAAACTTTGAATCATTATGTCAGGAAAATCTTAACAAATTCTCCAATATTAATTGATTTCTAGAATGTAAACAAAGAGTGTGCTCCCTTTATAGATTCAAAATGTTTCTTTTCTATTGAAATCTCTGTTTTAACAATAATAACTTGTATATTTGTTTCATTTTCATTTAACTTTGTATTTTCCACTATTCTGAAGTTTCAAGAAAGCCAACAACTGTGTTGTCAGGAAACATGCATGCATCTTTAGGAAAGACTGAAATATATAATGATAAGCAATATACAGAATGGAATCAAATAAATTATTTTTCTGTATTCCATTGCAGTGAAAATCCTCTATAGTAGAAGATATCAAAAGAACATATCTCATTTACTACTTTTTGTATGTGTTACTTGAAATATAACATTCCCTGTAGATAAACATGAACAGTTCAGAGATGTGAACATTTGTAAGATTTGATCCAAGGTCACTTTTGCCTTTAAAAAGTACGAAAGCTTCTACACATGATACTTTTCCATTATAATAGTTGAATAATTTTAAGGTCACCAAACAGCATTGATTCATTTTTTAAAATAACAATCTAAACTTTGTAAGAACAGAAATGCTTGAAGATGTCAATAAAGAAGGCATTTTAGGATAAAATCCCTAAAGGATGGTCCCATTGTGTAAAAAGTAGTTGTTGCTGTTGTTGAGTCACTAAAGTTGGGTCCGACTCTTTTGCAATCCCATGCATGTGGCCCCCGAGGTTCCTCTGTCCATGGGATTTCCCAGGGAAGAATCCTGGAATGATTGCCATTTCCTACACTAGGGAATCTTCCCAGCCCAGGGATCAAACTCACATCTCCTGCATGCGCAGGTGGGTTCTTTTGCCATCAGTGGAATCCCTGATGGGGATTAGAGTTTGTAGGGTTAGAAAAGTTTTAATTATTTCTTTCTTTTCAGTTAGTTCTGAGAAATCTTGAGAAAATTAATTGTATGCTTACCTATGACAAAGGTTTCTTTCTTTATGTATCTGATTTTTTTAATGAGAATAATTTTATTCTAATTTTACTTCACCACACTAAAAAATAAAATTAGAGCAAAATATCCCTGAATACATGTGAATTTATGTATACGTATTCTAAAACTTTATAAAGTAAATCTCATACATCATATTATATTCAATAATATTTCATTATTTTAAGTGCAATGACTCTATAATTTTATATGTAAATATACATATACCTTTATAAAAATGGCTGTTCAAATTAACATTGTTTTCTGAGGTTAGACATGTATATATTCCTTATGAAAGCCATGAGACAGATAAATCTATCTATTCATCTATTTATCTATGACATTTTCATGAAGAAACAATTTTTAAGGATAGATATTTTAAAAGAAAATCTATCTTACATGACACCTTTTATAAATAAAAATATGTTTCCATACAAGTCTATTTATAAGTAGCAGTGGACATAGTCACACAAATTTATTTAGAATTTGATATAACAGCATTCGATTGTCAGAAACTGCACCTCTGTGCCTGTGTTATTCTCCATACTGTGGAAAGTCACATTGCTTTTGTCAGTACGGCAAGCTTAAAGCTTAAAGTAATAACAACCCCTGAGGAGCAGCCCTCAACCAAAAGATAGATAGATAGATAGATAGATATTTCAGAATCACATGCTTTACACTGTTTCCCAGTGCCTCCTACAGGAATAAATTCAGTCACTTATAGTCAGCTGGCTTAATAATGAAAACTTGAATGGCTCTAATTGGATATTTAAATTCCTTTATCAATTCCCCATTGCACAACTTATGTTTCTTGCACATGCCAAATAAATTGCTTACACATATCCTTGCGTAAGGTTGAATAATTTACCAGCCTACTGACAAAAAAAGGACAATATTGTTGATAAATATCCTATGATCACAGAATCTCTATAACTTCACAGTTGATAAGAATCTCCAATATTGTGCAATATGATGATACGGTGAAAAGTTAAACAATATTTTATTATTAGATGTAAAAGATATGGGGAATATCTAGCATTTAAGGGGTAAGCTGGCAGTGGTAATGATAAGAACATGTAGTTTTTGGATTGTTATAGTTAAGTATTATTAATGCAATGAAAAAAAAAAAAAGAAACTATAGGTCTAAATCACCCAGTGATCATCATCTCAGGGCATTGTGTGAATGTCGTACAGCCTTGATGATAATATAATAAGACTTAAAAGTGCAATTGAAAGGCTGCTGCTGCTGCTGCTGCTAAGTCGCTTCAGTCGTGTCTGACTCTGTGCGACCCCATAGACGGCAGCCCACCAGGCTCCCCTGTCCCTGAGATTCTCCAGGCAAGAACACTGGAGTGGGTTGCCATTACCTTCTCCAATGCATGAAAGTGAAAAGTGAAAGTGAAGTCAGTCAGTCGTGTCTGACTCTTAGCGACACCATGGACTGCAGCCTACCAGGCTCCTCCATCCATGGGATTTTCAAGGCAAGAGTACTGGATGGGGTGCCATCGCCTTCTCCAAATTGAAAGGCAGATTGTCCCAAAAACTAGTTCCATAACTGATTATGAGAATAGAAGAGAATGTTCAATTCACACCTCTGGCAAGTTTCCTGAACCAACAGAACATGCTGAGGGATGGGTTTTGAGGGATCTAGATGAGAGGAAGGATGCAATGACAGATAAGGAGATTTTAATTTTAATCAATGTTATTTCCATCAGTGGTGCATGACATTTGGGGTGCCCCACATCTTTGATTTATACTTGGTCTTCTCTGAAGCTTTCATTTAAGCATTTTGGTGGGTAGAATATAGCCTTGTATTTTGATTTTCTTTTTAATTTCTTCTAATGGCTAATGAATTTGATCATCATTTTTTTCTTTCTTTTTATTTTTAAATTATGAAAGTATGATACAACATTTAAAGGATTTGGAAAATAATAACAAAGTTACACATAGTTTCACTAAATATTACAATTATTTTTTAAATAGACAAAATTAAGATTTTTAGTTGGAGTTTCAATATCAAACTCTCAAAAAGTAATAGAATGAATATCTAGAAAGGTAGAAGGATAATAGTAGACTTGAAAAGCAACATAAACCAATTCAACATAAATAAAATTTATATACTTTTCATGCAACAGTAGGATACAAGCTCTATTCATGTTCCCATAGACTATAAACTAGGAGACACTGGAACATATCCAGGGGAATAAAAAGAGATGGGAAAATTTCATGGTCTAAAGGTATTGAAACCTGGCTTAGAGAATTTTGAGCATTACTTTACTAATGTGTGAGATGAGTGCAATTGTGCAGTAGTTTGAGCGTTCTTTGGTATTGCCTTTCTTTGGGATTGAAATGAAAACTGACCTTTTCCAGTCCTGTGGCCACTGCTGGGTTTTCCAAATTTGCTGGCATATTGAGTGCAGCGCTTTCACAGCATCATCTTTCAGGATTTGAAGTAGCTCAATTGGAATGCCATCACCTCCACTAGCTTTGTTCGTAGTGATGCTTTCTAAGGCCCACTTGACTTCCCATTCCAGGAAATATGGCTCTAGGTGAGTGATCACACCATCGTGATTATCTTGGTCACGAAGATCTTTTTTATACAGGTCTTTTGTGTATTCTTGCCACCTCTTCTTAATATCTTCTGCTTCTGTTAGGTCCATACCATTTCTGTCCTTTATCGAGCCCATCTTTGCATGAAATTTTCCCTTGCTATCTCTAATTTTCTTGAAGAGATCTCTAGTCTTTCCCATTCTGTTGTTTTCCTCTATTTCTTTGCATTGATTGCTGAGGAAGGCTTTCTTTTCTCTTCTTGCTATTCTTTGGAACTCTGCATTCAGATGCTTATATCTTTCCTTTCCTCATTTGCTTTTCGCTTCTCTTCTTTTCACAGCTATCTGTAAGGCCTCCCCAGACAACCATTTTGCTTTTTTGCTTTTCTTTTCCATGAGGACGGTCTTGATCCCTGTCTCCTGTACAATGTCACAAACCTCCGTCCATAGTTCATCAGGCACTCTGTTTATCAGATCTAGTCCCTTAAATCTATTTCTCACTTCCACTGTATAATCATAAGGGATTTGACTTAGGTCATACCTGAATGGTCTAGTGGTTTTCCCTATTTTCTTAAATTTAAGTCTGAATATAGCAATAAGGAGCTCATGATCTGAGCCGTAGTCAGCTACTGGTCTTGTTTTTGCTGACTGTATAGAGCTTCTCCATCTTTGGCTGCAAAGAATATAATCAATCTGATATCAGTGTTGACCATCTGGTGATGTCCATGTGTAGAACCAGAGATCAAATTGCCAACATCCGCTGGATCATCGAACAAGGAAGAGTTCCAGAAAAACATCTATTTCTGCTTTATTGACTATGCCAATGCCTTTGACTGTGTGGATCACAATAAACTGTGGAAAATTCTGAAAGAGATGGGAATACCTGACCACCTGATCTGCCTCTTGAGAAATTTGTATGCAGGTCAGGAAGCAACAGTTAGAACTGGACATGGAACAACAGACTGGTTCCAAATAGGAAAAGGGGTACGTCAAGGCTGTATACTGTCACCCTGCTTATTTAACTTCTTTGCAGAGTATGTCATGAGAAACGCTGGGCTGGAAGAAGCACAAGCTGGAATCAAGATTGCCGGGAGAAATATCAATAACATCAGATGCAGATGACACCACCCTTATAGCAGAAAGTGAAGAGGAACTAAAAAGCCTCTTGATAAAAGTGAAAGAGGAGAGTGAAAAAGTTGGCTTAAAAGTCAACATACAATTATGTAAAGTTTAAAAATAAAATAAAATTGGAAGAATTAAAAAAAAAAAAAAAGAAGAGTGAGAACTCAAAAAAAAAAAAAAAAAGTCAACATTCAGAAAATGAAGATCATGGAATCTGGTCCCATCCCCTCATGGGAAATAGATGGGGAAACAGTGGAAACACTGTCAGACTTTATTTTGGGGGGCTCCAAAATCACTGCAGATAGTGACTGCAGCCATGAAATTAAAAGATGCTTACCCCTTGGAAGGAAAGTTATGACCAAAGTAGATATCATATTCAAAAGAAGAGACATTACTTTGTCAACAAATGTCCATCTAGTCAAAGCTGTGGTTTTTCCTGTGGTCATGTATGGATGTGAGAGTTGGACTGTGAAGAAAGCTGAGCGCCGAAGAATTGATGCTTTTGAACTGTGGTGTTGGAGAAGACCCTTGAGAGTCCCTTGGACTGCAAGGAGGTCCAACCAGTCCATTCTGAAGGAGATCAGCCCTGGGATTTCTTTGGAGGGAATGGTGCTGAAGCTGAAACTCCAGTACTTTGGCTACCTCATGCAAAGAGTTGACTCATTGGAAAAGACTCTTATGCTGGGAGGGATTCGGGGCAGGAGGAGAAGGGGACGACAGAGGATGAGATGGCTGGATGGCATCACTGACTCGATGGATGTGAGTTTGAGTGAACTCGGGGAGATGGTGATGGGCAGGGATGCCTGGTGTGCTGCGATTCATGGGATCGCAGAGAGTCGGACATGACTGAGCAACTGACCTGAACTGAACTGAAAGGTGTTGAAATCATATAGAGTCTGTTTTCTTATCATTGTGTAGTTATGTTAGAAATCAATATCAAAAGATATTTGAAAATAACCCACAAATTTCAAGTGCAATGTGACATTTACCAATAGAGATTTTTGTCTTAGTCATCGAAAGCCTCAATAAAGTTAGAAGACTGAAAAAACACAGAGGGTAATTGCAGAGAAGAAAGTGTTAAATGAGAAATTAATATCAAAAATACTTTTAAAAAAACTTTTAAAAACTTGTATTTGGAAATTAAATGTGTGTTTTTAAATGGTGGATTTATCTAAGAAGCCATGACGGGGAATATTAGAAAATATTTGTAACAGAATAAAAATGAAAAAGAGAATTTACCAGAATGTATTGCATGTAGCTGAAGCTGTTCAATGCAAACAAATACCGTCTGGAATCCTGAATATGAAAACAAATAATGGACATTAGCATACAATTTTGTGAAATTGGAACAAAATCTGTACTTTAGTTAATAATACTGTATCATATACTAATTTCTTTTTTCTTTAACAACAGTATTTCTGTTTATTCTCAGAATTGGATTAAAAGTTTCAAACCTCATTCAAAAAATTTTTTTAAATCACTAAGGTAATAAACTAACTGGACTTTTAACAGTAATATTAGATTTCAAAATACACAGAATTATATCAAAGTTTTGAGTGAATATAAATTAGAAATCTACCATTCCATTTATACTAAGTCAAACAAGTAGAATAAAAATGTCATAATTGTTTTTAGCTATGCAAAAATTCATAGGCTTTCTAAAATATATATATTATACATTACTATATATATATATATGTATACACAAAAGTTTTTCTACTATTCTTGATAAAGGCTTACTACTATTTAATAGGAAAACCTGTAATCACTTTTTAAAATCCAGATGCATATCAAATATCTTGGAAATTTTTGAAACTACAAATGTCTAGGTATTGCTTTTTTTGTTGTTATTCTTTCTCAAGCCTTGATCGCCTTTTTATGCATTGTGATAAGTCGTTGTGAAATCAACAAAGCAGAGTTTAAAAATCCTTTGCCCATTTTTCTATTTAAGGGTCAGCTTTTTTATTTCCCTTTTTGATTTATAAATTCGGAATATGAGTCTTGTTGGGTGTATGCATTACAATTATTTTTTCCTTATGAAAGGTGTGTTCTCACTTAAATTGTATTCTTTTGAATCAGTTATAGAAGATTGGATATTTGAAAGTGCTCACAAGACCCTCCAGTGTTTACTTATCTAAGCCTCTAACAAAAGCAAAGGTTAGAGAAGTTCTTCATGGAACATATTCTCAAGTGACTCAGGATTTTTTACACATGATAAATATACCTGGAGCCAGTATCATTACACAGCTGGAGTTTCTACTTGAAGCATAGAAAAATCAATGGCTTACAATTCATGAAATAATGATAATATTGAGATGACAGAGTACTGAAAATAGGTTAAAAAACACACACACACAACAAAAAACTCAACAAGATGAGGATGTCAATATTAATAAATCACACAAGACCAGAGAACAGATAACTGTGTTTGAGCGAACTCCGGGAGATATTGAAGAACAGGGAAGCCTGGCATGATGCAGTCCATGGGGTCTCAAAGAATCAGACACAACCTAGCAACAGAACAACAATAAAGTTTTCCAGGAAGCACTAGAGACATGTTCTTCAATAAAACCAAGAGTAATGGTTCTCTTATAGGGGCATGGGCATCACTGACAAGCCAGCATCGATGGAAGGGAGTTGTTATAGCACTTCAGTTCAGTTCAGTTCAGTTGAGTCACTGTGTCGTGTCCGACTCTTTGCAACCCCATGGACTGCTGCACGCCAGGTCTCCATGTCCATTACCAACTCCCGGAGTTTTTCAAACTCATGTCCATTGAGGTGGTGATGCCCTCCAACCGTCTCATCCTCTGTCAGCCCCTTCTCCTCCTGCCTTCAATCTTTCCCAACATCAGGGTCTTTTCAAATGAGTCAGCTCTTCACATCAGTATTGGAGTTTAGCTTCAGCATAGTTCCTTCCAAGAGTCTTCTTCAACACCACAGTTCAAAAGCATCAGTTCTTCAATGCTCAGCTTGCTTTATAGTCCAACTCTCACATGCATACATGACTACTGGAAAAACCATAGCTTTGACTAGATGGACCTTTGTCAGTGAAGTAATGCCTCTGCTTTTTAATATGCTGTCTAGGTTGGCCATAACTTTGCTTCCAAGGAACAAGCATCTTTTTAATCACATGGCTGCAGTCATCATCTAGAGAGATTTTGGAGAGCAAGAAAATAAAGTCCATCACTGTTTCCATTGTTTCCCCATCTATTTGCCAAGATGTGATGGGATAGATGCTATACTCTTCATTTTTGGATGTTGAGTTTTAAGCCAGCATTTTCACTCTCCACTTTCAATTTCATCAAGAGGCTCTTTAGTTCTTCTTTACTTTTTGCCATAAGGGTGGTGTCATCTGCATATATGAGGCTATTGATATTTCTTCTGGCAATCTTGATTCCAGCTTGTGCTTCATCCAGCCCAGCGTTTCTCATGATGTACTCTGCATAGAAGTTAAATAATCAGGGTGACAATATACAGCCTTGATGTACTCCTTTTCCTATTTGGAACCAGTCTGTTGTTCCATGTCCAGTTCTAACTGTTGCTTCCTGACTTGCATACAGATTTCTCAAGAGGCAGGTCAGGTGGTCTGGTATTCCCATCTCTTTCAGAATTTTCCACCATTTTTTGTGATCCACACAGTCAAAGGCTTTGGCATAGTCAATAAAGCAGAAATAGATGTTTTCTGGAGCTCTCTTGCTTTTTCAATGATCCAATCGATGTTTGATCATCTGGTTCCTCTGCCTTTTCTAAAGCCAGAGTGAACATCTGGAAGTTCACGGTTCACATACTGTTGAAGCCTGGCTTGGAGAATTTTGAGCATTACTTTGCTAGTGTCTGAGATGTGTGCAATTGTGCAGTAGTTTGAGCATTCTTTGCCATTGACTTTCTTTGGTATTGGAATGAAAACTGACCTTTTCCAGTCCTGTGGCCACTGCTGAGCTTTCCAAATTTGCTGGCCTATTGAGTGCAGCACTTTAACAGCATCATCTTTTAGGATTTGAAATAGCTCAATTGGAATTCCATTACCTCCATTAGCTTTTTTCATAGTGATTCTTCCTAAAGCCCACTTGACTTCACATTTCAGGATGTCTGGCTCTAGGTGAGTGATCACACCATCGTGATTATCTGGGTTGTGAAGATCTTTTTGTACAGTTCTTCTGTATATTCTTGCCACCTCTTCTCACGTACTATATCTTTGCATGAAATAGTCCCTTGGCATACCTCACTAGAATTAATGCAGTTAATAGGATTCTGCAATAGCAGAGGCCAGGTTGTTACATTTTACTTTTAGAAGGAAAGTAGACATATGACTGTAAGAAGCAGACTGGAATCCAAGGAGTATTGACTACCAGGAATTTGTGGCTGTGGCTAATACACCATGCTGTCCCTAAGGTCAAAAGTCATGGAC
Organism: Bos javanicus; assembly: GCF_032452875.1. Taxonomy (NCBI): domain Eukaryota; kingdom Metazoa; phylum Chordata; class Mammalia; order Artiodactyla; family Bovidae; genus Bos; species Bos javanicus. The sequence goes on from NC_083883.1 coordinate 18,118,228, forward strand.
AGTCAACAAGGATATTGATTGACGTACATAATCTTCAACCAGAAAATAAATTAGTTTCACCTTCGCCAGTTTCCTGAGTTAAACCGGTTTCAGTCCTTGAATTCTTGAAACTAAGTGGAGCCAAGGTCCTCTAGAAGAAAGACCATGTGCTACCACAAGAAGAGCAGAGATTTCCCACCCTTCACCCACAGGAACCTATAGCCATCTGTCAGAGAATCGTTCACTGACGGAAACAAAATTCCCAGCTATTTCCATGACTTTTGGATACGTGGCCTCAGCTAACACTAATACCCCAATGATGGCACAATGGCATATGGGTTGTTTAGCCATAGTTGTGGGAAAGAGGCTATTCATGGCTCCAGCAACATTGAATTTCCTCTAACAGAAGCATGTCTAGCTACAAGTGCTACTGAATGCCTGAGTTGTGGGACACATTTAGAGACTGAACCTATGATATTGTACCAGCCTACAGAGGGATAACAGGTTCATTTGGTCACAGCCCTTCCACCAAACAGGTTGAAGGTATACATATGTACTGGAATTGAAATGTAATCTAAGCATAAATGCATCTCTCTTGCTTATAATACCTCAAAAAGTATCATAGTGTTCACTTAAGTGTGTAATTTATCATTTTTGGATCCTGTCTCAAAAGCTTGAACTTCTCAGCCTCCCAAATTTGAGATATAAATGTCTTATATTTAGGCTACCCTGCCTATGGTATTTTTTATAGCACCCTGAGCAGACTAAAACATCTTCCTAAGGATAAAATTTAACCTCCTGTGGGGTCGATATGCTATCCTACAAGATACAATATACATCTGAACCATAGAACACACATGTCTGAGAACAAGAAGTGGTGTTGAAGTGACTTGTATTGCCATTAAGCCCAGTGACTCACCTGGGGAATTAATTATTTCTGTCCCCTTAACTTTAATCATAAACTGGTCTAGAATTCCTATTTGCAATTAGGAATTGCAAAAATCTTCAGTGGGTACAGTAAGGATTCTACTAAATCTAAAATTATAGCTGCTGGGACTTCCCTGGTTGTTCAGTGGCCTAAAACTGGGCTCTATGGTCCCAATCCAGGGGTCCTGAGTTCAATCCCTGGTCAGGGAATCAGATCCCACATGCTGAAAATAATTTAAGAGTTCACATGCCACAGATAAAGTTCCCGTGTGCTGCAACACGACCCAAAGCAGTCAAATAAATAAATAAAAACTAAAAATAAAATTAAGAAAAAAAATTTAATTACAAATTAAATTATAGCTGCTGCCTAGCAGTGCCAGGGTTCTCATATTGATACACCAATAGGGAAAGGAAGGTGTTACGCTACTGGAAAGGTAATTGATGTGGGTTATGATAAGGACATAGGTTGATATTACATGATAGGAGCAGGGAAACAGATTTATGGGGGAAAGTGATTGGTGCTTCCTATCAGCAGATAAACATAAATGATAATTTTTAGCTACAAAACCAGGGGCTCAGATTCCTTGAGATGAAGGTCTGGCTTCTCCAGGAGTGTGTTGGAGCTTCTAAGACCAGCTTATGTTAGGTAGTTGACACTGAAGAGGGTTGCCATGCCTTTCTCTGGATCTTCTTGACCCAGGGATCGAACCTGTGGCTCTTATGTTTCCTGGATTGGCAGGGAAATTTTCTACCACTAGAGCCATCTAGGAAGCCCAGAAATTTGTGAGCTGGTTGTTAAATATAGCCATAGTTAAAAGTTAAATTATTTAAATTTGTAATTAAACAAGTTACATGAAGACCAAAGGTAATAAATATTCAAAACTCATACCATCCTATTTACTTTTTTGGTTATCATTTATATTTCTGAGATCTACTATTTATTTATTTGGAAGTCATATGTAATGGTATGCTACTGTACATCTCTCTCCAACTCAATCTCTAACCATACAAGGAGAGCTTGAAATTGGCCATGATGAGAATTTTATACCATGGAAATCTGGAAACGCTACAAATCAAGGATTGGTTTATTTTTTTGTTGACTGTCCAGAACAGCAGCCAACAGTCTATAGCCTACAGGCATAATATGTCTTGTGGCCTTTTTCTTCTAAAGACTACAAGCTAAGACTGTTGTTTATATTTTAAACAGTTATTAAAAACAAACAAAAGAGAAAAAATATGTAAGAGGAATTGTACATGGCCACAAGACTTAAAATGTTTATCTTCCTTTACAGAAAAAAAAAAAATGCTGATCTAGATTTTACAAAGTGATAGAGATGTTAATAGGGGAGATGAAACTTCAGAGTATGTAAGGTCTATAGCACACAAAATGAAGGAAATAGCTTCAAAAACTATTACTTGACATCATAATTTGATTATGCGAAAGAACGATAGTGCAGTTTTGACAAAGGTCTTGGCAGTTTCATTTTGCTCGTGTGCACGCACGTGCATGCGCACGCATGCGTGCACGCTCTCAGTTGCTCAGTTGTGTCCTACTCTTTGTGACTCCAAGGACTGTCACCCGCCAGGCTCCTCTGTCCATGGGGATTCTCCAGGTTAGAATACTGGAATGGGTTGCCATTTCCTATTTCAGAGTATCTTCCCGACCCAGAGATCGAACCTGAGTCTCTCGCCTATCCTGCATTGGCAGGCGGATTCTTTACCAGTGCGCCACCTGTGAAGTCCAAATTTGTTTGTACACTATGAAAAAAAACATATAAATGAAGATTCATGTTGAAAGTGTACTTAGAGAGCCAGTAGTTAAGCAATTACCAGCACATCACTGAGGGTACCCCACTGACAAGACACTTTGGCCAGGACCATCACTATTTGAAGGTAAAGGGGCTCAACCATGAGTAGTAGAAGAGGGAAATCCTGAGCGTCAACGGTGACTTCGCAAATCATTGCATCAGAGAAGAGTGTGGCTTTTGCCCATTCATTTTTTTGTTATAAATATCTTTCTTAGAAATTGTGACTGGTCATCACCTTGAAGGAGTGATAACAGGATGGAGCACAAACGGAACTGAGAAATGAGAAGGAGACCCCGTCCAGGAGCTGACAGTGTCACACTCAAGTCCCTCAGTGTTTTCAATGGGCCTCCACTGATTTCCCCTGCCAGTATCTTTGTCTCTGTGCCAGAGGCCTATTGTCAATGTCAGAAGGTCACTGTCAGCTCAGAAATGAGCAGCCCTGGGATCATTCCTTCACTATTGTCTGGAAGTGCTTGATGTATAAGAGTTCCTCTACCTTTACCCATCCAGTGGGGTAATTCTGAGACTATGATTTGTACTGTTTCCTAAAGTGTCCTTGCCGGTTAGAGTTCCAGTCACCCACTGCTACTACTACGTTGCTTCAGTCGTGTCTGACTCTGTGCGACCCCATAGACGGCAGCCCACCAGGCTCCCCTGTCCCTGGGATTCTCCAGGCAAGAACACTGGAGTGGATTGCCATTTCCTTCTCCAGTGCATGAAAGTGAAAAGTGAAAGTGAAGTCGCTCAGTCGTGTCCGACCCTCAGCAACCCCATGGACTGCAGCCTTTCAAGCTCCTCCGTCCATGGGATTTTCCAGGTAAGAATACTGGAGTGGGGTGCAATTGCCTTCTCCAGTGGTTGCTAACTAAATAAAACATCTTTGAATGATTACTTCCCTTCTTTGTTCTGAATTTTCAGTTCCCTTCTGCTGTTTTTGGAGCTCCCATCTAAAATGTTTTCACTGAAATTCTTATCTCAGGGTCTGCTTCCCCAATAACCCAAACTAAGATCCCCAGCAGCAGCTCAGAAATGCTCCTAAGTGCTGATGGGAAATTCAGTGCTCTCTAAAAGTGTTGGCAGTCTCTGAAGAGAAGCAAAAAAGTCTGGGCCACAAATCATGTTTGTGTGATTGAAAAAGCAAAGTGAAATAAAGTGAATATATTGCACTTGTAATCAAACATGGCAGTGAATTATCTTTTTTTCTTTAATCATTTGAAAGGTCATTAGAATAATCTCTGATGAGTGGAGTGGAAAAAATTAAAAAGTATAAAAAGTACTATAGCTAAAACCAGGCAAGAACTTCTGGTTGACATATAAGTTTTCCAGGGCCTATCTATCTGTCTGTCTATCTCTCTATCTACTTATTTATCTATCTGATGGTCATTCTGAGTTGTAAAGTAATAAGCTCCTTCCTATTTTTGTGATAAGTATTAAATATGTCATTAAAGGAGAAGAGAAGTAGAGTATGTTTTGCTTTGTTTTTTCCAAATGACAGAGAAGCATTATAAGTTCTCTAGGTCATCATTTCCTAAAATATGCCCTAGGGAAACATTAGTCCTATAGCTCTTAAAAATTAGTAAAGTTGGGGACTTCCCTGCTGGTCCAGTGACTAAGAATCGCCTTGCAGTGCAGGGGGTTCAGATTTGATTCCTGGTCAGGGAACGAAGGTCTCACATGCAGGGAGCATCTAAGCCCACGCACCACAGCTACTGAAGCCCATACACTGTGGAGCCCGCGAGCCACAGCTACTGAGCCCAAGCACCATAATTAGAGAGTCCTGTGCTGCAATGAACAATCCTACATGATGCAACAAAGATCCCACATGCCACAACCAAGACCCGATGCAGCCATATAAATAAATCTTTTAAAAATAATAATATATCTTCTTGAAAAAAGTAGTAAAGTCAGAGACTACGAGAAATTTTGTCTTTCCCCTACACTTCCCTCATCCTAGTTCTCCTTCCTGTATTCACAATGCAAATGTGAAATTCATATTTTAAATAAGCTTTTTTCTTAATTATTGTTTTACTTAGTATTCCTCTAACTTACATTACCAAGAATTTGTAAATAAGTGTGTATGTATGTGTGTAAAAATACATATTAAGTTCTCAACTGTATACTAGGAGTCAAGCAAGTCTCAAGAAATATTTTGTTATCTCAAATACTATTTGCCATACATTTCACATATTTAGTCCAATAAATCAAATATGACCACTGTATGTTAAGTACACAGTCTTGCCTATCAAAAATATAAAACCTTACATTAATTGACCAGTTATTTATCAGTATCAAACATGTCCAAGATGTAAATTTTTTGTAGCTGTACTCAGATAATCAACGGATATTATTATATGTCATCTCAAAACTTATTTAAGTGATATAAAAGATAATTATGTTTAAACATTGAATAAACACAGATGTTATTAGGGATGTGTAGAAAGTGGTTTATTTTCTTACCATGAATAACTTGATATTTTGGAGGAAAACAAGATCTATGTGAAATTAGGAGAGCACAGATGTTACAATGCATAACTGAATGCTGAGCACCATATAAAATAGAAGTGTAGAGGGAGGGACATACGTATACTTATGGATGATTCATTTTGATATATGGCAGAAAAGGACACAATATTGTAAATAAATTATCCTCCAGTTAAAATTATATAATTAAAAAAGAAGTATAACATGGTTTCATAGAAAATTAGTACAAGTATAAATGTCATTATTCCTCTGAATCATTCTTACTGTTGTAATAGTAGTTAATTATTTTGAGACTGTGTCACTCTTTAGTTTAGTCATACTGGATTGCTCCATAGTTTGATTCATGATTCACACCAAGTTTCCCTTGATACAGTGAGAACTTTCTGCAAAGGCACAGTAATCTTCATGTTAATATAGCTGGGAATTTCAAGGGCATACCTGATATAACAATGTGTTGTCATAAATATTTCTGACATTTATGCATTATACTTTCTTTAAAAGCAAGTTAATATTTCAAAAATAAATTAATAGTAACATCATTCCTCAGCTCAATTATAAAATATGCTAATGTGTCAGACATTCTTAATGCATCAGGATTGGCTGGGGACTTCTATAGCTAAAGTGCAAAAGAATTTTAAGAAGCAGTATTCCATGGTGAATAATTTAACCATATGGTCATTGGCTTTGATTTAGTCCAGCAATGGGTGTTAGGGATTTTATCATGTAACTGGAATAGATCTATTACTTCTAAAAATGACATTTTACAGAAAGAAAAATATAAATAGTATGATGAAAATTTCATTTATTATATTTCTCTCCAAATTTTACCATGGCCTTTTCAAATTCTCCAAGGAAACATATTTCCTTCGGCATATTAGAAATGACTTCTCCAATTCAGCCTTAATTCAAGAATCCTGACAATGTTAATGTGTAGGAATTGTATTTTGGATGAATTTTAATAAATCATAAATTATCAGGGAAATTTCCCACAATTAAATTTTGCCTAGGCTTAGATACCAGAGGACAGAGAGAGAGAATGAGAATGAGAAAAAGAGTGAGAGTTGGAAGATAAACTATCTTGTATTAATGAGGTAAAGTGTTAAAGTTCAATCTGCAAGCACGTTGTTTTTTAATCCAGCAACAAGTATTTTATATATATATGTGGGGGTGTATTAAAATATATATTTGTTTATTTATAACATAAGGGTGTGTGTAAATTAACACTTGGTTTTGAGTTAACAATTTCGTCTTCTATCAGGTAAAATAGTGTCCATAACACTGAGTATTCACTTCACCTGGTTGTCCGTATTAACATACACACACTACTGTATTCAAATGGATAGCCAACAAGGACAGGAACTCTACTCAATATTCCGTAATAACCTATATGGGAAGAGAATTTGAAACAGAATAGATGTATGTATATGTCTGTATCAGATACTCTGCTGTACACCTGAAACTAACACGACATTGTAAATCAACTATGTTGCTACTGTTGCAGTTTAATGGCTAAGTCATGTCTGACTCTTTGTGAGCCCATGGACTATCGCCTGCCAGGCTCCTATGCCCATGCGGTCTCCCAGGCAAGAATACTGGAGTGGGCTGCCATTTCCTTCTCCAGGGGATCTTCCCAACCCACAGATCAAACTCTCATCTCCTGTGTCTCCTGCATTGGCATGGGGAATTCTTTACCACTGAGCCACCTAAAAGAAATAAATCAATGCACTTTCTGATAGGGAATGTAAAGGGAATCCTGGGCTTGCCACACGAACACCTGAAAAGCAAAAAGGTCATAATTAGGATGAAGGACAATGAAGTTCCTTGACTGAGCTTTGGTAAAATTTAGGCTGAAACATTTAGGTATCCCATTAAATTTTTGTATTTAAATGTAGCAAAAGTGTAACAGTATGACCTTGCATAGGCTATATCAGGTTTTTTTTTAGCACTTGTGTCTTTATTTAAAAAATAGGGATAATAATACCTATCATCAGTTTTTCATGGTTTCATATGAATATCAAGGAGTGATGGTAATTGAAAATAGCTCTACAAATACACAGTTTTATGTTTCCTTCTAGTTTTGCCTCTAACTGTATTTGTCACCCAAATCCGTTAGGCCTGCATGAGAGAGTATGAGGAATAAATTGAAGCAAAGAAAATAAAAGAGATATAAAAATGGGATTACCATTTAGCGAAAACATGAAATGCATTTTTCAGCTGACACTTACAAATGAAAAGCAATGGCACGAACGAAAATGCAGCGTCGGCACTGACATTCTGTGGTCGACGAACGCCATAGAGAAAAATACCGCCTGTGTGTCGTAACCTTGTACAGAAATCTGAACAATTGAAAAGTATCACACAGAGTGTGAATGTCTTCTGATATGATTGAAAGATAAAACCATCAGACACCAGATTCTAAAAATTAACGTCATGATTATGTGTTTAACTGTAGCGATGGGCTACTTTTTCATCCTTTAAAATGGCATTGTTAGTGGAATCCATTTGGTCAATTAGACAGATCAATGCTGATTTTAGATACAATTTTGGCTTATTCCTCCTGGAAACGATTCCAAAACCACACTTTACTAGCTCTCTCTTACCCTGCTTTTAATTCATTTCATGTTATTTCTTCCTGCTGGGTGTTCATTTTCACTGCTCTCACTGTCAGATAGGTGTTTTCCCCCTAATTGTCACCAGCTTCACTCTCTTCACAAGGTGACACTGTCATAGTCGTTTTGTTACTTAAATCACCATGGCCATCCTCTCTCTTGACCAGCACACTAACATCTGTCATTGCTGATAGCCTGGCCCCAATTAAGACCTTGTGTCAAAATAAACTGTATTGCCATCACAGTCAGGTTTTAATAAGGAGAGGAGTGGATTAGAATTGCTCGATTGGAAAAACAAAAAACATGCACTTGTGGCATTTTCATTACATCCATCTTTCATTCTGCTTCTTATTTATACAGTATGTATGTGTGTGTATATATATATTCCACTACCTACTGTTTATGCTCATTCCACTCTTTCCTTGGATGTTTACAATTAAACATGCTGTTCATGCAATTAGCATTGAGGCCATGAGAAGGAAAAGATAAAACAGTGACTTTTTAAGCATTACTGCTCAGAGATATAGGACAGTCACTATAGTCATGAGGCACTTCAGCTATTTGAAGTGTAAGATTCTTTTTGTCATGGTTGCTACTCTGGTGTAAACCATATTTCAGTTTAATCCTATCTCTCCTTCATTCTGACTTCTTGATCCAAAACAAGTTGCTTAACTTCTTAAACTATTTTTCTTATAAACAAACTAGGACTATAGGTCTTGAGGGTTTAGAAAGTGAAAGTTGGTCAGTCGGGTCTCACTCTTTGTGACCCCATGGACTCTGCAGTCCATGGAATTCTCTAGGCCAGAATACTGGAGTGGATAGCCTGTCCTTTCTCCAGGGGGTCTTCCCAACCCAGGTATCGAACCCAGGTCTCCCACATTGCAGGTGGATTCTTTACCAGCTGAGCCACCAAGACATCATATTATTTATTTACCCATTCATTCATTACTATATTATTTCTTGCACATTACATTGTAAACTCCAGAACCAAAGGGCCATCTCTACTGGTTTAACTTTGAGTTCCCAGTGCCTATTACTATGCCTGGAAAATAGTAAATAATAAATATTTGAAAGATTGCCTAAAAGATTAAGCTGTATCTGTATCAAAAACTAAAATAAATGAATAGGAACTTGGATAGTCTTCTGAAAAATAATTTTGTAGATGATAGGATAAATTTCTATACATAGTGATTAAATCCCACTATTAGGCACTAACATATATGTAACAGATTTGAAAATATAGGAGGGTTGACCTGAGCCAGGCAATAGCTTGACTTATAAAACACTGAGTTAAAATAAACCACCAATTGAGGAACTAAACTTTATATTTCTTAGAAAATATATTTTTTTAACTCATCTGAATGTAGATGGTAGATTCTGTCAACTGGTTTTGCGGAGGTGGGAAACTCCTTTCACTTCACTTCAGTTTAAGTGTCACTATTAAACAACTGTGTAGCTCCATCAACAGCTGTGAGGCATAACACAGAGCTCCCATTCTGCTATCACTGATGTCGCTAACAGGGCAGGGTCCATACCTCACCCACCCTCAGCTCTACCCAGGGTGCTTGACATCACCAGGCTGGACCAAAGAGGAAATCATCAGGCCACACCTCCTCAGGCAAGGTAATTAAAACAAGTTCTTATATATTACAATGTTATAGGATGACAGTTTAGATTTATAAATTGTGTTACTTAGCAAATGTTTATAATATTTATATATTTCTACTAGAATAGAAGTGATGTCAAAGAACAAATTTAAAGAACAGTCTATTTTTAGTGTATCTTGAAATACACTTGTAAATAACATATGTGCACACTAATATATACATACACAGTAATTAATACGATATACATATATAATCTTTTGTTGACCATGATGGCTACTCCATTTCTTCTAAGGGATTCCTGCCTGCAGTAGTAGATATAATGGTCATCTGAGTTAAATTCACCCATTCCAGTCCACTTTAGTTCACTGATTCCTAGAATGCCGACATTCACTCTTGCCATCTCCTGTTTGACCACTATCAATTTGCCTTGATTCATGGACCTAACATTCCAGGTTCCTATGCAATATTGCTTTTTATAGCATCGGACCTTGCTTCTACCACCTGTCACATCCACAGCTGGGTATTGTTTTTGCTTTGACTCCATCCCTTCATTCTTTCTGGAGTTATTTCTTCTGGAGTTATTTCTCCACTGATCTCCAGTAGCATATTGGGCACCTACTGACCAGGGGAGTTCCTCTTTCAGTATCCTATCATTTACCTTTTCATACTGTTCATGGAGTTCTCAAGGCAAGAATACTGAAGTGGTTTGCCATTCCCTTCTCCAGTGGACCACATTCTGTCAGACCTCTCCACCATGACCTACCCATCTTGGGTGGCCCCACAGGCATGGCTTAGTTTCATTGAGTTAGACCAGGCTGTGGTCCGTGTGATTAGATTGACTAGTTTTCTGTGAGTATGGTTTCAGTGTGTCTGCCCTCTGATGCTCTCTCGCAACACTTACCGTCTTACTTGGGTTTCTCTTACCTTCGAGTGGGGTATCTCTTCACGGCTGCTCCACTAAAACAGAGCCACTGCTCCTTACCTTGGACAAGGGGTATCTCCTCACTGCCGACCCTCCTGACCCTGAACGTGGAGTGGCTCCTCTCAGGCCTCCTGCACCCACGCAGCCACTGCTCCTTGGACGTGGGGTTGCTCATCTGGACCACCGCCACTGACCTCGGACGTGGGGTAGCTCCTCCCAGTGTGGAAAATTCTGAAAGAGATGGGAATACCAGACCACCTGACCCTCCTCTTGAGAAACCTATATGCAGGTCAGGAAGCAACAGTTAGAACTGGACATGGAACAAAAGACTGGTTCCAAATAGGAAAAGGAGTACGTCAAGGCTGTATATTGTTACCCTGATTATTTAACTTCTATGCAAAGTACATCATGAGAAACGCTGGGCTGCAGGAAGCACAGGCTGGAATCAAGATTGCAGGGAGGAATATCAATAACCTCAGATATGCAGATGACACCACCCTTATGGCAGAAAGTGAAGAGGAACTAAAAAGCCTCTTGATGAAAGTGAAAGTGGAGAGTGAAAAAGTTGGCTTAAAGCTCAACATTCAGAAAACTAAGAACATGGCATCTGGTCCCATCACTTCATGGCAGATAGATGGGGAAACAATGGAAACAGTGTCAGACTTCATTTTTCTGGGCTCCAAAATCACTGCACCTGGTGATTGCAGCCATGAAATTAAAAGATTATTACTCCTTGGAAGGAAAGTTATGACCAACCTAGACAGCATATTAAAAAGCAGAGACATTACTTTGCCAACAAAGTTCTGCCTAGTCAGACTATGGTTTTTCCAGTAGTCATGTATGGATGTGAGAGTTGGACTGTGAAGAAAGCTGGGCGCTGAAGAATTGATGCTTTTGAACTGTGGTGTTGGAGAAGACTCTTGAGAGTCCCTTGGACTGCAAGGAGATCCAACCAGTCCATTCTAAAGGAGATCAGTCCTGGGTGTTCTTTGGCAGGAATGATGCTAAAGCTGAAACTCCAGTACTTTGGCAACCCCATGTGAAGAGTTGACTCATTGGAAAAGACTCTGATGCTGGGAGGGATTGGGGGCAGGAGGAGAAGGGGACGACAGAGGATGAGATGGCTGGATGGCATCACCGACTCTATGGACGTGACTTTGAGTGAACTCAGGGAGTTGGTGATGGACAGGGAGGCCTGGCATGCTGTGATTCATGGGGTCACAATGAATGGGACATGACTGAGCTACTGAACTGAACTGAACATATATAGTCACACTAAAGTACATGTGTTTATATAAACATATAGAAGTATGGAATATATATATGTATCTTTACACAGAAGACTAAAGTTCTTCCCAGATGGTGCTAGTGGTGAAGAATCTGCCTGCCTGCCAATGCAGGAAACCAAGGCGTGCAGGTTCGACCCCTGGGTTGGGAATATCCCCTGGAATAGTAATATCAACCTGCTCCAGTGTTCATGCCTGGGAAATCCCATGGAAAGAGGAGTCTGGCAAGCTACAGTCCATGGGGTCACAGAGAGTAAGAGACTTGGACATGATTGAGTGACTAAGCACACTAACAATAATACAAGTGCATGTGAATGTCAAATAATACAAAACAACTACACTAATAGGTGTGTATATCAAATAACAGAGATAAATTTTCAGTTCAGGGATTTTTATCTCTTTTTTTTGTTGTTGTTATCCCCTGATCCAGAACAAAGCACAGATGCTAACCAATATTCAAAAAGTTATCCTTGAAAAAGTAAATGAGTAACTTTTTTGATATTTCATAAAATATTTACTTAGTAATAAAAATATAATTTCTAATGGAAAATAATTTAAACAGAGTTGATAATGGAAAATAAAAGGTATATTAATTTTCATAGCATTATAGATAACTTATGATTTATATATATATGTCCATATATTAATTTTATGGTGGAAAAAGATGCTGTGAAAATGTAACTTAGTAATGGTTGGTAATATAGCACTAGGGTGAGGAGTAGACATATACTTGATATTCAGAACCATATTCACTTTATTCCATACAAAGCTCACAAATTCTACTTTATACTGGGTTATGTAAAAATATTATCAAAAATAAAAATATATTTCAGTTTAGAAAGTATAATATGGTCCTTTTACTTTCAAGTGGTAAAAACAGTTTTACTAAGAAGCTTGCTGCATGCCTTTCATTTTACTACACCCGCATCAGGTGACTCCATTTCCTAAAATACTGTAGTTTTCCCTGCAGAGGTTAGGTTCTTTAATAGTCATTTAAACCATAAGTACCTACAAAGACATTGCGTATTTTATTATGTAACTGTATTTATGGATTGATATATTTGTAGCTATTTTCAACATGCTGTGGTGGTATAAAGAGAAAAGCAAATAGAAAAGTTAAATATTTAAAATAAAGAACTTTTGAAAATGGTGTTTGGCTATGTATAAATCATTGTATATGGAAAAATTTTGGCTCCATTGGGCATCTCAGGTGGCACTAGAGGTAAAGAACCCACCTGCAATTGCAAGAGACAAAAGAGATTCAAGTTTGAATCCTGGATCAGGAAAATCCCCTGGAGGAAGGTGTGGCAACCCACTCCAGTATTCTTGCTTGGAGAATCCCATGGACAGAGGATCCTGGTGAGTTATGTTCCACTGGGTGACAAAGAATCAGACGCGACTAAGGCAACTTAGCACAGAATCACAAAGAGCTTTTTAGAGTGAAATATATTGATTCATCTAAAAGGATACAATTAACAAAGGAAAAAAAGAAAAAGCAACTAACGAAGATATATTCTATAGTAATATGTTTTACATTCCAGACTCAAGATAATTCAAATAACCAATTATCATTATAAAGCATAAAAATTATACTTAAAAGAATAATTAACTCATTTGAAAGCTCAAGTTGTTATAAAAGGGTTTTCTTTACCTGAAATATTTATATATTTTTTTGAATATATTAGAGAAAATGTTTTTAGACTTTGCATTTAATTAGTCTTTTGGGGATATTGTGTGCTAAAATATTATCAGTGCAAATGTAAAGTTTCAAAACATGAAAGTGATTAGTGCCCTCATGTTTTAAAAATACTGACTATTACACTAATTGGAATTGTTAAAGAAAAGTTAGTAAAATATTTTCCCAGTAGAAAATTTATGTATTAATTATTCAAAAATATAAATATAACATTAAATATTCTCCCTTACTTTTCCTACAGGATATTTTCATGAGTTATTTTCACTTTGAAAATATTTTTCCATGAGTTCATATTTTAGGTAATGCCTGAAAAGAACTTTTGTAAGAATAGATTTTAAAAATATTAAATTTACATATTAAAAAGTATTTTCCAAACACGTTTAGCTATACTATATTATTATATAATTTATAAAAATATTAATTATATAAAATATTTAACTCTTCTCCTATAATCCTTAGTCTTTACTTAGTGCCTCAGTTTTTAAAACATATTTTAAATTTTAAAACAGATTTAAAATTACAGAAAAATTGTGAAGATAGTCTCCATGTATCTGACATCCATTTTCCCCTATTATTAACATATTATAATAGCATCATATATTTTTCACAACTAACGAACAACTATGATTACATTATCTATGTTCAACAGTTTATTCCAATTTATTTATTCATATTTCCATAATTTTTACCTAATATTACTTTTCTGTTTCAGTATACCCTCCAAAAACCTTTATTACAGTTAGTCATTCTGTTTTCTAGTGCCTGTTAGCTGTCACAGGTTATAATTTTGGTTTTAATTAGTGCATTTTTCCTAGAAATTGCCTTAGTCTTCTCCAGTTTGCTCTCTCTCAGTTTCTCTCTTTCTCCCTCTTCTCTCTCTCTCTGTTTCTCTCTTTCTCCCTCTTCTCTCTCTCTCTGTTTCTCTACTGTCTCTGTCTCTTTAGTCTAAAGTATGGAGCTTGAGTTACATAATTTTTAGATAACATGGAAAATCATTATATAATCATTTTAACATATTTGGATATGACACAGAATTTTATCTAACTAAAGATACATTCTTAAATTTCTTTCCAAGTGAGTCAAATAATTCAGAGTTTTTATTGTTGCATCAGTCATCCTAGGCTAAGATACATTGTAGCAACAACCAATTTTAAAATGTAAATAGCTTTTAACAGGGCTTGCTGGTGGCTCAGTAGTAAAGAATCCACCTGCACTGCAAGAGTCACAGGACACACAGGCTTGATCTTTGAGTTGGAAACATCCCTTGGAGGAGGGCATGGCAACCCACTCCAGTGTTCTTGCCTGGAGAACCCCATAGACAGAGGAGCCTGGTGGGCTATGGTCCATAGGGTCGCAGAGTCAGACACAACTGACACAACTTAGCAGACACACACACACACAGCTTTTAACAACAAAGATTTTATTTTCATTCATTCAGCATGCCCACTGAAGATCATTACATATCTTATTCATTTTGGGACCTTGCTCAAGGGATATACACTGCCTATGAAACTGCCAGCCTTTGGGGTATAAAGAAGCATAAAATATCACTATATGATGGCCCTAATGAGTGAGACAGACAAGCAAACAGACTGCTGAAATATAGTGCAAGTAACCCAGTGATGGAGAGATAAGGTTTAGGAAAGCCTCTCTAGGCTAGTGAGTCTAGACAGAATCTGAAGAAGAGTAAATTAACTTAGCACTAAAGAAATACAAGAACACTCCAGGCAAAGGGAGGAATATATCTAAGTTAAAAAAAAAAAAAAAAAGTGACCGTATCTCAGTCCTTTAGGGAATCGTGAGTATTTGACATGGTTAAAGGGGAAATTGGTCGTCTCCGATGGCTCGGCTAATAAAGAGCCCTCCTATCTCAACATTCAGAAAACTAAGATCATGGCATCCAATCCCATCACTTCATGGCAAATAGATTGGGAAACAGTGTCTGATTTTATTTTGGGGGGGGCTCCAAAATCACTGTAGATAGTGATTGCAGCCATGAAATGAAAAGATGCTTATTCCCTGTGAGAAAGTTATTACCAACCTAGACAGCATATTAAAAAACAGAGACATTACTTTGCCAACAAAGGTCAGTCTAGTCAAGGCTATGGTTTTTCCAGTAGTCATGTATGGATGTGAGAGTTGGACTATAAAGAAAGCTGAGCGCCAAAGAATTGATGCTTTTGAACTGTGGTGTTGGAGAAGACTCTTGAGAGTCCCTTGGACTGCAAGGAGATTTAACCAGTCCATTCTAAAGGAGATCAGTCCTGGGTGTTCACTGGAAGGACTGATGTTGAAGCTGAAACTCCAATACTTTGACCATCTGATGCAAAGAGCTGACTCATTGGAAAAGACCTTAATGCTGGGAAAGACTGAGGGCAGGAGGAGAAGGGAACGACAGAGGATGAGATGGTTGGATGGCATCACCAACTCAATGGACATGGGTTGGGGTAGACTCTGACAGCTGGTGATGGACAGGGAGGCCTGGTGTGCTGCGGTTCATGGAGTCACAAAAAGTTGAACACGACTGAACAACTGAACTGAACTGAACCAATGCAGGAGATGTAAGAGACTTGAGTTCAATCCTTGGGTCAGGAAGATCCCCTGCAGGAGGGCATGGTATCCCACTCCAGTATTCTTGCCTGGAGAATCCCACAGACAGAGGAGCCTGACAGGCCATGGTCCGTAGGGTTGCAAAGAGTAGGATATAACTGAGCAACTTAACACACACACAAAGGACAAATTGGGAGGATGAGCGAGAGAACAGAGAGGAACTTTGACGAGTTGCATTGTTTTTTGTGCATTGCCTTATGGATTTGAAAATAGTATCTGTGATTCCTGGTGAAGCCATCTCTTAAAAATGCAATATTAAGATTAAATATTAATTTATGGCAGATTATGAACTTTAGGCATCAAACAGCTTACTACATTCAGTCTTCCCTTTAGACAAATAAACACTATTGACATGGAGAACGTGAGACAAGAAGTATTCATTTCCAGAAAGAAAAAGTGGGCAGGGAATGTTCAGTGGTGACAAAATTGGACAGCTTTAGGACTTCACTGGTGAGACATGGAGGACTAGGATCCTACAGAGGAGATTTTGAAGATGTGGCTGGCAGGATTGTTTCTCTCCATGCTTCATGGGTACTCTTTTAGAAGGTCTTCAGTCTGTGAGGAGATGGGAGGTAAGGATAATAAATAAATAAATAAGAGGAACAAAGATAAGAAATTCCTTGTGTCCCAAAGGAAGGGCCCAGGTTCTGTGGATCTGAAAATAGCATGACTGAGATCCCTAAGTATTCTTTAATCTCAGAGCACAGCACATA
Organism: Bos javanicus; assembly: GCF_032452875.1. NCBI lineage: Eukaryota > Metazoa > Chordata > Mammalia > Artiodactyla > Bovidae > Bos > Bos javanicus. Next base: position 18,134,866 of record NC_083883.1, read on the forward strand.
ATTTAATAGGAAAGTGAGTCTCTGTTTGTCCCCAAGGGGCCAAATGGTTGGTCAAGACCAACTCCAAGTGATGACTACATAGGAGTTAAGGCTGAGGGTTGACTGAATCTTTAGAAGACTAGAATTGTCTATAAAAAGAGTTCTTTGGGGCATTTATCTCTGCCAATAGGGTTGAAAGTCTTTTCCTATTTGAGCTGAAACAGACTTTATTGTGCTGAGAGGACCAGTTCAGATATTGAGGAAGTCACTCCTCTCTTCCCTTTATACACACACACACACACATGCACACATGCACATACGCACACACGCACACATGCACACAATGATGTGAGACAAAGTAAACAACAAAGGCCAGTAGAGAGCCAACTTCCCAGAAAGGTCTATGTTTTCCTTACAGATTCGAGAGGAAAATTCCATAGGCATGAGAGCCTGGACAAAAGATATTCTAACAGTCAAATAGAAGGTAGAGGAAGGTGAGCCTAAAATAAAGCTGCAATTGGGTCTGACTGAGATTTCAATTCCTTGTTGGTCAGAAAGACTGTCAGATGAACAAGTAAAATGTAGAATGGACTGAATTAGCCCCAGAGGAAATTCAGAGTAAAATACCAGATTGGTATATAAAAATAGAGCTGATATGTACAAACCTGAGCCCTGTAGATTACATATGTTAGGAAATGTTGTACTCATCACATGAGCCAGGCAGTCTGGATATTGCTGTGAAAGCCAGAGGGAGATATCAAGGATTGGCATTTTTTAAAAATCACTTGGCCTGCATTATGGATGATGGATTGAATAAAGAATGGATAAAAGTTATATGGACAAGGAGGTTCAGTGGGTCACTGGCGCAAAAAAATTTCATTCTTGGTGCTTTATGAGGCACTTCTTTTCCACAAGAAGCAAAATTTAAGCCTACTTAAAAATTATAAATATAGCACCCCTTTCAATATAGTTCATCATTGTTTTTATGAACTCCATTGATCATGTTTTATTTGGTTATACCAAACTATATATGCTAAACAATCAATCTTATTTGTCTTTGATTATTAGATGATATAATTAGACTAGTAATTCCTTAGATCTTTTCTCTTCCCAATTTTTAATAATTTATTTTTATATCTATAGAGTGTTAATGTCTTTACAATTTCACTCTCACAAAATTGTTCAAGCAATATTTTTAAATATGATGTTGTCATTTTTGTTCAGTCCCTAAGTCACGTCCAACTCTTTGAGACCCCATGGACTGCAGCACACCAAGCTTCCCTATCCTTCACTATCCCCCAGAGTTTACTCACATTCATGTCCATTGAGTTGGTGATATCATCCAACCATCTCATCCTCTGTCACCCCTTCTCCTGCCCACAATCTTTCCCAGCCTCAAGGTCTTTTCCAATGAGTCAGTTCTTCACATCAGGTGGCCAAAGTATTAGAGCTTCAGCTTCAGCATCAGTCCTTCCAGTGAATATTCAGAATTGATTTCATTTAGGATTGACTGGGTTGATCAATCTTCTTGTTGCCCAAGGAACTCTCAAGAGTCTTCTCCAGCACCACAGTTCAAAGCATCAATTCTTCAGCACTCAGCCTTCTTTATGGTCCAACTCCCGCATCTATTCTTGACTGATGGAAAAACCACAGCTTTGACTATGTGAACTTTTGTTGGCAAAGTAGTATCTCTGCTTTTTAATATGCTATCTAGGTTGGACATAGCTTTTTTTCCCAAGGAGTAAGCACCTTTTAATTTCATGGCTGCAATCACCATCTGCAGTGATTTTGGAGCCCAAGAAATTAAAGTCTGCCAGTTTTTCAATTTTTTCCTCCTATCTATTTGCCATGAAGTGATGGGACCAGGTGCCATGATCTTAGTTTTTTGAATATTGAATTTTAAGCCAGCTTATTCACTCTCCCTTTTTGACCTTCATCAAGAGGCTCTTTAGTTCCTCTTTGCTTTCTGCCTTTAGAGTATTATCATCTGCATATCTGAGGATTTTGATATTTCTCCTTGAAATCTTGATTCCAGCTTTTGATTCATCCAGCATGGCATTTTGTATGATGTACTCTGCATATAAGATAAATAATCAGGGTGACAAAATATAGCCTTGACACTCCTTTCCCAATTTTAAACCAGTCTGTTTTTCCATATCTTGTTCTAACTGTTGCTACTTGACCTGAAAACAGGTTACTCAGGAGGCAGGTAAGGTGGTCTAATAAGTATGTCATGATATTTATCAATAATTAGCCTACAAAATAAAACACATTTTGAATGATAGTATTTAGCTTCAGTTCCTATATGTGATTGTCACAACCCTAATTTTGACACTTTGTTAGTGATAATTTTTAGAGATCATATATACACCTAGTAGACAGTTTGGTCTATGAATTATATGCCATTACTCTATTTACTCTTTATATTAAATCATTTTCCTTTTATTATATTATAAATGTTTATGTAAGGTATGTAAAGAAATGATATATTATCGGTTAAATATTCAATGACTGTTCCTTATTCTAACTCTTAAACTTAAGTATTGACTATAGATAATTTTCTAGCTTAAATATACTAGCCTGGTACTGCTAATATTTATTTTGGAAGCTGTTTAACTTTAACATATCTAAAATAATTATAAAAATAGACACTGAAGTAATTGATAGCACTGGTTTTGTGATACATTGATACTGACTGAGAGATATACTGTGTCACAGATTGATGAGAGAGAAGCATTGTAGGCTGGATCATCATCTCTGGATTACAGATTGCCTGAGTAATCTTATAACTGGTCTCTCTAACTGAGGAAGTAAGCTCACTACCCTGGGCTTTGTTTCCTCTTCTATAAAATGGGGCCTATGGACTCACCTATTCAGAAAGTTGTCGAGCACAAACCTTGACATGAGCTGAGACATACAGAAATGAAAGAGATGTGAGAGCAAGCAATGCATATATCTGGAGAGAAAGCTATTGAGACAGGATCATATTTGGCATATTCAACTGGCTAGAACATAGTGAGCAAGGCTGGGAATAACAAGAGATGATATGTGTAGAGAGGTGGCTGCTTACACACAGAAACCATAAAAGCTACCTGAAATCTTTTGTACCTATGCTCATCACAATTTTTATGACCTCCTGAGACCACTTTTTCTGGAAAACTAAAATGCATATAAACAATAATATAAGGAAAAAGCAAAAGCACCCCTAGAAAGAAATTATAACAAAACTTAATATAGACCTTTCAACATTCAAGAACATGCTGAAATGCTACAGACAAAAATTTGAGGACATTGATAACACAATACCTGAAATAAATATTTTCAGTTCATAAATTACAATTCACATATTCAGAATGAGAATGCACAAACAGCATGAAGATATGAAATGAGGACTCAGAGACTCAGGAAAGAAGTTGAAGAAGAAAATTAATGTAAAGTTTAAAAATAAAATAAAATTTAAAAAAATAAAAATAAAACTCATCTATAAAACCAAAAAAAAAGAAAGAAAATTAAAATTATCTCAAATCAGTTTAAAAGTATAAAGAATAAAGAACAAATTGTATTTTAAGAAAGAAGAATTGGAACTTTCTCCTGAGCACTCTCCTATAGAACCTAGGCAAAAATTAATTACATCTCCAGCTAGGCACATTGCTGACCCCAAATACCAGTCTGTGTTCCAAAGGCAGTGCATCCCGAGGTGCTGTATTGGGTAGTCCTATCTCATCTCAGCTCCTGCCGGCACCATAACCAACTCGAGGACTGGATCAGATCAGATCAGTCGCTCAGTCGTGTCCGACTCTTTGCGACCCCATGAATCGCAGCACGCCGGGCCTCCCTGTCCATCACCAACTCCCGGAGTTCACTGAGACTCACGTCCGTCGAGTCAGTGATGCCATCCAGCCATCTCATCCTCTGTCGTCCCCTTCTCCTCTTGCCCCCAATCCCTCCCAGCATCAGAGTCTTCTCCAATGAGTCAGCTCTTAGATTACACATATAAGCGATATATGCTATTTGTCTGGCTTACTTCAATTAGTATGATCTCTAGGTACACCCATACTGCTGCAAATGGCATTATTTCATTTTTTACAGCTGAGTAATATTCCATTGTATATATTAATATACACCACACTTTCTTTGTCCAGTCACTTGTCGATGGATGTTTGGGTTGCTTCCATGTCTTGGCTGTGGTAAATAGTGCTGCTGCGAGCACCAGGGTGCATGTATCTTTTCGGATTATAGTCTTGCCTGGGTAAATGCCCAGAACTGGGATTGCAGGATCATACAGTACTTCTGTTTTTAGTTGAATAAAACTGTTAACTGTTCTCCATAAAAAAAAAAAAAGAAAGAAGAGACACAAGTAAAAAATGAGTAGGTAAAGAGAGGATAAGATAATTTTTTTTTAAATGAAGAGATAAGAGAAGGGAATAAATATAGAAGACTTTCAAAGAATATTGAACACATGTGTAACAGGAATTCCTGAAGAAAAAAAGCAAATATTGTCATAGAACTAACATTTTAAGGTATAATTTGGTGAAAGCAGTGATATTAGCCGAGTAAATGAGCTTCCCAGGTGGCTCAGCTGCTAAAGAATCTGCCTGCAATGCAGGAGACCCTAGTTTGATTCCTGGGTTGGGAAGTTCCCCTGGAGAAGGAATAGGCTACATGTGTACTCCAGTATTCTTGGGCTTCCCTGGTGGCTCAGATGGTAAAGAATCTGCCTGAAATGTGGGAAACCTGGGTTCAATCCCTGGGTTGGGAAGATCCCCTGGGGGAGGGCATGGCAACCCACTCCAGTATTCTAGCCTGGAGAATCCCTATGGACAGAGGAGCCTGGTGGGCTACAGTGCATGGGGTCACAGTCGGACACGGCTGAACGACTAAGCACACACACAACAGAGTAAATACTTCCAAACATTCACCTGCCCGTGAAAGCAATGGAAAAGAATGGAAAAATAGGAAGAATCACCATTTTAAGAACTCTGAAAATTAGCCAAGGCTTGTAGCAATTTGGAGAGTGCTCAAGAAATGGTTGAATATCTGCAGGAACAGTGTGTTTGTGGCAGCTTTATGTGCCTTAATGACTTTCCTATACCTCAGTTAAAGCAGTAGTCTTGGAAAAACAATAGTCCACATTCCTGGGATCAGACTAAAGGAGCAGAATGAAGCTGGAGTTCTCTCAAACTGTTGTGGCCAATAAATTGTCAGTATTCAACCTGTTTTGTGGTTCCCTGGAAGACCCCACTCAAGTGTCTTATCTTTGCTTGACCTATACTCTGTGCTGAAAGTCTCTAACCACAGAAAGTTTTAGAAAACATTTCTATGCCAATATTTCAGCACTGTAGCTGTGTGAGTTAATGAATAAAGCAAATAATCGACTAACCAAGAGCTTATCAGAGAAGATGATGGATGACGTATCTACAGGGGATTTGAAGAGCACCAACATTTTCTGGGAAGCTAGAGGGCTGCTCCCCTGCATACTGTTGTGAGTATGATCAAGAAAGACTTGAAGACCTTATGCTCTCACCTCTTACTTACATTGATGCTATGTAAAAAAAAAAAAAAAAAAGAGGTAGAAACTAAAAATGAGTAATAAACCATGCAAACAATTAGTGTAGGAAAGCCAGAAGCACTCCAGGGAATGATTTGTACTGTATATAGAAGAAAGCTCTTGATAGGGGAAGGACAGACAGGCTGACAAAAAAATTTGTGGTGTAAACTGTGTTCATGTGAAACATATCTAAGGAAGCATGTTAGGGAATTTGAATCTATTGAAATGCAGCATTGTATGTGGTTGTGGTGGCGTAGTCTCAAAGTCTTCAACCCCATGGACTATAGCCCACCATGTTCCCCTGTCCATGGGATTTCCCAGACAAGAATACTGGAGTGAGTTGCCATTCCCTTCTCCAGGGGCTCTTCCCAACCCAGGGACTGAACCCAGGTCTCTCTGCATTGCAGGTAGATTCTTTACTGACTGAGCCACCAGGGAAGCCGGTAGCATTGTATACTTCAGTTCAGATCAGTTGCTCAGTCGTGTCTGACTCTTTGCAACCCTATGGACTGCAGCACACCAAGCTTCCCTGTCCATCACCAACTCCCAGAGCTTACTCAAACTCATGTCCATCGAGTCGATGATGCCATCTACCATCTTATCCTTCGTCATCCCCTTCTCCTTTTGCTTTCAATCTTTCCCAGCATCAGGGTCTTTTCCAATGAGTCAGTTCTTCTCATGAGGTGGTCAAAGTATTGGAGTTTCAGCTTCAGTGTCAGTCCTTCCAAGGAATATTCAGGACTGATTTCCTTTAGGAAATTGTATGCTTACATTTTATTTAATATGATCTCAACAATATGTTTCTCTAGGACTGTTTCCCTAGGACTAGTTTCTCTAGCACTGTTTACAAAAAGTGTCAATATTATTGATCTGAGACAATGATTCTGAAAGATTTTTTTTCACTTATCCAGTGTTAATGTTAGATAACTTGTCTCTCTACCAACAGTTACTATTGAAGTCCTTAAAATAAAAGGCTGCTGCTGCTGCTAAGTTGCTTCAGTCATGCCTGGCAAAGGACTAGTCAGTAAAGTGATGTAAAGTATATTCTTTGAAGCAATTCTAGAAAGTCAATGAGAAAGAATATTGATCTGTTGTTTAGAAAAGATATCTAGAATTTATCTGCTAGGGCTAGTGGAATATAGTATCCTGTTTTTGATCTATTCCCAATTTATAAAATTTATATATTGATAGGAAAATAAAATTATGACTACTTTAAAATGGTTTTGTGGTGAACTTTTAGCACTGCTTGAGCAAGTGAAATATTTACATACCCTCAGAAAGAGTTTGAATCTAGCAGTATGTTCCTACCTGGAACCATAGCCCACTGTAATTAAACCCCATGAAATTTATATACCTAGGCATATAGTTTTGATTCTGAGAAGCCTTAATTTCATAGTTATAAATATTGCAAGATGGTGTGGGTTTATCTGTTTATCATAGGTGGAATAGTCCCATATTTCAGGTTATCTATTTATTTTTTTTCTTGAATCATGTGCAGTATCTTCTGAAAATGTCAGATTTTAAAATTTATCCAACTGTTACTGTTACTCATGTCTTTGAGAAGCATCCAATAACTCATACAGACAGAAAAGTACATGAAAGTTAGTGTTTGCTCAGCCTTGATACCATTAAATAAGACCCATGTATAGCCCTGGTCTGCAAACCCAAATGGATTCCAAGGCCTGTCATGTAAATAACTTAGTGAAGAAGGGATATAATAACAGGCAATAGTGATGGAATAGTATATTCTGCACCTAAAAGCATAGAGAGTCTGTTTTTAAAAATTCTGCTGACCAAACATAATACAACCCACATCAAATTTGCAAATGCTACTTTAGAAGGCAAATAAAACTACATTGATTATTGTATTAGAGCGGGATAAGCTATGCTGCATAAAACAAATAGCAGTGGCTTAATGAAATAACATTTTATTGCTTCTTGTGCTACTCTCTAATGTGCTCAGTGAGAGCTCTGTTAAATGCCTTCATTTAAATATTCTAGCTTCTTCCATATTTTGATGCTACCAGCTTCAAGACACAACTTCTTTGGTCATCTCAAAAGGAGAATAAATAAAGTGGAAGTTCTTCCCAATGGATTTATACTTGTGTATGGAATGCATGTGTATCATTTTTACCTATATTACGGCCAAAAATCAGTCCTACAACCCGATTGCAAGGGTCTCAGGAAATAAAATTCTTCCTGAGAGTCCAGAGAAAAAAATAATGAAATATATTCTTATACAAAGCTTTGCTGTTGTCAAAATTAGGTTTCAACAAAACATTTTCCTTTTAATAGTGACTACATTATGCTTTAAAATTGATAAATAGAAAATTGGTAATTATGTATGAGCAATAAATTAGAAAAGCAAAAATGCAATTAATACATGTTATTATTCAAATACTAATTACAAATCGAATTATATTTTATTCTGGCATTTATAGAATAAATACATTTATTTAATAAATTATATTATTTCATTAGCCTAGCTTTTCATATGCTTTAGTACAAACTATCCCAGGATTTGTCAAAACAAAAAAGGTATATAAGAAACCTTTCAGAAGTAGTCATAAAGAACTGTGATTCACCCTCCATTATGAAACATAACCTCTAGGAAATGTGTTCTAATTAATCTTTAAAAGGGTTTAGCTTTTGGTTCCTAATGAGGTTGATGATCTCAGCGCTGTAAATTCACCCTGTACAATCTCACCAGAGGAGAGGATTTAAGTAAGTCTTTTTTGCATTCCAGAAGATCTAAAAAATTAAATTCATTTGCTAAAGCGTTGATAATTTTCAGCTTTTTAAAGATGAAAATAGACTAACATAGTTAGAAAAGAGAGAGAGATCTGAAAGTACTATCAGGAAGGTGATTCCAGTATAAACACAGGATTCAAAGGACACCATAGCTTGTTAATCCTACTAAACTTTTGCCTGCTATAAACATGAGACAGTGTTGGTTCCAGCCTACTCAGAGAGATGCTATGGGCCAGGGATGCCTGAGGCACTCACCTGGGCTTGCCTCACTTTTTTCAAACCCCCACAGAACTGTCCCAGTAGGGCCAGTGCTGTATCTGGACCAGCCTTTGTGGTTCTTACGATGACTGCAAGAAGCCCTTCAGTAAACACCATCAGGAAATTTTGAGGAAAAAGATTTACATAAATCCTGGATGGTACAGAGCAAGCTTGGGAGCCATACAGTGAGGTTAGGGGTTCAGGGGAGGGGGAAACAAGAAAGTATATCTGGGTCTCTGCCTTTATTAGGGTTAAGGGTTGGGTGCCTAGAGTTTTGTGTATTTACTCTTTGTCGGCTAATTTAAAGCATAAAAACAGGAATTAGGACATAGGAGGGGAGAAGCACTCACTCAAATTGTGAGTTATCTAAGTTATGCAGGGCTTTCTAAGAGAGGGACCTTCTTGCATGGAGGCAGTCAATTCCTTACCTGGCTGCTTTGGTAGTAACTGTCATTCAGCTGCCAATAAGTTTATTCAAAGTGTGTGTCTTTTAAAATGATCACCTCTGCAGTCAATGTCAGGCACTTATATTACACAGATCAAGATTTGTTGTAACTTCCTGTTTTCCCCAATATGATATGCTTTTTCAGGGTATTGTTCAGTCGCTCAGTCATGTCCGACTCTGTGACTCCATGGACTGCAGCGCCCCAGGCTTCCCTGTCCTTCACCATTTCCAGGAGTTAGCTCAGATTCATGTGCATTGGGTCAATGTTGCCATCCAACCATCTCATCCTCTGCTGCCCGCTTCTCCTTTTGCCTTCAATCTTTCCCAGCATCAGGGCCTTTTCCAATGACTTGCCTCTTCCCATCAAGTGGACAAACTATTGGAGCTTCAGCTTCAGTCCTTCCAATGGATATTGGTGGTGAATTTTCTTTAGGAGTGACTTGTTTGATCTCTTTGCAGTCCAAAGGACTCTCAAGAGTCTTCTCCAGCACCACAATTTGAAAGCACCAGTTCTTTGGTGCTCAGCCTTCTTTATGTACAGCTTCACATCCATATATGACTACTGGAAAAATCATAGTTTTGACTACATGGATCTTTGTTGGCAAAATGATGTCTCTGCTTTTCAGTACACTGTCTAGGTTTGAATGTTTTCGGGGTAGTAACCATATCATTTTCCCTCCTTGGGTTTTGTTCATTTATTTGTTTTAGTATCTAATGCACCTAGTGCAACAGCTGGTTAAAATCTGCGTGAAAAACCAAGAAAGGATGATGGTTTGACATAAAAGAAAGCAAAACGAGTTAATCTACTGCTTGAGGAAGCTTAACAGACTGCTAAAATAAATAAATACATAACACCAATAAAGCATGAGAGCTTTACTTTCCTTCTCTCTTTCATTTTTATTTTTGCTTTTGACCTCAAAAGTAAAAGTATTTTTCTGTATTAGTTATCTATAGATGTAACTAACTGTCACAAATTCAGAGGCCAGAAACAGCAGCATTTATCAGCTCAGTTTCCAGAGGTTAGGTGTCTGGGTACAGCCTCAGTGAGTTCTCTGCTCAGGGTCTCACAAGGCAGCAATGAGTGATGTCAGCTGGACTGTGTTTGTTCATTCCTGGAGCCCTGGATCCTCTTCCAGGTTCCCATGGAAGTTGGCACAATCCAATTATCTGTGGTTGTTAAGTTTAAAGTTCTGTTTTCTTGAAAGCTATAAGCTGACGACTACTTTACCTCCTGGAGGCTGAACTGAGGTTTTTTTCCATGTCATGTCCTCCATAGAGCCTCTCACAACAGGAGAGTTTACTTGATCAAGGGTATGATCTCCATGATTTCATGGAGGGCCCAGTCCCTCTGAAGAGGGATTATCTGATAAGGTGAGGCTAACCTAATTTTCTTTTAATTGCATCTGCAAAATTCCTTTTGTCATATAACAGGGCATAATCAAAAGACTGACCTCTAGTCATATTTTAAAAACCTGCCTACATTCAAGGGACAAGATGATATAATATCGGTCATTGAGGGTCATTTGAATTCTGCCCACCACACCCTAGGAGTAAGGCACTAAATTAACCATGCTTTTGGACTTCACTGGCAGCCCAGTGATTAAGATTCTTGCTTTCACTGCAGGGGGACTTATTCGATTCCTGGTCACAGAACGAAGATGGCACATGCCTCATGGTGAGACCAAAAGAAAATAAAAATAAATAAAAGTACATCTTTTTATATTAAAAAATTAATTAAGCACACTTCTTAGGGTAACACAGTTTGGCATATTGTTTGCTCATTCAATGCCTCCCCCAATTTCTTCTAATTAATCTCTGATTCTCATGCCCTTTTATCTCCAGTTTACTATATTAAGTCATACACTACTGCCTGTATGTGTTAGAATGAATCTTGTTTTATAATTTTATTGGACTTTATTGTAATGTATGTAAAGATAATGAGTTAAGAATAATTTTGTCCTGTATTTTACTTTTTTCTCTATTATTTTTGAAAGATATTTATATTTCCATTTGCACAGGTACTCTCTTCTAAGAGCTCTGTGATGTCCCATGTTGACTATTCACACCATTTCACATACTTCTTTTGGGATTGGACTGTGTCCCATATCTAGATGTTATAAATAATGCAGCATCTTCATATATGTTCTTTTTGGACTTACGTCTTTTGAAGAGATACCCAAGATGATAAATTCTGCATTATACAGCACCAGCTTGTCCTCTGCAATAGGTATACCAAATGAAAATTTCAGAGCCAGTCCTGAGGCTTCCAAGAGACCCATATGCATGGAAATATTTGACATTTTCTACTCATCAACAAAATAGATGCAAAGTGACATCTCATTGTTATCTTTGACAGATAGAATCGTGTTCCCAAGAAAGGTATGCTCAAGTCCTAACCTCCAGTGCCTCAGAATGTCACCTTACTTGGAAACAGACATGTTATACATGAAATTATTTAACAATAAGGTCATATTGGAATAATGTGGTCCCTAGTCTAAAATGATTAATGTCCTTATAGGAATACAGTCATGTGAAGACAGAGTCACTGGGAGAATGTCATGTGAAGGTGGAGGCAGAGATCAGAGTGATGGACCTGCAAGGCAAGGGCTGCTGGCCATCACCAGAAGCCAGGGGAACGGGGGATGGGAACACTTTCTCGCTCAGAACCCTTCAGTTCAGTTCAGTTCAGTCGCTCAGTCATGTCAGAGCCCTTGGAAAGGAAACAAATGTGCCCACAACTTGAACTTGGACTTCTACTCTCCTCAAATGTGAGAGAATACATTACTGTTTGTTAAGCCGCCCAGTTTGTGGCACTTTGTTTCACAGCCCTAGGAAATGAAAATATTGTGTTAATTTCCATTATTGTGATTTCTAATATATTCATCCATGTCTTCTTATGTTTCTTATTCTTCTAGATTTTTGTAAATTGGGTATTTGTGGCATTTCTAATTCTATTTAAAGAATTGGTGACCCTATATTTTTCTATTTGAAAGACTTTTTTTAAAAAATGGGTATCAGTGTCTGCTTTGAAAATTGTAACTATATTGTCTTAATTTAACATATGTCAATTAACTTTATGCATCACTTTTGGCAAATATGTTTGCCAAAATATATGAATTAATGATTAATTTTATATTATGTTTTGTGCTTTAAATGGTTTAAAAGTTCTATGCATTTCTATCACAAACAGTTTTATACCCTTTCTTTTCTCATCTTTTATTTCAAGATTACCTTTAATTCATCTGTGATACTCGACATATGATGTTACGCAGAATTCGGATTCCCTGCTTCTTTAAAAAGTGATCCATATTTCCCAATACTAGTACAAACCGTTTTTTTTTTCCTATATTGCTTTATAGTGGTGATATTTTTCTTTCCTTTTTAAATAAATAATTTTATTGCATAGTATACAGACAAAAATATATGAATCATGATCATTGTTGAGCTGTTAGTTCTTCATCTATTTCCATTCTGAGTTGTTTGTCAGCCATTTATCTTTCTATCCAACCTATGTAGAGAGAGACTGATATGCACACACATTCATAGATGTCCATACATGTATACACAAAACTCTACTGAAATTTTTGAACTTGTTTTGATTATAGATGAATTTGAGAATTATCATTTTTATAATGATGTCTTTATATTCACATACATATATATTCTTGCAAGTATTTAGAACTTTGATAATTTACTTTAATATTTTGTAAAGATCCTATATATATCCTCTGTTAGATATAAGCCAAGATGTTTGGATTTTTAACATGTGTTAAAGCCATGTTTTTCAGTGCTGGTATATATACATATATATATATATATATATATATATATATATATATATATATATATAAAATAGATACATGTTATCTTTGCAACTAAACCTGATAGGTTTGTTTAGCAATTGTAATAGTTTGTTTGAATTTTCAACATGCACCAGCCATATCAACTGTGAATAATGGTTTTCTTTCTTCTAGATTTTATCCGTTCCCCACCTTTTCTTGTCTTACGGAGCTGACTACTTTGATGAGGATATTTTTTAATACAAGTGGGTTATCGCATTTCATATCTCTCTTTCAGATTAAGAAATCCCCTTTTGTTGATTCTTAATCAAATATTCTTTCTATACATATTGAAAAAATCATGGGTTTTCTCTTTCTTATCATGTAAATTGCATGGATTCATTTTCAATACTACACAAATGATGGATACCTAAAATTAATCCATCTAGATTCTGAAATAGAATTCTTTTTATATCTTGCTGCATTTAGTTTGTATAATATTGTGTTTAGGATACATCTATGTTCAGGACATTACTTTGTCAACAAAGGTACGTCTAGTCAAAGCTATGGTATTTCCAGTAGTCATATATGGATGTGAGAGTTAGACTGAAAAGGAAGCTGAGTGCTGAAGAATTGACACTTTTGAACTGTGGTTTTGGAGAAGACTCTTGAGAGTTCCTTGGATTGCAAGGAGATCCAACCAGTCAATCCTAAAGGAAATCAGTCCTGAATATTCATTGGAAGGTCTGACGCTGAAGCTGAAACTCCAGTACTTTGGCCAACAAATATGAAGAACTGACTCACTGGAAAAGACCCTGATGCTGGGAAAGATTGAAGGCAGGAGGAGAAGGGGATGACAGAGGATGAGATGGTTGGATGGCATCACCAACTCGATGGACATGAGTTTGAGTACGTTCCAGGATAAGATGATGGACAGGGAGGCCTGGCATGCTGTAGTCCATGGGATCGCAAAGAGTCGGAAACATGAACTATTGAATTGATGTTCATGACAGAAATCTGTCTATGTTTTCTTGTAGTCCTTTTAGCCAGAGTGTTGACATTTTACTAGGTTTCCACACACCAACCCCCCCCCCCCAACCAAAAGGCACAAGTTTTGACTTTTTGGTTTCTCTTTTATACTTAGGTATATCAGTTCAGTTCACTCAGTTGTGTCCGACTCTTTGCAACCTCACAAACAGCAGCAGGCCAGGCCTCCCTGTCCATTACCAACTCCCTGAGTTTACCTAAACTCATGTCCCTTGAGTCAGTGTCCCATTATCCTCCTGCCCTCAATCTTACCCAATATCAGGGTCTTTTCAAATGAGTCAGCTCTTTGCATCAGGTGGCCAAAGTACTGGAGTTTCAGCTTCGGCATCAGTCCTTCCAATGAACACCCAGGACTGATCTCCTTTAGGATGGACTGGTTGGATCTCCTTGCAGTCCAAGGGACTCACAAGAGTCTTCTCCAACACCACAATTCAAAAGCATCAGTTCTTTGGTGCTCAGCTTTCTTTATAGTCCAACTCTCACATCCATACATGACCACTGGAAAAATCATAGCCTTGATTAGACAAACCTTTGTTGGCAAAGTAATGTCTCTCCTTTTTAATATGCTGTCTAGGTTGGTCATAACTTTCCTTCCAAGGAGTAAGCATCTTTTAATTTCATGGCTGCAATCACCATCTGCAGTGATTTTGGAGCCCAGAAAAATAAAGTCAGCAAATTGCACTTTATATAGGTGCAGCTGTACTATCACGTATAAAAATTTAGAATTCCTTTTTTGTTCCTATAGAAATAGGCAATTTTTGGTGATACATTGCTGCCTTTAACTCTGGTATAGCTTTCATTCTTAAGGTCACTGTGTTTTGAAATTAGTATAGAACCCAATATTTATTTTATTAAGTACATTTTTATATATATCTTCCCATTCTTTCCTTTCAAACTCTTTGCAATCCCTCATTTCTTTTCTGTCTCATAAATAGTATAGACTTGTCCTTTCCCTTTTATTATAATACAATTGTTTACTTTCATTTGGAATATTTGGTCAGTAAATATATGGAATGTGAAGTCAAGTGGGCCTTAGAAAGCATCACTATGAACAAAGCTACTGGAGGTGATGGAATTCCAGTTGAGCTATTTCAAATCCTGAAAGATGATGCTGTGAAAGTGCTGCACTCAATGTGCCACCAAATTTGAAATACTCAGCAGTGGCCACAGGACTGGAAAAGGTCAGTTTTCATTCCAATCCCAAAGAAAGGCAATGCCAAAGAATGCTCAAACTACCACACAATTGCACTCATCTCACATGCTAGTAAAGTAATGCTCAAAATTCTCCAAGCCAGGCTTCAGCAATACACAAACTGTGAATTCCAGATGTTCAAGCTGGTTTTAGAAAAGGCAGAGGAACCAGAGATCAAATTGCCAACATCCGCTGGATCATGGAAAAAGCAAGAGAGTTCCAGAAAAGCATCTATTTCTGCTTTATTGACTATGCCAAAGCCTTTGACTGTGTGGATCACAATAAACTGTAGAAATATCTGAAAGAGATGGGAATACCAGACCACCTGACCTGCCTCTTGAGAAACCTATATGCAGGTCAGGAAGCAACAGTTAGAACTGGACATGGAACAACAGACTGGTTCCAAATAGGAAAAGGAGTACATTAAGGCTGTATATTGTCACCCTGCTTATTTAACTTATATGCAGAGTACATCATGAGAAACTCTGGACTGGAAGAAGCACAAGCTGGAACCAAGATTGCCAGGAAAAATATCAATAAGCTCAGATATGCAGATGACACCACCCTTACGGCAGAAAGTGAAGAACTGAAGAGCCTCTTGATGAAAGTGAAAGTGAAGAATGAAAAAGTTGGCTAAACCTCAACATTCAGAAAACGAAGATAATGGCATCTGGTCCCATCACTTCATGGGAAATAGATGGGGAAACAATGGAAAGAGTGATAGATTTTATTTTCTTGGGCTCTAAAATCATTCTAGATGGAGACTTGCAGCTATGAAATTAAAAGATGCTTACTCCTTGGAAGGAAAGTTATGACCAACCTAGACAGCATATTAAAAAGCAGAGACATTAGTTTGCCACCAAAGTCTGTCTAGTCAAGGCTATGGTTTTTCCAGTAGTCATGTATGGATATGAGAGTTGGACTGTGAAGAAAGCTGAGCACTGAATAATTCATGCTTTCCAACTGTGGTGTTGGAATAGACTCTTGAGAGTCCCTTGGACTGCAAGGAGATCCAACCAGTCCATTCTGAAGGAGATCAGCCCTGGGATTTCTTTGAAAGGAATGATGCTAAAGCTGAAACTCCAGTACTTTGGCCACCTCATGTGAAGAGTTGACTCACTGGAAAAGACTCTGATGCTGGGAGGGACTGGGGGCAGGAGGAGAAGGGGATAACAGAGGATGAGATGGCTGGATGGCATCACCGACTCGATGGATATGAGTCTGGTTGAACTCCGAGATTTGGTGATGGACAGGGAGGCCTGGCATGCTGCAATTCATGGGGTCGCAAAGAGTCAGACACGACTGAGCAACTGAACTGAACTGATACATATAATGTAATGCCAATATATTGGAGACTAAACTGAGCATATTATAATACATATACATTTATATATGTCTCTTCCAGACTACACTCCTTTTTCTTTTTGGTATCTTCCTCTTAAGAGGTTTCCTTTAGTTCATTTCTACCTTTATTATCACATTTGTTAGCATATTGTTTTAGTATTTTGGAGTTACTCTTCATATTATCATAAGCATTTTAGCCTACTTAACTTGAATAAAAATATTTATGTTTACCACTTTCAGGAGAATGTGCAAAAACTTAAAAACACTTTAAAGCAAGTTAACACTTCATTGTTCTTTTTAGTAAATCCTCAGAGATATTCTGTTTAGTAATGTTCCTTTAGATTTGCCCACATATATGTGCTCCTTCTTGTTTTTCATTCTTTTGTCTATTTACTTCAATCTCAGACCAGTTTTCTTCTGCCTCCATAATTAATTTTCTTATATTCTTCAGTGTACGTAGATTCTGATGAATCTTTGTCTTGATTTTGTAATTGTAAGGTACTTTTAGCTAGCTATAAAATTCAATGGTTACATTTTTGAACTTTTATTCTTTAAAGAGCCACTGTATTATGGTCCCAATCATTTCTTCAGGTAAACGTAGTAGATTGAACATTGTCTCCTGAAAGTTCGTATTTACCTAGAATCTTAAAATGTCACTTCATTTGGAAATAGAGTCTTATAGTTACAACTAATTGAGGATCTCAAATGAAATTATCCTGGATTAAAGAATGATCCTAAATCTAATCTATTCACAGAGGAGGAATGGACAGAGACACAGGGAAAAGGCAGCCATATGAAGATGGTGGCAGACACAGGAGTTATGCTGACATAAGCCAAAGATGGGAACAATAAAGGATAGAAATCATATGGACCTAACAGAAGCAGAAAATATTAAGAAGAACTAGCAAGAATACACAGAAGAACAATACAAAAAAAGATCTACATGACCCAGATAGCCACATTGGTCTGATCACTCACCTAGAGCCAGACATCCTAGAATGCGAAGTCAAGGGGGCCTTAGGAAGCATCACTATGAACAAAGCTAGTGGAGGTGATGGAATTCCAGTTGAGCTATTTCAAATCCTAAAAGATGATGCTGGGAAAGTGCTTCACTCAATATACCAGCAGATTTGGAAAACTCAGCAGTGGCCACAGGACTGGAAAAGGTCAATTTTCATTCGAATTCCAAAGAAAGACAGATCCAAAGAATGTTCAAACTACTGCACAATTACACTCACCTCATATGCTAGCAAAGTAATGCTCAAAATTCTCCAAACCAGGTTTTAACAGTACATAAACCATGAACTTCCAGATGTCCATATGTTCAAGCTGGATTTAGAAAGGCAGGAAAACAAAAGATCAAATTGCCAATATCTATTGGATCAAACAAAAAGCAAGAACATTCCAGTAAAACATCTGATTCTGCTTTATTGACTATGCCAAAAACTTTGACTATGTGGATCACAACAAACTGTGGAATATTCTTCAAGAGATGGGAATGCCAGACCACCTGACCTGCCTCCTGAGAAATCTGTATGCAGCTCAAGAAACAACAGTTAGAACTGGACATGGAAGAAAAGACTGGTTCCAAATCCAGAAAGGAGTATGTCAAGGCTGTATATTGTCATCCTGCTTATTTAATTTATATGCAGAGTACATCATCTGAAATGCCAGGCTAGATGAAGGACAAGCTGGAATCAAGATTGCCTGGAGAAATATCAATAACCTCAGATATGCAGACGACACCATCCTTATGGCAGAAAGTGAAAAACTGAAGAGCCTCTTGATGAAAGTGAAGTAGGAGAGTGAAAAAGTTGGCTTAAAGCTCAACATTCAGAAAACTAAGATCATGGCATCAGGTCCTGTCACTTCATGGGAAACAGATGGGGAAACAATGGAAAGAGTGATAGACTTTATTTTGGGGGGCTTTAAAATCACTCCAGATGGAGACTTGCAGCCATGAAATTACAAGATGCTTACTCCTTGGAAGGAAAGTTATGACCAACCTAGACAGCATATTAAAAAGCAGAGACTACTTTGCTAACAAAGACCCATCTAGTCAAAGCTATGGTTTTTCCAGTAGTCATGGATGGATGTGAGAGTTGGACTATAAAGAAAGCTGAGCACCAAAGAACTGATGCTTTTGAACTCTGGTTTTGGAGAAGACTCTTGAGAGTCCCTTGGACTGCAAGCAGAGTCAACCAGTCCATCCTAAAGGAAATCAGTCCTGAATATTCATTGGAAGGACTGATGCTGAAGCTGAAACTCCAATACTTTGGCTACCTCACATGAAGAACTGACTCACTGGAAAAGATCCTGATGCTGGGAAAGACTGAAGACGGGAGGAGAAGGGGACAACAGAGGATAGGATGATTGGATGGCACCACCGATTTGATGGACATGAGTTTGAGTAAGCTCTAGGTGTCAGTGATGGACAGGGAAGTCTGGCATGCTTCCCTCCATGGGGTCACAAAGAGTCAGATAAGACTGAGCAACTGAACTGAACTGAAGCCAAAGAACACCTGGAGCCACCAGAAACTGGAAGGGCAAGGAAGGATTCTACTATGAAGCATCCTATCTGCACCCTGAGTTTGGACCTCCTGCCTCATGTGCTGAAAGGGAATTAATTTCTCATACTTAAACAATCAAGTTGCATTACTTTGTTGTAGCAATCCTAGGAAACTAATACAGGATATCAACTAATGGCCTTTTCTTAGTTTTGTTTTTCTTCCATGTGCGTAATATGTCATTCTTCCTCTTCTGGCTGCTCCTAGGAATGTTTTTGTTGTTTGTTTTCAGGAGTTTCATTGTCACATGTTTATGTGTGGTGATTATCTGTGTTTATTTTGTTTAAGTACTTGTAGAACTCCTTGAATCTGTAGACTCCTAGATGTCTGTCTACAATTTTTGAAATCTATGGTCATTAACTCTTTAAATATTTTCCAACTCCACATTGTGGCTATATCGTTTTCCTTGATGAACCTCAAAATCCCTCAAACCTCTTAAAAGCCGTAATGAGGAAAAAGAGAGGACTTTGGGCTGATCAAGACATAGATAACGGGGTTTATCTCATCAATGGGACAATCTGGTTGCTAAAATGATCCTGGATGGCCTTAAGTGATTGGGGCTCAAAATTTGGAACATTTAGCCATGGTCAGTTAGCTATTGCATTGCTCTTTTGTATTACATTCTATGTTTCTCTCATCTTCCCTATGCCTCATCAAATTGGCTAACCAGTATTAGTACCCACGTGAACCATTGGAACTGACTTTTGGGATCAGAGATGCTGATCTGTCCAGGGAGATAAGTCATCACATAAGCCTGTGCCCTGACCAGGCAGCTGTTGGACATCCTGTGTGCTGCTGTACGAATGCTGGGCTCCCAATTTTCCCAGAACTGGCTATAGCATGGGGAGGTCCCTGGGGCCAGGCTAGTGATTTGGGGTGCTGTGCTGCAAGAGGCACTTGGGGACCGCTATGACAAGTAAGTAAACTGAGTAATGGAGATGTCACCTCAAGACCTGTCTCCTAAGTGCAGTTGGGGGACATGCCTTTGTAAACAGTTGGCAGTACCTCCGCAGCTGCCACACTGGGATAAGTTGTGCTTGGTATCATTCTAGATCCTTTCCTGAGTGATATTCAGAGTCCAAGCCTTGGGCTGAGCCAGCTAGAATATCATTTCAAGTGACTAAAGGCAGGGAGATTCGTATCTGTGCCCTCCTCAGGACTCCAAATATGGTAGGTGTCCTATGGAACACCCAACATGTCCAAAGGTGGGTATTCAGTGGCTGAACACTGAACAGCCAAGGTGCTTCAAACCGTGAGATGCTCACAGCTGCTTCCATCAGAACACCGCATGGTGAGGAAGTAGGTGCCCAAATTATTGGAGGAAGACCAGACAGAGGGGAGGACCCTAGGGGAGAGGACTGTGCCTTTTCATGGACTGAGGATAATTTATTCTGCTTTGCCAATATCCACATACAAACTAATAAAGGCAGAGAATACAGATGGATGGTCAAGAAGGATAGGCCTGTTGATTATCCTTGGGAGGAGGGACTATGTCCCCTGTCTTGTCTTAAGGCCCAGGCTCTCCTTAAGGACCAGTCCAGGAGCTAAAGATGAAGAGGCTGTCTGTCTTTATATTTAGAGTATGACAGGGAGGTGGCGAGTGCCATCGACACAGAAAAGCTCCCATCCCAAACTGGCAAAAGGTAATCTCTTAGAGCTCCAATCTCCTATGTCAATAAAGGAGACACAGGTGGCACAATGGTAAAAGAATCCACCTGCCAATGCAGACGACACAAGAGATGCGGGTTCGATCCCTGGGTCAGGAAGATCCCCTGGTGGAGGAAATGGCAATCTTCTCTAGTATTCTTGCCTGGAAAATTCCACAGACAGAGGAGCCTGGGGGGCTACAGTCCATGAGGTTGCAAAGAATCGGACATGACTGAACAGCTGAGTACACATAACATTTAGTAGACGTGTTTGGGTCCTGGTGTAAACACATTCCCCTCCTCTCTTGTTTGTCGGCCCCATTTATAGTCACCCTAAGTCTCCCATATCTCCCTGAGAGAAGACAGGTACTAGATGAACTAAAAAAGGTTTTCACTGTGGTTCTCCCACCAGAGCCTGGAATGCAGGACTTAGAAGTATATGTGTGAGCCACCCCCAAGCTTCTTTCCTGGAGCCCCTGGATCAGATGGACAGGGAATCCAACCCATAGAGTTTGGTATAAGCGGCCCCCAGATTCAGCCCAAAGGCACTGACACAAAAGAGGCAACTCCTGGTAGCACACTTGACACTTATGACTGAAGCATTTCCAGGGGCAGAGCTGATTGCTCTGTGCACTGAGGTTTCTATTACACTCCGGGTAATGGGAAAAGCTCCCTTTAAAATTGGATCAGCAACAGAAGCCTCCTTATTAAAGTGAAAATTGCACCTACATGATTGAACTAATTTTGACTCTACTGGAGGAAATGAAATACTCACACACTCTGCCATCGAGGTTAACTAGACAAAACTTTCAGAAATGCTTGCATCTCTTGCTCAACAGGGACTAGAAGGAGGAAGAGCACTCTTCTCAAAACAAGAAAAGGGATAATATTTCTTTACTTGGGGAGTGTGCACAGGGTATACAGGAGCTAGAAAAGGCACAGCTGGTGCTTATTACCCTGATTTAAACAGTCCACTTTCCATACTGGCATTGACTGTGTCCAATCAGCTGATTGGCATGCAATTATTCCTGGAAATAGAGGCTGTCCTTTTAAAAACATTTTCTTGATGTCTTATTCTTACTGACTCTTGGCCAGGGGCTAATGTGCTAACTACTGAGAACTTTGGAAAATTAGGTTGGAAAACAAAGTTCAAGCAAAGCTATTTTGAGTCAAGAGATGAGAGGAAAATTACCACACTGGCTCTTACTCTGTCCATCTGGGTGCGCTGTGGACTTCCTTCCTGGCTGCTAGTCAACAGAAGCAAGGAAGACAAAGTATAAAACATGTAACTAGCTTAGCCAAGGTGTGTGAAAAATTTCACAACTACAATAAGTGTGTGCATTCTTCCCTACCCTTCCCTCACAATACCGAATGGCAACTTTACATAAAGCTTAGCAGAAGTGAGTTCTACAACAATTGCAAAGTTGACTGCCTACCATAAACAACACAGCAAAGTTAGTTCTTATGAAAAATATTAAATTCCATGGAGATATCTAATTGGGACAATCTCCACCCAAATTAACAACTTCTCACTGTTTGAGTTTCCTGTTTTGTTTCATACTATTCACCTTCTTATTTTAAGTGCCTTTTAATTTTAACAGTTCACTTTTTACAATGCTGTTTTAGTGAAGTTATTTATTAAATAAAGATGCTTAAAATATTTAAATCAAAAAAAAATAAAATAAAATAAAATAAATATTGAATCTTCCAAGGCTATTAAAAATTGGCCAGGACTATGAAGATCATCATTAAGAAGGGTATGGGAAATATGTGAGGGGAATTACCTTCCAGTGTTACTTTTCTAGGGGATCCTTATAAAAAGCACACAAAACACATTACAGAAGATAGAAACAATAATGAGAATTTCCGTAGCAATGGCAACGGGAGAGTAAATGTGTTAGTGTAGTCACACTGGACCCTCCCAAGAAGCCAGTCCGAGACTGCTAAAGCAACACAAATGGCTACTTTAGCAAAGTTTCCCCTAGAAGAGAGGTAGTGGAGTAAGTGTGATCCCTCTGCAAGACAGCAGTGTAACAATACACAGAAAAGAAATGAGCCCAATGTATAACACGATTGATATCTCACCATACTTTAGAGGTCATGGTATTAGAGAATTTCATGTTGCTAGTTATTTTCTGACTGTGAAATGAGGAGTCTGTGCACTTGTTAACACGTCTTGCTGCATGTGGGTGAGTAGTACTAATAAAGTGTTACAAATAGCCAGGGACATGCCCCAAAGGCCATATAATATTATTCTACTAATTAAAGACATCAAACAAAAATATACTTCTTGTTTGATCTATTTCCCTGAATTTCTCCCATCCTATTTCCTTCAAGTGCACAGACTGGCTTGTGCCTTTGTGGGATTCTGGGTCTTAAAAATGCTTTATTCTTGCATCCAAACCAAGACATTATGAGACAACATACGACTTAGACTAATGCAACTTGGCCCCAGGGGATGGATTGTTATATTCAGTACAAATGAGCAGATGATGGTCTTTGTATAATGCCCTCTAGGTTGCTTACTTTTATATGGGCTGACACCCATTGGATCAAAAGCTCTCTGATGTTAAACTTATGTTTTTACATATCCAGTTGTTTAATGAATATAAACTCTGATGCTGAGAAAGATTGAAGGCAACAGGAGAAGGGGGCAGCAGAGGATGAGATAGTTAGATAATGTCATGGACTCAACGGACATGCATTTGAGCAAACTCTGGGAGGTAGTGGAGGATAGAGGAGCCTGGCGTGTGGCAGTTAGTGGGGTCACAACAAGTCGGACATGACTTAGCAACCAAATAACAACAACAAACAGAACTTGCCTACTACATATAACCTGCAAAGCTGCACCCGGTATCAACTAGCCTTAAGATAAGTGAATATTTGCTAGCTATAAAGACTTCAAGTGGCTACTGCCCTTTGGAACTCTCTGACCCAGAGAATTCTCAACCTGCTGCTGAATAACCTGATCTCCTACATCCCATTTCAGAACAGTTGACTTCCCCTTTCTCCCCACCCTGGATACAAACTTGTCCTAGTGGCGTCCAAGTAAAGACTGGGCATACACTGCCATGTTTTGGTCATATCTTTCTCCTTGCTCAGCCTCAAAATTCCTCAAACTCCCTGAAATTGCAAACCAGATTAGAATCAAAATTCTTTGAATTGAATAAAACTACTCTATCTTCTAGAAGGGCTTCCCTGGTGGCTCAGTGAGTCAAGAATCCACCTGCAGTGTAGGAGATACAGAAGACTCAGGTTTCATCCCTGGGTATGGAAGACCCCCTGGGCACAGGATCCCACTCCAGTATTCTTGTCTGGAGAATCCCAAGGACACAGGAGCCTGGAGGGCTGCAGTCCATTGGATCGCAAAGAGTCAGATACAACTGAAATGACTCAGCAGCATCTTCTAGAAAAGTAAAATGGAATCATTGCCTGTGGGTGTTATAATTTCTTTTTTCATGGAGATATTAGTTTAAAAAACAAACTCAGTCCAGGTTCGATGCAGGATACAGGATGCTTGGGGCTGGTGCACTGAGATGACTCAGAGGGATGTTATGGGAAGGGAGGTGGGAGGCGGGTTCAGGATGGGGAACACATGTACACCCGTGGTGGATTCATGTTGATGTATGGCAAAACCAATACAATATTGTAAAGTAATTAGCCTCTAATTAAAATAAATAAATTTAAATTTAAAAAAATAAAAAACAAACTCATAGGGTTAGTATCTCAAATCCAGTTTACCTCATCTTATTTGTATATGATGTATTATAGCAAACCTGTTTCATTTACAAATGAGACTATTGAAAGACTCCACAAAGCTGTTATATGTTTACAATACATATATATGAGTGTTGGGAGATAAGTAGAAAGACATAAATTCTATTGAAATTTTCATGTTGTATTATATTTTTATAGCTCCTGGATATGAAAACTAATGTCCAATAAAGAAAGAAAGAAGTCAGGTGTGTATTGAAGAAATGAAATCTACCAAGAAAAAAAAAAGGAAGGGAGGGAGGGATGGGGAGAGAGAGAAATAAAGGGAGACAGGAGAAATGAAATTGTCATATAAGACCACATTGTGCTTGCATATTTGATAGATGAAGTGAGGAGAGACTAACTTCAGTCCTCTTTTAGGAAGTAAGTAGCTATAGACTCAGCCATAGGTCTGAGACTGACTTTGTAATGAGATTTCAGGAGTGTGAACAAGAGCACATGAGTGAACACAGAGTTCTATTACAGTGTACTCGAAAATGATGAACTGTTAATTTAACAGAGTTTTGCATGGAAGTCTAGTCTTTTTCTGTAAGACTGGGTTTTTTAGAAAGAATGATTGGAAACCATTATAGAGGAAGCAAAGCTAACTCCTTCCAGATGCAAGGTTTCTATATTCCCAATCACTCCTAGTGAAGACATATGGGCACGGGTAATAGGCTTGGCTTCAGCAGGAAAAATACTAGCAGTTTCAAAAGTTTATTCATTAAGGAAGCAGAAACTGTGTATAATCATCCAAGAATCATCCATAGGAGCCAAGTTTATTAAAATGTATGTGGTCATCATACGCACTTTCATTGTAATAAAATAATGAAGAATAATCATCTTCCTAAAATCCGGCACTTCGCATTTAATTAACCAATATTAGAATATTCACTCACATTCTCAGGGGATAGATTTTTGAAAGCAGCTCCTATAGTTTCTTCAGCTCTTCTCTGTGTGCAAAAATAATTTTGTTGACATGAAAGATAAGTACTTAGATCCCTTTTAATAAAAGCACAATCTCATATTGCTTAGTCAGTGTAATAATTATATTCCAAAATAGGGAATTTGGGAACAGAAAGAGTATGGCTAAGAAAACCTTCTAATAGGGAAACATTTATAGTTATATATGATGAATCTGCACATAATAAAGAGAAGCTCAGAAACTGAAAACCTTTTTTTAAGGCATCAACTTTTTTCTTTTTTTTCAATAATGAAAATATGAAATTATTTTTAAAATTCTCTGTTTCTAGAAGTAAAGTACAGGAATAAAATATTGAGTTTGACATATATTAAACAAATAAAATAGCATCTCTTGTGATTTTGGAAATTATAATAAAAATGATTATGATAAAGGGATAACTTATTTCACTTTATATAGCTGAAGGTGGGGGTGACTGTGTCTCACCCATAAGAATGTTGCACATCTTCTTCCCACTTTGAGGGTGAGCAGTGTAGCCTTAGGGAAGAAATACACAAACCTGAAGAAATATATTACAGTACTTGAGTGTATAAATCAGAAACATACACAAAAGTGTTACAGCTGGGTCAAAGAAGAGGCAAAATACTGGAATCATGTTGCAAGTTTGATTTAAAATCTTAGAGAAAATAAAGGCAAAGACGAATCTAGAATAGTTTCAGATTCAGAATCAAAAATTTAGGCAGATACTTATCAGGCACTGGTAAAGAACTCTTACTAGGGCTTCCCAGGTGGCTCAACTGTAAAGAGTCTGCCTGCAATGCAGGCAATAGGATCAAAATCCCTGGATCAGGAAGATACCCTGGAGAAGGAAGTGGTAACCCACTCCAGTATTCTTGCCTGGGAAATCCCAATGACAGAGGAGCCTGGTAGGCTACAGTCTGTGGGGTCACAAGAGCTGGACACAACTTAGAGACTAAAACCAAAAACAAGAGGGAGAGGGTGGGATGATTTGGGAGAATGGCATTGAAACATGTATAGTATCATATATGAAACCAGTCGCCAGTCCAGGTTCGATGCACGATACTGGATGCTTGGGGCTGGTGCACTGGGACAACCCAGAGGGATGGTATGGGGTGGGAGGAGGGAGGAGGATTCAGGATGAGGAACACCTGTGGTGGATTCATTTTGATATATGGCAAAACCAATACAATATTGTAAAGCTAATAAATAAAAAAAGAAAAATAAATAAATAGAATAATGGACTTACAAAACAAAAACAAAGAACTCAACAACAAAAAAGAACTTAACAACAAAAGAAAAATAATCCAATTAAAATAAACTCTCCAATTCAACAAAACAAAGGCAAACAATCTCGTTAATACATGACTGAAGGACTCGAATAGACATTTCTTCAAATACTGTATACAAATTACTAATAAGCATGAAAAGAGTCCTAGCATCACTAATCATTCAGATCAGATCAGATCAGATCAGTCGCTCAGTCATGTCTGACTCTTTGCCACCCCATGAATTGCAGCACACCAGGCCTCCCTGTCCATCACCAACTCCCAGAGTTCACTCAAACTCACGTCCGTCGAGTCAGTGATGCCATCCAGCCATCTCATCCTCTGTCGTTCCCTTTTCCTCCTGCCCCCAATCCCTCCCAACATCAGAGTCTTTTCCAATGAGTCAACTCTTTGCATGAGGTGGCCAAAGTACTGGAGTACTAATTATTAGAAAACTACAAATCAACACTATATTGAGTACCAGGTCACACCCACTGGGATTCCTATACATCTTTTTTAAGTGTTGGCAAGGATATAGAGAAATTGGAACCCTTGTACATTGCTAGTAGGATTCCAAAAAGTTTCAGCTGATGGAGAAAACAATTTTAGTGACTGCTCAAAACATTAAATATAGAATTATCACATGATCCTGCAATGTCATGCCTAGATGTATATACCAAATAGTTGAAAAAGAGTGAACGTGAAGTCACTCAATTGTGTCCCACTCTTTGTGCCAGGCTCCTCCATCCTTGGAATTCGCCAGGCAAGAATACTGGAGTGGGTTTTCGTTTCCTTCTCCAGTTAAAAATTGTTACTCAAATACATATAATTCTTAGCAACACTATTCACAATATCTGCATGATAGAAATATCCCCAAATTTTATTGACAAACGAATGCACAAGCAGATTGTGGTATCTGCAAGCAATGGAATATAATTTAGCTATAAAGATATATGAAGTACTGACGCATGCTACAATATAGAGCAATCTTGAAACCACTGTAACTTAAAGAACCTAGTCATAAAAGGTCAACTATTGTATGATTCCATTTATGTGAATCGTTCCGTATAACTAAATCCACAGAGACAAAAACACAGATTGGTGGTTGCTAGGGGCTGGGGAGAGTGGGGATGAGAATAA
Organism: Bos javanicus; assembly: GCF_032452875.1. Taxonomy (NCBI): domain Eukaryota; kingdom Metazoa; phylum Chordata; class Mammalia; order Artiodactyla; family Bovidae; genus Bos; species Bos javanicus. The sequence goes on from NC_083883.1 coordinate 18,162,523, forward strand.
ACCATACAGCTGCAATCTGGAGAGCATCAAAGGGATTCTTTGGAGCAACATGCTTGTTTGGAAGCTGATATTCAGAAATCTCATTTAGTCATTAAAAAAAAAAGGCAGTGTTAAGAACGCTACTATATACTACATAGAAATATGTATTGGCTATAACTTAAATATAAGGATATTGTACGCACATTATTCATTCTTTTAAACACTAATTTTGAATCACACACAAAAGCCTGTTTTATATGTGATACATATTAATGGAATATAAAGTACAAAATATTTTAAAGGATTTTTTAAAACTGTGAGTAGATAATATCTAAGGCAATCAGTTAATTAGGTGCTTTGTTTGTCAAGATTACCCTGTTCCCTGGCTAGACAGAGTCACTGAGCCATTGCTGTATTAGACTGAGTGAATATTAATTTTACTTGCATATTTGGGGAAATGAAAACATATCCAAATACACATGCTTCTTGGCATTTTACTTTCTTTAATTTTCACTTTTTAATCCATTTCCCTTTAAGTATTTAATCATCTTTTCAGTGAAGATTTTCCTTTTCATTCTGTTCATATGTCTGAGGAATTAACAATCCTATTCTCAGTGGTTTCATGTAATCAAAACCTCCTGATTCAAACACTGTGTGCAATCCGCAGGGAGAAATTATTAAAAGGGCTTTGCAGATTTGTTTAGCACTCTGCTCAGAATATGAAAGTGCAGACTTTTAAATATCTGAGAAGAGACTGCCAACCCATTACCCTTCTGGAAGAACTTTTGAACTAGACATTTTCCATTATTTACAGTGTGAGATACTTGGAGTCAGATTTCGGCTAGAAACGCTTTTCGGTAATGGATGGCACAAAATGAGGCCAAGTTTATAGGTTTCCTATTCAGAAGCTCATTAAATTTTTAAAGACCCAGACCAAACCACAACTTCAGTCAGCCATTTCTTAAAGACACCTTGAAAGGTTCTCCAGAAGAAAGAAGTCAATGGACACAGATCAGAATGTGTGGGCATGAGGGGAGACGGAGGAGGTGTGAGACAGGAATTTATAGCTATTTTATTTATCCAAATGCTTTCAAGTGACAGAGTTGTATCCTGAACAGGTTTTACATACCCAAGAGAGCTGTGACTGAATTTGGTCACGACACTGAAAGATTATCAGATGATGAGTAGAGACAGCAAGTCTTATTCCTTCAAAACGATTGCTTATAAAGGAAAGAAAAAGATGCAGCACTAGCTCAAGGAGACCCAGGACCTAGAGGGACACTCACAAGCACAGATCTTGGAATGCAACAGATCTGGGTTGAAACCTCAGCTGTGCTCCATGCCGCTCATGCAAATCTTGGGCAAAACAGTTAACTTTTCAGCATGAGCGGTAGTATGTGCAAAATGGTGCATTTTAATACTACTCTCAAAGTCAGATTATACTTTGTTGTTTTTGCTGTTGTTTAGTTGGTAAATTGTGTCCAACTCTTTTGCGACCCCATGGACTATATCCCACCAGGGTCCTCTGTCATGGGATTCTCCAGGCAAGAATACTGGAGTGAGGTGCCATGCCCTCCTCCAGGGGATTTTCTGACCCACGCATCAAACCTGCATCCTCTGTGCTTCCTGCACTGGGAGGTGGATTCTTTACTACTGAGCCAACTGGGAAGCCCCATATTATACTTTTTTGTACAGATAAATTATTATATAAAAATAGAACAAAATATGAAGCTTGTGTACTTAACATTTTTAATGATTATTAATGTTATTATAATTTTTAATGGTTGTATTAGTTGTTAAAGATCTAATTTCCAGAAAAGTAATTCATTGTTTTCTAGGTTTGACATGAGTCTTGAAATGATTGGCATCAACACTTTGACAAATTTTAGAGCAATCCGAACATCAGATTTCCAGGCTTGCTAGAATACAGGTGACTCTTGAATAACTTGGGACTTAGGGGCACTGACCTTCCTCAAAGTAAAAAATCTACATTTACCTTTATAGTCAGGAATCCCTACCCATGGTGCTGCATCCATGGGTTCAACCAACTGTAGATCCTGTAGTGTGGTTATACCTATTTAATGAAAAAAAAAAAAATTGACATATAAGCAAACCTGTGGTTTAAAACCAGGTCATTCAAGGGTTAGCTGTACTTATCTTATATCTTTAGCTACAAATGTGTGAGTTCCTGACCTTGAACTGAGCATATTTACAAGACTGTTAAGATTTGTAAAGACAGAGTTTTTTATTTTTTTCTTTTTTTTAAATTTTATTTTATTTTTAAACTTTACATAATTGTATTAGTTTTGCCAAATATCAAAATGAATCCACCACAGGTATACATGTGTTCCCCATCCTGAACCCTCCTCCCTCCTCCCTCCCCATACCATCCCTCTGGGTCGTCCCAGTGCACCAGCCCCAAGCATCCAGTATCGTGCATCGAACCTGGACTGGCATCTCATTTCATACATGATATTTTACATGTTTCAATGCCATTCTCCCAAATCTTCCCACCCTCTTCCTCTCCCACAGAGTCCATAAGACTGTTCTATACATCAGTGTCTCTTTTGCTGTCTCGTACACAGGGTTATTGTTACCATCTTTCTAAATTCCATATATATGTGTTAGTATACTGTATTGGTGTTTTTCCTTCTGGCTTACTTCACTCTGTATAATAGGCTCTAGTTTCATCCACCTCATTAGGACTGATTCAAATGTATTCTTTTTAATGGCTGAGTAATGTTCATCGCAGCACTGTTTATAATAGCCAGGACACGGAAGCAACCTAGATGTCCATCAGCAGATGAATGGATAAGAAAGCTATGGTACATATACACAAGACAGAGTTTTTAAGAGAAAAATCAGTGTTGTCTAAAATACTCAGGCTTCTTTTTAAGCAGACTTGAAGAGCAGTCTTCCTTAAGTAACTTCCTAAATCCTTGTGTTGCTTAAGCAATTTAGGATGTTCTAGAAATGATTAGCTACAACAGAAATGTATAGGAGAAGTTGATTCTTCATTATTGAGAAGAATTTAAGAGTTAATTATTCAGGATAGAGAAACAGTTGTTGCTGCTAAGTCTCTTTAGTTGTGTCCGACTCTGTGACCCCATGGATGATAGCTTGCCAGGCTTCTCTGTCCATGGGGTTCTCTAGGCAAAAATACTGGAGTGGGTTGCCATTTACTTCTCCAGGGGATCTTCCTGACCCAGGGGTTGAAACTGTGTCTCCTACGTTGCAGCAGACTCTACCACTGAGCCATTGGCGAAGTTCATAGAGAAATTAGGTAACCTGAAAGGAAAAGGAGGAGGGTTAGGTGGGAAAGAATTTAAAATACTGCTCTAGTGCTTTTAGACAAGAAAATGAGAATTGTGAACAACATGAAAATAACACAGACATACTTCTTATGCCAAGGCCCCTGCGCTGCATAGCAGCAGTCCCCAAAACCTAGTAGAGGTGTCTCTACAGAGAAATTCAGAGTAGGTTGAAAAAACAATAGTAATTAAGTTCTGGGACCAAGGCCAGAGTTCAAAACCAAAATCGATTGATAATTACTGCAATTTGGAAACAGGCACACAATGATATTCACATTCCAAGCCATATGGAGACTGTGTTCCAAAAGTTTATAAAGTCCACTTAATAACTGAATATATTTTCCCCATAAACTATATACAAGTTTTTCTGTTCAAAACTATTCTATATAAGGTCTTTGTGATTTAACTGTGATAATCAATGCTGAGAAAACAGTGAATAGGAAGATAAGGTCTTTAACAGTGGAGGGCAAATAAGTTTAACAATCCTAAAATTAATAATAAGTGAATATTTCTTGAGTGTTTATTGAATTTGAGGTGTTATAATTTTATATTTTAAAATTAGAAATATGAAGTAGATGTGTAACATCTGATAAATACTACCAGATATAATACTAGTGAGGAAATGTAATGGCATATCAAGCTAGAGAGAAAGAGAGACACAGTGAGAGACAGAGATATTTGGACTCACACCCCAGCATTTGTGCTACCTAGTTATATAAATTTGGTAAATTTATGGAATGTTAGCAGGTCATTTTTTATGGGCTGAGCGCTGAAGAATTGATGCTTTTGAACTGTGGTGTTGGAGAAGACTCTTGAGAGTCTCTTGGACTGCAAGGAGATCCAACCAGTCCATTCTGAAGGAGATCAGCCCTGGGATTTCTTTGGAGGGAATGATGCTGAAGCTGAAACTCCAGTACTTTGGCCACCTCATGAGAAGAGCTGACTCATTGGAAAAGACTCTGATGCTGGGAGGGACTGGGGGCAGGAGGAGAAGGGGACGACAGAGGATGAGATGGCTGGATGGCATCACTGACTCGATGGACATGAATCTGAGTGAACTCCAGGAGTTGGTCATGGATAGGGAGGCCTGGCGTGCTGCGATTCATGGGTTGCAAAGAGTCGGACACGACTGAGCAACTGAACTGACTGACTGAACTGATGCAGGTCAGTAATTACCAATTATCAACTTTATGGACCTGTATGCATGTCAGGAAGCAACAGTTAGAAGTGGACATGGAACAACAGTCTGGTTTCAAATAGGAAAAGGAGTAAGTCAAGGCTGTATATTGTCACCCTGCTTATTTAACTTATATGCAGAGTACATCATGAGAAACACTGGGCTGGAGGAAGAACAAGCTGGAATCAAGGTTGCTGGGAGAAATATCAGTACCCTCAGATATGCAGATGACACCATTCTTATGGCAGAAAGTAAAGAAGAACTAAAGAGCCTCTTGAAGAAAGTGAAACAGGAGAATGAAAAATTTGGCTTAAAGCTCAACATTCAGAAAACTAAGATCATGGTATTGGGTCCCATCACTTTATGAAAAATAGATGGGGAAAGAGTGGCTGACTTTATTTTTTTGGGCTCCCAAATCATTGCAGATGGTGACTGCAGCCATGAAATTAAAAGACATTTACTCCTTGGAAGGAAAGTTATGACCAACCTAGACAGCATATTAAAAAGCAGAGACATTACTTTGCCAACAAAGGTCCATTTAGTCAAGGCTATGGTTTTTCCCGTGGTCATGTATGGATGTGTGAGTTGGACTATAAAGAAACCTGAGTGCCAAAGAATTGATGCTTTTGAACTGTGGCGTTGGAGAAGACTCTTGAGAGTCCCTTGGACTGCAAGGAGACCCAACCAATCCATCTTAAAAGAGATCAGTCCTGGTGGTTCATTGGAAGGACTGGTGTTGAAGCTGAAACTCTAATACTTTGACTACCTGATGGGAAGAGCTGACTAATTTGAAAAGACCCTGATGCTGGGAAATATTGAGGGCAGGAGGAGAAGAGGACAACAGAGGATGAGATGGTTAGATGGCATCACCAACTCAATGGACATGGGTTTGGGTAAATACCAGGAGTTGGTGATGGACAGGGAGGCCTGGTGTGCTGCGGTTCACGGGGTCACAAAGAGTCGGACACGACTGAGCAACTGAACTGAACTGAAATTATGGAAACACTTACCATCGTTTCCTGTCATATAAAGTGGAAAAAAAAGATGAACTGTGGAAGGTTGTAATGAAGATTGGTAGGAGTTAATTATAATTGATTAAAAACTTACATGAGTAAGAAGTGTTCTAAATGCTTTGTGTGTACAACTCATCAGTTCTTCCAACAAAGCTATGAGGAGGATGCTCTCAACTCACAACATTACAGGTAAGGACACTGGGCTGTTGAGAGGTTGAGGGACTTCAACAAAATGACAGTTAATAAATTGTAGACCAGCTTTTCAGGCTAGGCATTCTGATTCCAAAACCCAAGGCTCTTAAACACTCATCAATACACTGCTTCTATGTGTATCACACATGTGATTTTATGCACACATGTGTGTGTATGTCTATATTAATCTCATACACATTTTACAAATGTGTATTAAAATGTGTTCATAATATATTTAAGGGCTTCTCCGGTGGCTTAGATGGTAAATAATCCACCTGCAATGCAAAAGACCCAAGTTTGACCCCTGAGCTGGTAAGATCCCCTAGAGAAGGGAATAGCACCCGACTCCAGTATTCTTGCCCAAGAAATCCCATGGACAGAGGAGGCTGACAGGCTACAGTCCATGGGGATGAAAAGAGTTGGAAATAACTAAACAACTAATGCTTCACTTCAATGTATTTAAAACACATAATAAACTCCTGATGAAGTATTACTATTAACATTATTACTGTAGTTATCATTATTATTCTACAGAAATGAATTATGTCCTAGGTCTCATTTCTGGCACCATGACCTTTTAAGTCTTAGGACAACAATAGAAGAATAGGAAAAAAAGATATCAACAGAAAAACAAAAGAAAAAGTTAGAAATTTGACTGGATCACAGAGTTTTTGAAACTGTGATATCTGATTGGACATAGAAGTAAGGCTGGTGTTTTCCACCCAATGTCTGTTAGGTCATTCTATCTCCATTGAAAATGGATTCTAAGCAATTAGAACAAAATAAACTTTCTCCATTCTCCACTTTTTCACACGTGTAGCACTTTTCTAGTAGCAAATAAAAGTCTATTCTACAAGATGAGGATCTATCTCATTGTTGCCTTTCATCAGAATACAGACATTTAAGGAAGTTCCCCTCATATTTTTTCACAAGTGCACACTCTCTTGTGACCTGTGCTATATTTCCCTCTGGTCCATTTGCCAAGTCCCCAAATGCAGAGATCATAGAAATAACTGGGAAATGTACATATTCTAATACTGTTTCAGTTCAGCTGTTTAGGTGAATGATAAATCTTTTCAAAACAAACACAATTAGGGTGTTTAACATTAATACAAGAGTTTTAACTCATGGGATTCAGTTCAGTTCAGTCGCTCAGTCATGTCCAACTTTTTGTGACCCCATGGACTGCAGCACACCAGGTTTCCCTGTCACCAACACCTGGAGCTTACTCAAACTCATGTCCATTGAATCGGTGATGCCATCCAACCACCTCACCTTCTGTTGTTCCCTTCTCCTCCTGCTTTTAATCTTTTCCCAGCATCAGGGTCTTTTCAAATGAGTCAGTTCTTCCCATCAGGTGGCCAAAGTATTGTAGTTTCAGCTTCAGCATCAGTCCTTCCAACGAATATTCAGGATTGATTTCCTTTTGGATGGACTGGTTGGATCTCCTTGTAGTCCAAGTGACTCTCAAGAGTCTTCTCCAACACTGCAGTTCAAAAGCATCAATTCTTCGGCACTCAGATTTCTTTATAATCCAACTCTCACATACATACATGACTACTGGAAAAACCATAGATTTGACTAGATGGACCTTTGTTGGCAAAGTAATGTCTCTGCTTTTTAATATGCTCTCTAGTTTGGTTATAACTTTTCTTCCAAGGAGCAAGTGTCTTTTAATATCAAGGCTGCAGGCTCCATCTGCAGTGATTTTGAAGCCCCAAAAATAAAGTCTGTTACTGTTTCCAATGTTTCTCCATCTATTTGTCATGAAGTGATGGGAACAGATGCCATGATCTTAGTTATTCTACAGTAAATCTCTTCTTTCCTCTTAATTCCTAAAATTAAGACAACACACATCTCCCATATAATCTACCAGGAGTCTGCGTAGATATAGGTATGGATAACCTCCTGATGCAAAGAACTGACTCATTAGAAAAGACCCTGATGTTGGGAAAATTTGAAGGCAGGAGGAGAAGGGGGTGACAGAGGATGAAATGGTTGGATGGCATCACCAACTCAATGGACGTGAGTTTGAGTAGACTCTGGGAGTTGGTGATGGACAGAGAAGCCTGGCATGCTGCAGTCCATGGGTTGGCAAAGAGTAGGACACGACTGAGCGACTGAACTGAACTGAAATCTCCTAACATGCCTTTGAACTTAGACCTTCATCTTCTGTGATATGAAAGAGTCACCTGGAGAGTGAGGATGGTACCTATGAAGATTTGTGACTCTGCCTAGAATATGGTAGGGATGCAACAATACATATTAGTTTCTATTTCCCACTCAAGGGAAAGCCAGCTGCAAATTTGCAGATCCCAGTCACTCGGGGTACAAGCTTAAAAGTAGAATCTGTGTTTAGATGCACCAGTATTTCTAAACTGATATATCAGCCATCTCACACAAGTGAATTCGTGTGCGTGTATGTACACATGTGCTGTGTTCATTTGTGTCCGACTCTTTGTGACCCCATGGATTGCAGCTCACCAGGCTCCTTTGTCCATGAGATTCTCCAGGCAAGACTCCTGGAGTGGGTTGCCTTGTCCTCCTCCTCCAGGGAATCTTCCAAATCCAGGGATCTCAAAGGACCTGCACTTTTCCTGATAGTAACTATATCTAGTGATTTAAAACAGGAACTTGTGGGGAGGGAAGATTTATACTGATTTATATTATGGTCAGTACAAACTTTGGTTTTAGGTGGATGAATTGAACTTAATTATGTTAGTTAATGTGGCTGCTGTAGCAAATTTCCTCAGAACTAGTGGCTTACGATGACAGATGTATCTTCCCTTACTCTTTCTGAGGCTAAAAGTCTGAAATTAGTATCACAGGGCCAACAGCAAGGTGTCAGCAGGGCTCCTTTGGAGTGTTCAGAAGAGAGTCTGTTCCTTGCCTCTTCTAGATTTTGGTAGTTGGCAACCTCCCTTGACTTGAGGATACATCACTCCAGTCATTAAGACCAGCCTCTTCAAACAACTCTGCTCATGTTTCTTATCATCTCCTGTGTGTGATCAGAATCTCCCTTTGTCTCTCTCTTATAAGGGTACATGTTATCATGTTATTGCATTTAGCTAATTCAGGATAATCACCTTTTTCTTTTTTCTTTTCTTTTTTTTTCTTCCTTCCTTCCCTACTCCCTCCCACCCTCTCTTCCTCCCGTCCTTTCTTTTTTGGCCATATAAAGTAACATAGATATATTTGGGGAAAGTATTTTTTCAGTGTACTACGTAAATATTTAGTGAGAATCCACCTTTTCTACTAAAAAGAGTTGTGTACTATCACAATAGAAATCCCTGTTGACCTTAGTCACCTTTAAGGTGTTCATCGAAGCTCAATTACTGCCTAAATCAATCAGTGATAACAAGAAATACAATTAGCTCCATTCTAAATGCTTAACATTTATGGAATCATTATATAGGATATATACTTTCCAAACTACCACTATGTGAGAATGGGGTCAATTTCCCTCTATCAGAGTAGAGTTGCTCAAACTTTTAAACTAAGCCCATTGTCCCCTAAACATAGGGGTCTTACATTCAATCATGGATATATTCTATCTACTTCTCAAGTACAATAGGAAAAGCCCCTTCTGGGGCACTGAAAAGTAGCCATTGTAGAAAGAAATAGTTGCTCATCTCTTTTATTCATCAACAATGACACTTCCACTAAACACCTGCAACCTGGGATATGGAGAGTGAAGTCATTTTCAAGAGTGTAAGTTATAGATACTCCTTTAAATAAGGCCTAAAGCATAAAAATAAATTCTTAAATATAGAAAGAAAATAAGTTTGGGTTGCTTTAACAAGCTACCATAGACAGTAGCTTAAATAACAAACATTTATCTTCCACAGTCTGGAGGCTGAGAAATCCAAGATCAAGCTGGCAGCAGATCCAGTGTCTAATGAGAGCAGACTCCTGGCTTGCAGATGGAAAATTATTTTGATAACCTCAAATGTGCAAAGCAGAGAGATAAGAGAATCTCATGTCTCTTCTTAAAAGGGTTGTTGCTGTTTTTCATTTGTTAAGTTGTGTCCAACTCTTTGCGACTTTATAGACTGCAACACACCAGGCTTCCCTGTCCATCACTATCTCCCAGAGTTTGCTCAGATTCATGTCCATTGAGTTGGTGATGCCATCCAACCATCTCATCTTCGGTTGGCCCCTTCTCCTCCTCTCCTTAATATTTCCCAGCATCAGAGTCTTTGCCAATGAGTCAGCTCTTCCCATCAGAGGGCCAAAGTACTGAATCTTCAGCTTCACCATCAATCCTTCCAATGAATATTCAGAGCTGATTTCCTTCAGGATTGACAGGTTTTGATCTCTGGTACTAATCATAATTTGAGGGCTCCACCCTCATGATCTAATTATTTCCCCACAGCTCTGCATCCTACTAACATCATACTGTGAGTTAAGATTTCAAAGTCTGAACTTTGGGAGGACACATTCAGTCCAGATAATATTTGGCTACTACTACTATTACTACTACTACTACTACACATGGATAGTAGTTAGTATCCATGTATAAATATATTCCCTAAGTTATCAAGCCAAAAAACAAAAGCAACATTCCTTTGGGGCAAAGTTTTTAGGTTTGTCAAAATTGTCTCTCTACTCACTCTTGTTCCTACATTCATATAGAAGCCAGTACTCAGATTTTATTTCTCTCATCCTTCTCTTCCTTCCCTTTTACAATGTTTTTCAGGAAAATATTCTTACCTAATCATTTACTGACTGAATTTCTCCCCTAAGAAAAGCAAAAGGAGGCTCAAGAGGGAAGGGATATATATAATTATGACTTATTTGAGTTGTTGCATGCAAGAAACTAACAGAAAAATGTAAAGCAATTTTCCACCAATTAAAAAAAATAAAAATTTTAAAAGCTAACTTCCTTCATAGTTCTTTTTTTTTTTTTTTTCAGTTTAATAGACCCTAAAAAGAACTTGATGCTTGTGAACTGTGGTGTTGGAGAAGAGTCTTGAGAGTCCCTTGGACTGCAAGGAGTTCCAATCAGTCCATTCTGAAGGAGATCAGCCCTGGGATTTCTTTGGAGGGAATGATGCTGAAGCTGAAACTCCAGTACTTTGTCCACCTCATGCGAAGAGTTGACTCATTGGAAAAGATTCTGATCCTGGGGGGGATTGGGGGCAGGAGGAGAAGGGGACGACAGAGGATGAGATGGCTGGATGGCACCACCGACTCGATGGATGTGAGTTTGAGTGAACTCTGGGAGTTGGTGATGGACAGGGAGGCCTGGCTGCTGCGATTCATGGAGTCGCAAAGAATCAGACACGACTGAGTGACTGAAATGAACTGAACTGAACTGAAAAAGAACTGAGGCCCTAAAATGGATTAATCTCATTGCTGATGCTGCTGCTAAGTCTCTTCAGTCGTATCCGACTCTGTGCGACCCCATAGACGGCAGCCCACCAGGCTCCCCGTCCCTGGGGTTCTCCAGGCAAGAATACTGGAGTGGGTTGCCGTTTCCTTCTCCAATGCATGAAAGTGAAAAGTCAAGTCGCTCAGTCGTGTCTGACTCTTAGCTACCTCACGGACTGCATGCAGCCTATCAGTCTCCTCCATCCATGGGATTTTCCAGGCAAGAGTACTGGAGTGGGGTGCCATTGCCTTCTCCATTAATCTCATTGCTGCTGCTGCTAAATCGCTTCAGTCGTGTCCCACTCTGTGCGACCTCATAGATGGCAGCCCACCAGGCTCCCCGTCCCTGGGGTTCTCCAGGCAAGAACACTGGAGTGGGTTGCCATTTCCTTCTCCAATGCATGGAAGTGAAAAGTGAAGTCACTCAGTCGTCTCTGACTCTTAGCGACCCCATGGACTGCAGCCCACCAGGCTCCTCCGTCCATGGGATTTTCCAGGCAAGAGTACTGGAGTGGGGTGCCATCGCCTTCTCCGATTAATCTCATTAGTAATATGTATTTCTTTGTTACAGTAGTGAACAGATTCCCCTAAAAACTAACCTTTGAATCTGTTGCTACTTCTATTATTATTATACTTATTTAGTATTGTATGTTGGCCCAAAGTTTGAACTTCCAATGGCATTTATACAGTGTTTTCATCTTAGTGATAGGTTTTAATTTACTCATATAAACCAATATGGTAAAAACAATTCTGATATTTTTCATATCTTCATTCCTATAACTCTAGATTCATTTCTGCAACATATAATGCATAGCTAGGAGAAAGTAAAAAAAGGTGCTTGTGAATGATTTGTAAATATGGCCTGAAATACATAATACTGATATACAGTATCTGTAGATCATGATATAATAGAATTGTAATATGAAATTGTTCCAAAGTATAGAGATCACTAAGGTAAAATGAAATTGCAAACCATATTTGTTTTCTTTACCTTAAAATAAAACCGCCTCCAGTATTTCAACAATTGTAATTAATGCCAAATATTATGTAGCAAATCATCCTGCCTGCTGTTTCCTACCCACCTGCTGATTACTCTGTGATCTGCCTTGCTGCTTTGTCAACCCGATGAGTGGTGTTGCCCTCCAGACACCCTGCCCACCTGTTCCTAATTTACTTCCAGCATGTCATACTTGACAATTTTATGAAATGCTTAAAAAATACTGTGAAAATGATCACCTTCCAAGGAGGAGATTATAATAATGCAGATACTCTGGCTACTTCTTCCTAATTCACTAATGATTGTCCTATATTCCTTTTTTTCTTACATGAAACTAGGGTGCTTTTTCCCCCGCTCTGGTATTAAAATCTTAATTGTTCTCATGAATGCCCTTCACAGTGTGCTTTAAGAATCTATTCTCCAGGTAGCCACCTTCTTCTTCTCTGCAAAAGCTTCTGGGACCAAGAACAAGAAAAATGTGGCAGGTGTGGCGAGGGCCAATTAAAAAACAAATCTGCGCTAACTGATGGGTAATCTTCGGTAAAATCACTAGTGACAATACCAGATGCCTGGGGAAAATTGACATTGACCAGATCCGTTTATTGCTGGCAGCGTTTGATTCATCTGCACCATGCAGCTGTTGTAAAGGTAAATGGCGTGCACTCCCATTTTGCGCATTTATGGGTTTGTTTTGTGGCAGCAGTCTTAGTATTTCCTTTTTTTCACCTGTGCTTGTAACAGGTCAGATGTCACCATTTTCAAAGGCCTTTCCATCTTTCCTCATTTCCCAGAGAACCGGATTTTCAAGTAGATTAGTGTTGCTTTTGAGCTAATCACATTCCGAATGACTAATCTGTTTGGAAATATTTAATGAATGTGCATTCACCTCAAAGGTAGACAATTAAAATTAGGAAACATGAGAGCCTTTACCTTCTTTTTATCCCATTGTTCAATTCCAGAGCAAGCTTTCCTTTTCATCTAGATGACAGTTTTTCTTATTCACCCTCTCGTAGGGCATAGCCTGGCACACAATCAGCATGGAGTAACATTTACTTAATGCTGACTGAAGGGATATTGGCATATTTGTTTTTAATAGATGTCCAAATCCCATGCCTTCAAATTTTTAATCTTTGTCATTGTATTAAATACATTCTATGCTTTTTTAACTTTTTAGATGTGATCTGTGTGCTTTTTTGTTTATTCAGGTGCATTGTCAATATTATTAATACATAAAGCTATATATTAATTATATCACATTTTAGTCATAGTTTTAATTAATTCTATAATTTTGTAATGAAATAAAAATCTGCAAAGTATTGACATGTTATTTTCTTTCATGTTGCTGTTTTTTTGTTTACTAAAGCAAGAGACTAAGTTTTATAGTTTGGATGAGGGAACTCAAGCCTGGCAGCACAGGTCATATTGATTTCTCCCAGTCATTCAGGCGTATGTTAAAACAGGAGTTAAAAAATGTACTTCATTAATTTACCTCGTTAAATAATATACAAAATATATCTTGAATCAATAACAATTCTTTCTATCCAAAGCATCTCTCACCACATCCTTCACTAATCACCTAGACTGAAAATTCTCAAACCATCATAATATATATATGGGCCACTTTGTTCCAATGCAGAGTCCATTTCCCTGTGCCTGGAGCGGGCTCTGGGATTCTGCATTTTTAATGGACTGCCAGGTAACATTGACCCTGCTGGTTCACATAACATATTTCAGATAGTAAAGGACATAGCCAATTTCCATTTTCCTCCTACTTCTTATAGTCCAACAGAGAGGCATCTACTAAGAATCCTTTTTATTTTTGTAACATAAATCTAACACAAGCATTATCCACTTTGAACTTCCTTGTGTGTTCCCTCTCACACTCTGGCCACAGTCATCGCAATTCCTCACTCAAGTCAGTGTCTTCTCCCCTGCTGTTCAGCACTTATACTTGGTGTCTTCTGTCTGCATCATCCTATTCCCCACCTCTATTAATAACTGCTTATGTCTTGACTTTCAAATTTCAGCTTATATTTTACTAATTCAGAAGCGACTTCCCTGACCAGCTTCATGTAAGTAGCTAATGCTTCCTGTTATTCTGTCATGTGTGTTTATAAACATAGTATTAATTCATTTTATAGTTATATATTTGCTTATCTACTTGACTGTTGACTGTAGCCCCCACTAAGTGATGAGGTTAATGAGAATAGTAAAGGTGTCTGTTTACAGACCCGTCTATTCATAGGGACATACACAAAACCTGTAACAGAGACAGAGACTTAATATTTTTAAGTAAATAAATATTGCTTTTCTATTAGGATTTTCTAGGTTTTCTTTAATGATCTATCACTAATGTAAGCACGAATTTCCAAAATCTTCTCATTTTTTTTCCTTTGATGCATGTTATTTCACTATATTTGTTCAGTTTATGTGTAGACATTAATTCCATTAAATGTATTAAAGAAGACAATATCATAATTCAAAGATACAACTAACTTCAGAAGGAATATTCATTATGTCCGATTCTACCTCAACTTGTTTGCAACAATCTTGCAAGTTGATTATGCTCAGTTACTATTCTATGAACGGTCGCCTTGCAAATTCATAATGTATACGTATGTAGGATGTAACTTTGTGTATGTGTGCTAAGTTGCTTCAGTTGTGTCTGACTCTTTGCAACTCTATGGACTGTAGCCCTCCAGGTTCCTCTGTCCATGGCATTCTCCAACCAAGAATACTGGAGTAGGTTGCCATGCCCTTTTCCAGGGGATCTTCGCTACTCAGGGATCCAATCCATATCCCCAGTGGCTCCTTCATTGCAGGCAGTCTTTTTACTACAGAGCTACCATGGAAGCCCTAGGATATAACTGCTGTTACCTAAAAAGAAGCTTAGGAACGTATTGGAATTTAGGCTTCTGAAGGATATTTTGCAATTAATAGCTAATATTTATCAAGTGCCTACTGTGTCCTTTATTATTATTCCCAAAAGTTGACACTAAAATCACTTACATAAATGTCATCATAATTTGGATCAGAACTTAGGACTACCTGTCCCAGTGCCCACCCTCCCTAACCACACTTTATTCTTACTTCTTAATAGAGGCATTTCTTTCTTTTTTTCTTTTTGCCTTTCTCTTCTGCTCTATTCCCGCCCCCACCCCATTTCCTTTTTCCTGATTTCTTCTTCCCTTCTCCTCTCTTCTCAACACAATAATCTATGTTTCGCTTTGGTAGCAGGAATGGTAATAACTTGAGTGATTTGGAACCTATTATCCATTTTTTTTTGTTCTGTTTTGCCAAGGGTTTTAGGATTAGCTGAAAAGGATTAATTTTAAGCCATTCTCTAAATCAAATGGTGAGACATGCTCAAGGTATTCATGTGTCAGTATTTCTTTGTAATTCAAAAGACTTGCTGAAAAATGTATAAAAATGAAACATCTGCTTTCAGGGATTGAGTAGGATTATAGTTTGTTGTCACCATCATGGAAAAGAAAAAAAAAAAAATCTGTATGAAATGTCTTAAACAATTTTATAAAATGAGTTCAAGTTTAGTGTCTTTTTGATATGAAATTGCTCCAGAAATCACTGGCTTGTACACTTCAAAATAACACTTACAAAATACATAAAATCCTCCTAGGCTCCTTTTCCTGGCACATAGTTCTGAGTTCCTAATTCCATTTATAGAAGGTAAAAATCAATTGCTTTTTTTTTTTTTTAACTCAAAGCAATCTTCAGCCAGGAACATTCTCATTATTTGGGAAGCCCCCAGCCCCCTGATACCCCACAGTATTATAGACTCCCAGGCTTACAGAGAGAGTGCTATTAATTGAGACTGATCAAAAAGTACGGCCAATTTCCTCCAGGAAGTCAGAGAACTTGGAAAAAGCTAAAAAGGCTATTCTCCTTTGTATTGATTCTTATATGAAACACAATCACAGGTCACCAGCAGTTTTTCCTTCTCTTGTTTAAAATCAGATGTAATTTACTGTTGACAAACAGCAGAGCAAGATGTGTTCGATTTGAGGTCACTTTTCTCCACTGTATGTTTGATCCTGTATTGAACTTCCTAAGAATGCTCAGTTATTTTTAGCTGACTCACTTTATACTGGCCATTACAGGGACTAGAAATTTTACCTATAAATTCATCTAACATCTACCTCTGAATAACAAAATATAGCAGCAGCTCAGTCAGCAATTCAATGGAATAAAAGCTATGAGTACACAGGAAAGTAAAAACTCCATATGTTCATGATGACATAAGAAACATATTTCTTTGATGAAATTTGCATAGCTTTAAATCATTTTTATGAACCTCATCTTATAAAAGTAGAAGAAATGGGAGATCTGTTTTTGTGTAATCGTGTCTTCTTTATACTAAAATAATAGTCAGAAAACCCAATTAAAATTTGTAGTTTATTACAAATGTAACATAGTTTGCAGAGGCAGTATAGAGTTAAAATATTTTGAAAGGCTGAAAGAATATTCATGCTCCAACAGAATTATTCTGAATATCTACATCAGCTCATTAAAAGTAATAAAAAAAAAAAAAAAAAAACCCTCCAATTCCTAGATTTGCATTGAAAGGAACAAAACCAACAACCAATTTATGTTCAAAATGTTATTAGTTATGGGATCCAGTGCAGGGTAAAGTGGAGAAGGCAATGGCACCCCACTCCAGTAGTCTTGCCTGGAAAGTCCCATGGATGGAGGAGACTGGTAGGCTGCAGTCCATTGGGTCACTAAGAGTCGGACACTACTGAGCAACTTCACTTTCACTTTTCACTTTCATGCATTGGAGAAGGAAATGGCAACCCACTCCAGTGTTCTTGCCTGGAGAATCCCAGGGACGAGGGAGCCGGTGGGCTGCCATCTATGGGGTCACGTAGAGTCAGACACAACTGAAGTGACTTAGCAGCAGCAGCAGCAGGGTAAAGAGATTAAGTTTAGCTATGTGGTGGCACAGTTGGTAAAGAATCTGCCTGCCAATACAGGAGACATGAGAGACACAGGTTGGATCCCTGTGTCAGAAAGATCCCCTGGAGGAGGGCATGACATCCCACTCCAGTATTCTTGACTGGAAAATTCCATGGCAGAGGAGCCTGGCAGGCTACAGACCATGGGGTTGCCAAGAGTTGTATATGACTGAGCATATATATACACACACACATATTTAACAGGAGGCTAAATAGGCAATTGTGGCTATTTGTTTATGAAGATTAAAAAATATATAGATATTTTTAAAGGAGGGAGGCAAATTTACCCTTTTGGAGTATTTACTTAGTACCTATTATTTTTCTAAGTCCTAATGTTTAAAGACAAAACTAAGAAAAGAAATCCAAAGGGAGGAAAAAAAAAAAAAAACATGTAGGATGGGCACTATCTTGGTAAAGGGTAGACTTCAGAAGAGGAAATTATCATACAATATAATTTATGTCCTGAAAGAGATAAGCATGGCTGCTATCAGAGTCTCAGAAGGGGAAAATAACCTATCCTAGGTGAGAAGGGGACGACACAGCCTTGAAGTTCCTTAGCCTTGAAGGATGATTAGGCTGGTGTCACCTATGGAGAAGGGAAGAGTGCTTAATGCAGAGGAAGGTTATGTGTGTCCTGAGGTCTAGAGGTCAGATGTGCTGTGCATACCTACTCAGTCGTGTCTGACTGTTTGCAACCCCATGGATTGTAGTCCACCAGGCTCCTCTGTCCTTGGGATTATCCTGGCTAAAATATTGGAATGGGTTGCCATTTCCTTCTCTAGGGCATGTTCCTGATCCAGGGATCAAATCCACATCCCCTGTGTCTCCTGTATTGCAGAAAGCTTCTTTACCACTGAGCCATCATGGAAGCACCAGAGGTCAGATGGAGACATGTAAAGAACCACAAACGGATTGGTATCAAGGGAAACTTAGAGAATTTCTGGCAAAAAACAAAGGCAAATAAATAAAATTGAGGATATAATCTGAGACTGTAATCATATATCATAGAAATGAGATTGTAGTTTGTCTTAAATGTTGAACTTTAATTGGGTAATAATAATAACAGCCATCCTTATTGAGACCTTACTATAGGAATGATACCATACTAAGTGTCTTTCATTCATTATCTGATTTAATTCTCACATTAATTTTATGAGGTAGGTACTACGATGATTCTTATTTTATGAACAAATGAAGTAAGACTTGTATAGGTTAAATAGTTAACTGATCAGTGCCACAGAGCTAATAAACGGTAGAACCAAGATCAGACACTCTTATTCCAGAGACCTCACATTATTAATTCCATTAACTGCTTCCCAAGAAGGGGAAATTACACATCAGATTTGTCTTTTAGAAACATCAATTTGAGGGCAGTATAGAAAGATTATGTACTGATGAAGGACAAATTCATGGCATGATATCATGTATCAGATGAGGATAATTGGTAGGTTTTTGTTATCAAGCAGGCAAGAAACAATTAGAACTTGAAATAGAGAAATGACCATGTAAGAGATAATGCATAAGTAGAGTTTAGAAAGCTCATAACTGATATAGACTGAATGTTTGTGCCCTGCCAACATTCAGATGTTGACGTCCTAAACCCAGTGTGACTATAGTTGGAAATAGGGGCTGTGAAAGTGAAAGTCGCCCCGTTGTGCCTGACTCTTTGTGACCCCATGGACTGTATGGTCCCTGGAATTCTCCAGGAAGGAATACTAGAGTGGATAGCCTTTCCCTTCTCCAGAGGATCTTCCCAACCCAGGGATCAAACCCAGTCTTCCACATTGCAGGCAGATTCTTTACCAGCTGAGCCACAAGCGAAGCCCGAGAATACTGGAATGGGTAGCCTATCCCTTCTCCAGTGGATCTTCCGGACCCAGGAATCAAACCAGGGTCTCCTGCATTGCAGGCAGATTCTTTACCAACTGAGCTACAGGAGAAGACACATGATAAAGGTTAAATGAGGTCATAAAAATTGGGTTTTAATCCAGTAGGGTTGGTGCCTTTATCAGAACAGGAAGAGACGCCTGAGCTCTCTTTCTACCATGTGAGGATATAGCGAGAAGGCATCGTGTGTAAACCATGAAGAGAGTTCCTACCAGGAACTAAATTGGCTATCACTTTGATCTGTTGCTTAAGTCCCCCAGTCTGTGATATTGTGTCATGAAAGCCTGAACAGACTAAGAAAATAACCTTCTAAATAGAAGCTGAAGAACCAATGACTCTTGAGTTTTCAGCCCTGAAAGTTGCCATTTCCTCAGTGTGGAATACAGACAACTTAACCGTGTGTTAGGAAAAAGGATGAATTTATGTCATTCATGGGGATTTATGACTGTGCAGGATAACTTTGGGGAAAATTTTAGTAGGTGATTGACGTACAGAGATACTTGATTGGAAAGATGTATTTTTGAGTTTTCTGTATCTGTACAGAAATTTTTCTATTAACAATGGTGATATAAATAGGTATGGGAAATTATAAAACACTTCAAAATTTGGTTTAAATAGTCAAGATCTAATACAATATAAATTGTTGTTATTTAAATGTATATCTAATACTTTGGAATACCTTCTACACACATTACCCAAAATATAGACATAATCACATAATTAGGGGAAAAAAGCTCACTCAAAATGTTTTACCTTTGCTGATCAAACTGTTATAAAATTTCAACATGCATGTTGATGTATGGCAAAACCAATACAATATCGTAAAGTAAAAAAATAATAATAATAATAAATATAAAAATAAATAAAAATTTAAAAAAACTTATAAAATTTCCAATAACATTATTATTGTCTCTCTGTTAGCTCAGTTTTCATTTTCTAAATATGAAACCACAACCTACACATCATCAGTTTGTCACTGGACAAAATGCTCTCTTTGATTTCTCAGTTTTGCAAACAGTGTGGAAATCCTGTAAATTAGAATCAGCTGATTATTTTTTGCAAACTATAATTTCTCCTTCTCTGTCCCTGTTGTTCAGAGTCACGTTCTCAGTGTCATTACTATTCCATCTAAGACACACAGTTTGCAGGAATCATTTGGTGGTCTTTCAGATTAGAAGTTACACTATTTTTCAACCCTTTCATATTTCTTTTCACCCATTCCTCAGGGCGACCCTCAGCTTTACGAAAGGCAAGCCCCTCAATCTCTCTAGCCCTAGCCCTTCATTATATGATTTTGCTGTTGTTTTGATGAGAAAGGTCAGCTTCAGCCTTAACTTCAAAGCAGAATCATAGACTTTGATTGCAGTGACTGCTAAGAATTCTACCGTCTCTTCCACTGTACTTATTTTTTAAACATTTCAGAAATAATCAGAGCAATAAAACACCATTCAGTTTTCAAGTGAAATGAGAACCAGAGAGGAAGTGGCAGTGTCACAGAACCCCAAATGTATAGACCTTACGATCCCCTGCAGAACCACGGCCCACAGAAGGCCGCAGATGGGCGAGCATCACATGGCATGCATCTCATTAGGGTTGGACAAGAGTGTAAACATGTTACAGTAAACACAATGTTTGGTTTATTGTTTATTCGGGGATACAAATATTTAAGGGCTGGGCACAAGAAAATGAGCCCTGAGATGAGAGACTGAGAATTATCATCAGAATGAAAAGATTGAATTAGGAGAGAGGAGTGCCTTGAAGTCTAGAGCAAGGCCAATTGTGTCAAATGCTGCTGGGAGGTCAAATGAGAGAAAGAGTGAAAAGTACTCATTGGCTTAATTAACAAAGAGGCATGTGGCGATCTGATCCGGGAAGTATCAGAGAAGTTTAAGGTGCAAAGTGAAATGGAGATAAGGAAGTGGAAAGATTAAGTGAAACATCTTACAAATTGCTGCTGGGAAGGAAAGGAAGGCAGGCTTTTCAGTAACTGGAGAAATAATTCTCTTTTAATGTCATAGGAAAATACTTTTAAAATAATCAGAATAAAAATAGCGAAGGGAGAAGTAGAAAGTTATAAGAGGGTGGGAAATAATTTGTGGATTACAAACTTAGGATAAGAAGAGACTATACACAAAAACCGCTATCTGACCCATGCCAATCTGATCACACAGAGCTCTGATTCTTTCTGGTAATAATGATAGATTCTGAAATCTTACAGTAGAATGAGGTTTAGCCATTTTTCCACAGATTCACTACCAGCTTATCATGAAACTAAGTCTCAGTCCAAACTCTGCCATGCATACAGCATTTATTAAATAAATACATATCACCTAGCAAATTTAAAACACATTATTCAGCTGGTTCTATAAATTTGGTGATGTCTCAGCTTTCTGCCCTTTTCCATGATCTAGACACTTTCTTGCATGTAAGGTTTGCTGAAGACTGTCACCGTGGTATTCCAGAAAAAGTGAAGAAGGCTGAGCGCCGAAGAATTGATGCTTTTGAACTGTGGTGTTGGAGAAGACTCTTGAAAGTCCCTTGGACTGCAAGGAGATCCAACCAGTCCATTCTGAAGGAGATCAGCCCTGGGATTTCTTTTGAAGGAATGATACTGAAGCTGAAACTCCAGTACTTTGGCCACCTCATGTGAAGAGTTGACTCATTGGAAAAGACTCTGATGCTGGGAGGGATTGGGGGCAGGAGGAGAAGGGGACGACAGAGGATGAGATGGCTGAATGGCATCACTGACTCGATGGACATGAGTCTGAGTGAACTCCGGGAGTTGGTGATGGACAGGGAGGCCTGGAGTGCTGCGATTAATGGGGTCACAAAGAGTCGGACACGACTCAGCGACTGAACTGAACTGATAGCTAGCATCTGACAACCAGAAATTCTATCTTATACACTTGGCCTCAGAACTGCTTAGGAATGAGGGCTAAGTTGACATCTTTAAAAATAAAAGTTTCAATGTTTCCTCAGTCCTTACCTTGATCACTTAAGGGTCAGGTATGCAGTGAAGTGTTTTAGCCAAATTACAATTTAAATATCCTCAGTTCCACCAACATCTTAAGTCTAATAGTGATCACGTTCAGAAGACACAGATTTCACCAGTAGAAACCCATTTCAGACGTTCAATATGATAATTTTCCAAAGTATACAGTTATTCGGAGGTTTAGGGAAGATCAGAATGTAGACTTCTGATGCATTTCTAAGTAGAGCAACTGATTACTTTAATATAGTTTAAATTAACAAGCATATACATGTTGCAGTTTTTGATGCTGAAGAGTTTTCAAGTAGATGACCAATAAAATGACATATGGAATCATGGCAAAAATGCAAGGTCAGGTAAAACATAGAAATATCAGGAATGAATATGGAGAGCAAAAGACAACACTATTATTTAATTATTAGACTTTTTTCTCAATTGTCAAAGTAGAATGTGAGTGATGTATAGTAGGCTATACTTGACTATTTTTCTGTCAAGGAAAGGGCAGCCAAACTTAGAAATTTAAACAGGGCAAAGTAAACAGTCTGCTTGGACTCTATCCCTTCTAAATCCATCTATAGGCTTTTATTTTTCTACTCTAATATCAAAGAAAGGCAATCTTAGATACCTTCAAGCAAGTGAAAATACAAACCCAGCTTGCCCCAAAGATTGAATTGCACATCAACAGTATGTTCTCTTTAGTCTTTGTGAGAGAGAAGACATAAGTATTACCTTCTGACCTTCTCAGGCTGATGCGGTCAATGCCAGCCCAGGGCCTGTCTCAGCCAGGCAGCCCAGTGAGGCTGAGTGAACCCCAAAGACAGAACTCCAGGGGTGAGCATGAGGGCCCTATGTTGTCCCTATACCGGGTCAGTATTTGTAGCAAACCTCCTACCAGAATGTGAACAGACTGTATCAAAGACATCTGTGAACTCTTCTTAGCAAAGCAGAAGCCACTAAGTCCAGTTTGACTAACCAATATAAAATTTAATACCTCAAGGAAGCACAGTAAAAAAATATCATGGCAGGGAACTCAGAGAAATCGAGTCCAAACGAATGATCACAATACATTATGTAAAATACAAATGCACAGAAAGAAATTCATATGGTTTCTGCCTAAACAGAAGTCAGACTTCACAATTCATCCATACAATGAAAACTCAAAGAGAGAGAGACAGACAGGAGAATATAAAGGCAACGGAATAACCCTGGCATCTGTGATGAGGACAGAATGTTGTGCATGGCAGAGATTCAATTTAAGCAAATGTGGAAGGAGTCCCCGGAGGCCAAATACTTCTGCAGACAGCACTATGACACAAGCCTGAAACCGAAAAGAAGGACGGCCTCATTCAAGACCAAGACTTGGACTCTCCCAACGCAAGATTTTTAATGCTGCAGACACAGAATAAGGAAGACAGGGTTTTGTTTGCTGATACATATGCTTTAATGATTCACTAAACCTATGCACAGTTCACCCATAATGTAATCTTGCTGCTGTCCAATTCTTATTCTTTTTTTTTTTTTTTAATTTAAAAGAACCTAAGTTTTTCAGTTACTATTAACTTACTCAGCTCTGAGGACATACGAATTCAGCCGAACATGCTGTCAGATTCCGTGTGAAGGCAGCATGTGTGTTGATTAAAAGTGTGGCTGCGGAGGTTTGACTGCTTACGTTTGATCTGTGCCTCCTAGCTGTGTGACCAGAGGCTACTTCCTTATTCTCTCTAAGCTCAAATTTCTTAAAGTAAACTTGATTATGATTTATATCTCAGGATTGCTGTGAGTTTCAGCAACAGAATACTTCCAAAGGGCTTAGTACCTAAACGTTGTGGGCACTTGATAAATATTTACAATTGTAATTATAGAACAGGAAATTCATGGCACCACATAGAACTCTTACATTTGCTGACCACTTGCAGGTCATTTGACTTTTACACAAGAAAACAAATCATTTCCATAGACCCAAAAGAAGTACCCTTTGGGTTATCAAGATGAGATTATGACACTTTTGATTTACCTGTATGAAAATGGAATCATCCCAAATCAAAGAGGTAAAAAACAAACAATCAACAACAACAACAAAAATACTCCTCGGTTTCTTTAGTCATTACCAATGTAGGACAGCTAGGAAAAAAAGAAATCCATTCTATGAATGTGTAATGGAGCACAAAGCCTAAAAATAATTTAGTTGACTAAATGCTAAATGGTTTTACAAGTTCAAAAGGTTTTTGTCATTATAACCCCTCCCTGTATTAGAAGGAACCAGGAAATTTTAATCAAAATCCTTTTTATTAGAATGCACACAATTATATGTGTAGTTCACTTCAGTTAATCACTTCAATACAACACTCAAAAACATCAAGAGAATATGAAAAAAAATAAAAGCCTTAAGATTAGAACTACAGTGCCCTCTGTCTTAAAACTATATTTAAGAACTGTATTTAATTAGCACATTTGAGTCAAACGTGAGAATATTTTTAATCCAAAAGATTGAAGTACATTGAGATGACAATAGGACAATGATGAAACTTCTGAAGTTTTATTTTGTTTTGATGATTTGTTTAGATGGGCCTAGAATATTATATAAATCAGAATAGTCAGACTTTCTGGTCATATCTGCTTTGGACGTGATCCTATTTAAAAATGTTTAACTATGTTGTACTGAGCTATACATGAAGTTTTAGAAGCAAGATAAACCTGAACTATATACTATAGAAAATTTGAAAATTTTTGTGCTCAGAAGGAACCCAGAATCATATCGATTTCACCTATTTTTAAAATGAAGTCTTAATCTTTGGTATTTTAGCCAATCACAGATTTATGCATATTTGTACCAAAGTCAAGAGCACATTGAATATTTTTTACTGTGCTTTTAGCTTAAGACCGTGAAGTGCATTTGGTCAATACAGGTTGACTTGAACTAGAAAATTCTTATCAGTTATTTCATTGCATAAGCAAAATGAAATACTTTGCTTATGGCTTATCTTCACAACTCATTGCTAGATACAGATCAAACTACTTCTTTATCATGCTATCCATGGTTTCAGAGTATTTGTGGTCTATTTTACTTCAAGTTAATCTGTTGTCATAAGAACTGAAGATGAAATCTTCACACTACTGCTGTGTGGTTCTTTTTCTTAAGATTTTTCGCCAAACAAGGACATAAATGTTTAGCAGAAGACGCTACTTTCTTTTTTGACACTATTTAACAACTTAGCAAATCAAGTCAAGTATCAGAGGGCTGGCACAAGAGGATTCTCAGCTACAATCATTTGAGTCTTCTCTTTTATTGCTTTGAAAAAATAAATGCCAAAAGTTCTTACTAACACATCTGTTTCACAGTGAGAGCCCTGTGGAAAATAAAATGTGGATAATTCAAATAAAAATTCAGAATATGCTATTAAAGCTAAAATTCTAAAAATTATGGTAGTTCTATCTTGGTATATGTCTTTCAGATGATTATATATATGTATATGTGTACATATATATACATATTTAATTTTATCGAAGTATAGTTGATTGACAACATGGTGTTAATTTCTGCTACAAAGCAGAGTTATTCAGTCAGACTTTTTTTTTTTTAATTGGGGTACAGTTGCTTTACAATATTGTGTCAGCTTCTGGTGTACAATCAGAGGATTCTAAACTGAAAGAGATTGTTTCACCCTACTCTGGAAGCAGGATTTGGCTTCTTTTGAAGGAACATAGGTACTAAATATGAGATTTAGTTTCTTTTCCATAGAAGTAAAACGTGCTTGAACAGAGTCTTTGTAAGAAGCAAAATTTACATTCTTTGTATATTGTGTGTGGATGTGTGTGTACACGCTGTTACTCATTTGGGCCTGGCTCTTTGAAACCCAATGGACAGTAGCCTGCCAGGCTCCTCTGTCCATGGAATTCTCCAGGAAAACTGAAGTGGATTGCCATGCCCTCCTCCAGGGTATCTTCCCAACTGAGGGATCGAAACTGCATCTCTTATGTCTCCTGCATTGGCAGGTAGGTTCTTTACCACTGAGCCACCTGGGAAGCCCTTCATTATATAGTACATTTTCCTTATTGTTTCAAAGTGCTAAACAACCACAGCATTTTTTCTTGTTGGAAATGTTTTCATGGGATAGGTATTAGCATATACCGATGATACATTTCTGTTCAGCATGCTCTAAAGCAGGCAGAAAGAGATGCTATCAGCTGGAAAAAAGGAATGGATCCTTCTTTTCTTGTTATTCTCCCAGCAATATGCAAGTGGGCTTTTGTTGTTGTTGTTCAACCATGCTTTCTAATTACTGATTTGAATGGTTCTATAGATTAAAAATAAAGTTCTTAATTGAGTATAAATGAGTTTGGAAAATATCCAACTGGCAAAGCTGGTCTCTTCTAACATTTATTGGAATCAAGATGTTTCCTAATTGAAGAAGCTATCACATTATTGTATCTGTTCAAATCTTTTATGTTCATGTCCTATGAGAAAAGGCACTGGGGTTTCATTGTGTATAGTTTGGGAATTAAATTAGAATGTATAAATATATTAAAATATCCTCCAAACAGATTTTTAGTGAATTAACTACTTAATTTCTTGAAGACTCCTGAGAAACTTCATATCAGCATGACAACATCTGTCACAACATTTTTTTTTGTTTGTTTTAAATACATTTAAGAAAGGTAATCATAATACTTTATGTATCTTGAGGCATTGTGTTCATGTTTTGGAGAAGTGATAGCATGACTGAGCAGTAAGCATCAGATACAGACTCATCTGGGCTTCCCAGCTGGTGCTAGTGGTGAGGAATCCACCTGCCAATGCAGGAGACACTGGTTTGATCCCAGAGTCAGGAAGATCCCCTGGAGGAGGAAATGGCAACCCTCTCCTGTATTCTTGCCTGGGAAATCCCATGGAGAGAGGAGCCTAGCAGGCTACAATTCATGGAGCCACAAAGAGTTGGACATGAATGAGTGACTGAACACAAGAGAAGAGCACAAAGTTTCAACTAACACCTCATTCTAGATACATAGACGCCTCACCATCCAGCCAGGTGTATAACCAATTCTTCACACTTACCATCCTTCCAGGACTTTCTTGGGTCGAGCCTGACTTTCATCAGCTATGATAATCATTCACATATTTTCATTAAAATAGTATTAGTAAAGTAAAATTTTCATTATTATGTATGTCACTGTTTAGTTTGATTTGAATATATGTATTATAATGGAAAGAGAAAGGTACATGCATATATATTACAACAACATAATATGTAGAGAGAGATACATACACACATTTGAGTAATTTTGCACCTGGAATGGGTTCCCAGGTGGTGCTAGTGGTAAAGAACCTGCCTACCAATGCAGGAGACACAAGAGACATGGGTTTGATCCCTGGATTGGGAAGATCCCCTGGAGGAGGGCATGGCAACCCACTCCAACATTCTTGGCTAGAGAATCCCATGGACAGAGGAGCCTGGAGAGCTACAGTCCATAAAGTCACAAAGAGTTGGACACAACTGAAGCAGCTCAGCACAGCACATACATATATATACAGATACACATATTTTATATATACATTAAAATCAGGTATCGAGTGCTTGCTACTATAAACCGTAAAGTAAGGTTATCTCAGATAGATCTAATAAAAAGAAATTCCCTTGGGTTCTTTGAAGAATCTGTTAGGTATCACTTTGTTATAAATTAAATATTAACACTTTCAACATTTTTAATTCTTCCGTTCATAGACTCAAGGTATTTTGTTGGCAGCAAGCAGAACTGAGGGAAGAACCCAAGTGTTCTTTCATGTATTTTACTTTGACTTTCATTCATTTGACAGCTCAGTTGTACTGAGCTGTACTTAACACTCAGGTATATTTGCTTTTTAATCTTAGTAATGGAGAAGGAAATGGTAACCCACTCCAGTATGATAGCCTGAAAAATCCCATGGACAGAGGAGCCTGATGGCCTACAGTCAAAAGTGTTGGACATGACTAAGCGACTAAGTACAATCTTAATGAATCTGTACTATGAAAGCAGTTACTGAAACAAAGTATAAAATATTTAGAGGACATTCTTCTCTTACTGCATCCTAATTATATTGGCCTGAAGCCCCTTTAAAAATATGTATTCGTGAAAGTGAAAGTGAAGTCGCTCAGTCGTGTCCGACCCTTTGCGACCCCGTGGACTGTAGCCCGCCAGGCTCCTCCGTCCATGGGATTCTCCAGGCAAGAATACTGGCGATCCAAAAGTCTACAAATAATAAGTGCTGGAGAGGGTGTGGAGAAAAGGGAACCCTCTTACACTGTTGGTGGGAATGCAAACTAGTACAGCCACTATGGAGAACAGTGTGGAGATTCCTTAAAAAACTGGAAATAGAACTGCCTTATGATCCAGCAATCCCACTGCTGGGCATACACACTGAGGAAACCAGAAGGGAAAGAGACACGTGTACCCCAATGTTCATCGCAGCACTGTTTATAATAGCCAGGACATGGAAGCAACCTAGATGTCCATCAGCAGATGAATGGATAAGAAAGCTGTGGTACATATACACAATGGAGTATTACTCAGCCATTAAAAAGAATACATTTGAATCAGTTCTAATGAGGTGGATGAAACTGGAGCCTATTATACAGAGTGAAGTAAGCCAGAAGGAAAAACAGAAATACAGTATACTAACGCATATATATGGAATTTAGAAAGATGGTAACAATAACCTGGTGTACGAGACAGCAAAAGAGACACTGATGTATAGAACAGTCTTATGGACTCTGTGGGAGAGGGAGAGGGTGGGAAGATTTGGGAGAGTGACATTGAAACATGTAGAATATCATGTAAGAAACGAGTTGCCAGTCCAGGTTCGATGCACGATACTGGATGCTTGGGGCTGGTGCACTGGGACGACCCAGAGGGATGGTGTGGGGAGGGAGGAGGGAGGAAGGTTCAGGATGGGGAACACATGTATGCCTGTGGCGGATTCATTTTGATATTTGGCAAAACTAATACAATTATGTAAAGTTTAAAAATAAAATAAAATTAAAAAAATAAAAAAGAAAAAAAAAAAAAAAGAATACTGGAGTGGGTTGCCATTTCCTTCTCCAATGTATTCCTGAAGCTTGGTATAAAGTCTCACTTTAAATTTTGGCATTGTTTTTTCTGAATAGTGTAATATCATTGCCATAAAAATAATTCTATTGGTTGTGAATAATTTTTAGTTAAGAAAGCCAAGTTTCAAAGAAATGAGCTTATTTTTCAAAAATCATATTATTAGCTAATAACTAACATTAGAATTAATGGCAGATATAGGACTAAAAAGCCTAGTTTCTTGAGCACCAAGGTGATGATTTTCCCACTACTTGGTAACCATGGGGAGGATGTTTACTTGTTTGCACAATAACTCATTGATGGCACCAATTCTTATCTGAAAAACGTGCTAAACCATCCCAGGCTGTGCATGAGACTCAAACTTTTCATAAACTAATTAGCTTTTTTAAAATCTATGCATTCCTTCAGGGACTTACTATACTCATATTCTGCTATTTTTAATACTTGCTAAATGAAATCTGAAAACTGGTACAAAAGAATGACTATAAGAACAGCTGCCATTTTTCAGGTAGAGAAGATGTCTCATAAATGTGAAAAAAAGTGATTAAATAATATATATGAAAAAAGTGTTTCCAAAAATTGGAGTGGTCCTAAGATAGAATGGTTTCACTAAGGTGATAATGAGTTTCCTATCAGTGAATGCGTTCACGTAGAGGCAGAAGTATTGCTTGCCAATATTTTGCCTTTTAAAGTCATACATTATCTGATTTTATGATTAGATAATTCATAGATTTCCTTCAAATTCAAAATTTCTATCTTGATATAGATCTGAGTTTTCCCTTAACAAATAAAACCTACAGAAGTCACATTTTGCTATTCCACTTTTGATATTGTAACAATTTTGTTTTCATATATCCTTTATGCTTAATGAATTTAAAAATAATTTTGGAAGTTATTTGTCTCTGCTTACAAGCATGTGTAAAACCAAACAAAAGCAATGCAGAAATGTCTTATTTCTTGGGGTTGGTGATTACTTCACTTTATTTTTTTCCATTTAAAGGTTACTGTATTTAAAATGGAATCAACTTTTAAAACAAACAAGAGCTAATCAGCATATGTAGGATATAATTAAGTATGTTATACAGAGCAAACCAACCTATTGCTTGCAAACTTTAACATTCAGATTTATCTTCCAATTGACTTCATTTGATAATCTTTTGTCTGTCAAGCATTTCCAAACGCTGTTATGCCATTGGAATCCTTTGTCCTTTGGCAGGTAACACTGCTCTGTTCAATTCTGTCCAGTTAACATGCTAGGTAGACTGTAGTATGCCAAGTTCAAAATGAACTGAGTCCTGGAAGAAACCCAGTGAAAATGCCTTATTCTTTTTCTGAGCCTGCCACAAAATCAAGGTAACCAAAATACTGCCAGGCACTAAGATGCCTCCAGAGAGGAAATTCTGTATAAACTTGCCATGCGATTAAGAGTTTGTCAAACTCAAATGAGTTGACAGAATTTCTGGAGAGATCTTCGTTTCTCTATTCCTGTTTTGGTAATCAGATTAGCATATTGTGACAGTAGAAGTCATCACTAATAATAAATTAGATCTTAATTGTAAATGATGTTCTAGTGAAAATTAGAAGAAAAAGTGTTTCTGGTTTCAACATTTTCATGTGCCTGTCAGCAGTTATACAGGCAAAAATCAGTATTAAGTTGTAACTCAGCAATAGCTTGAAAATTATCTATACCATTATTATTATTATTTTGTTGTCTCTCATAGGGACATCAGACATCTGTTTTCAAAGATAATGGCAGTAACAATTATTTGCATCATAGCCCTAGCTAACTAGATAGCTGAAAACATCTGTTATGATCTTCAGTTTCTCTAACCTGTCCCTGGAGAGGCTTTGATGCTTGAAATATTCTTTTTCTTCTTTCTTTGTCTGCAATAATCATTTTTGCAAAATACAGATTACTTGATACTTAAGGAAATTGACTCTAATGCTGTTTTTGTCTTTTTGAATTTAAAAACTGGAAGAAGCAGGCATTAAGAAAAACTTGAGAAGAAAATTACCTTGCCAGAGTTGGAATTTTACTGTCATAACTATATTGCATTGCTCTTTTAAATGATGGTCATTGTTTTTCTCTGATATATTAAACTCATAAAAAGTAGAGGTTCTAATGTTTGAACTAACACATCAAATGTTCACTAGACTGCTGTCCTTATGATTCATTAAAACATAAAGGCAAAGGTGTGGGATTTTTTTGCACTCTAATCCCATAATTAATTAGGAAGTCTTTGCAACACTGCAATACATTAGAAGTATATTGAGCTCTGGGCTATTTGGTGCACACAAATGATGTAAGTCACGTGGTCTCTTCCAGCACCTAAATTCCAAGCTTATAGAAAAACTTTAAACCAGTAACAAAATGAAACAAAATACAAATCCTAAACTATATAATATGTTCCTATAGGTTACTATTTAGCTCATTCGGTAAGGAATCTGCCTGCAATGCAGACCTGGGTTCGATTCCAGGATCAGGAAGATCTTCTGGAAAAAGAAATGGCAACCCACTCCAGTATTTTTGCCTGGAGAATCCCATGGACAGAGGAGGTTGGCAGGCTACAGTCCATGGGGTCACAAGAGTAGGGTATGACTTAGTGACTAAACCATCACCACCATAGAATATGTACAATGGTGTGCAGCAGAAGAAAATAAGTGTCAGCAAAGGACATTGGAAAGGTAAGACTTTCTAAATATTTATTTCTTTATTTGGCTGTGTTGGGTCTTGGTTGTATACATAGGTTCTTTAGTTGTGGCATGCAGGATCTCGGTCTCTGACGAGGGATTGAACCTGGGCCCCCTGCACTGGGAGTGTGCAGTCCTAGCCAGTGAACTATCAGGGAAGTCCCCAAAGGGAAGATTTTAATCCTTAATGGTCAGCACGGTCATGATACCAGCAGGTCAGTCTGGGTCAACAGAACTTGGTGCTCAGTTAGTATGTGTTGACTGCATAAATGAATGAATGCATGAGTGAATGAATTAAATAGGAGACTCTTTGAAAAGAAATGGACTCTTGATCTGGCTTGGCAGAATGGATGCAGTTTTTGTAGCTGAAGAATGTAAAAAAAAAGAGAGAGGGGTAGCATGGTCAACAGTTTTCATGATGATGGGGATAAGGGTAGACTGAAAGGAGGGTGAAGGAAATGGGACAAAGGTGCTCTTAAGCCTGGGAGGGAGAAGAGGGAAGGTGAAGAAAAGTACTTGCTCAGGTATAAGATGCATATGAAAAAATGAGAAAAAATATTTTATGCTAGCATGTAGGTACATTATGAAAGAAAGTGAAAGTCGTGTCCGACTGTTTGCGACCCGTGGACTGTACCCCACAAAGCTCCTCCGTCCATGGGATTCTCCAGGCATGAATACTGGAGCGGGTTGCCATTTCCTTCTCCAGCGGATCTTCCCGACCCAGGGATCGAACCCAGGTCTCCCACATTGCAGGCAGATGCTTTAACCTCTGCGCCACCAAATGATGGGTTAGAGAATTGAATTATAACCCAGTTTTTAATTTATGAAAACAAAGAAATCCCCCCAAACATGGGGAATACTGAAGAAACTGGAAGGTACTATGGAGCTGATCTTGTAGGTAAAACATTATAATAGCTTGTGTGTGCTCAGTCGCATTCAACTCTGCATGCCATGGACTGTAGCCGCCAGGCTCCTCTGTCCATGGAATTCTCCAGGCAAGATACTGGAGTGGGTTGCCATTTCCTCCTCCAGGGGATTTTCCTGACCCAGGGATCAAACCCACTTCTCCTGTGTCTCCTGCATTGGCAGGTGGATTCTTTACCGCCTTTATAGGGCTGGGAAGCCCTATAATAGTTTATATGAGTGTAATTAAATGTGAAGAAATATGAGTTTTTGAGGAGCCATAATGAATATTTATTTAATAAGACTTCATGACAAGATATGTGGAATGAGGGGAAGAAACTTCCAGTGCTGGGAATTGCAGATATTAATGAAAATAACCATTTTGCATGATAAAAGGACATGCTGAATCACTTTACTTTTGAGTGTCTCAAGTCTGAGGACTCAACCAAGCATTTGAGTGGGAATATTAATTAGGTAGTTGGAAACACAGGATTGGAATTCTACTGAAAGATGATATTTGGAGTTATTAATTTACAATAATTAGCAAAGATGTGTATTGGAGAAAATAAAGAATCATCTCTAAAAGTGAATAGCATTTATTATGTTTGTTTAAATTACAAATCAATTTTGAAAGTGAAAGTCACTCGGTCTTGTCTGACTCTCTGCAACCAAATGAACTATACAGGCCATGGAATTCTCCAGGCCAGAATATTGGAGTGATTAGCCTTTCCCTTCTCCAGGGGATCATCCCAACCCAGGGATCGAACCCAGGTCTCCAGCATTTCAGGTGGATTTTCTACCAGCTGAGCTACCAGGGAATCAATTTTGGAATGGTTCTAAATATATTTTCTTCATGTGAAGTTATTTTTGTTGCTAGCAGTATTCTGGAGATTTTGCTATAGTGTTAACTTTATATGATCTCCCTTGTATGGAGAAAACCTACACATTTGATCAAGCTGCATTTATCATAATTCTAACATTTTACATGCAATGAAGGTATTAGCATTAAAGGATAAATTAGTGCTGAAAGACTATGTATTCATGCTTATTCTTATAAAAATAATGCTTTGAGTCTGCATAATAATAAAATTTACAAATAATGTGTTTCTTTAATTAAAATTGTATCTCTAGTTTTATATTTCCCCAATTATATCAATATTTCTTGGCTAATATTTCTTCACCTTTCAGTGCTGTGAAATTTGGATGAAGTTCATTCTCTTTTTATAAATGTTCTTCAATTTCAACCTGCTGTGAGCCTAGGTTAAGATAATTGAACTCAGGAGAATATTTTAAAGTGCAGGAAAAAATAAGGCAGCAAGAAAACATATGGCTTCCTAATTATGGCGTAGACTTTTAAAATCTCCTGTCTCTCCCTCTCTCTCATGATTCCTTTCCCCAGTCCACATGCATAACTGGCTCTGTCACAGACAGGCATTGGAGATGGAACAACAGAAACATTCATTTACCTGTGGACAACTAGTATTTGAACTTTCAATTGTATTCATTAGGTAACTAGAATTTTGGAAGTTATAACCCAATATCTGCACAGATACTCTCTGTCAATAGGAGTACTAGTTTATAACTGACCAGACATTGGTAAATTCAAATCTCATTATGAAAAGTTGTTTACAATAAAAATCATTGCACTCAAGTAACATGATTGCACAGGGATTTTGGTTTTACTACCACAGAAATATGTTGTAGGCTTTTTAATTATTTTAATGAGATTTAGGTTTCACATGGTATTACTCATTTATCATTTTACTGAATAGACATATACTCTAAATAATAAACAATAATAAAAATCAATTTGAAATAGTCATCTGCACATTATATATTAAGTATAGGTTATATTTAGGTTTGTGTAGTTTCCATGTAGGTTATTTCTCTGGTTTCAAGAATTGTTGGTTCCACAATAAATGAATTCAGTATGATAACAGGATACAAGATTAACAGGCAGAAATTGGTTGCATTTCTTTATACTAACAATGAAATATCAGAAAGAGAATGTAAACAAACAATGCCTTTGAAAATCACAACCACAAAAATAAAATCCTTGGGAATAAAGCTCCCTAAGCAGATGAAAGATTTATAAGCTGAGAACTAGAAAATTTTAACAAAGGAAATTGAAGCTGATTCAAAGAAATGAAAAGATACCTCATGCCCTTGGATTGGATGAATTGGTATTTTTAAATGACCATACGTGTGATTCAGATGGTAAAGAAACTGCATGCAATGAAGATGACATAAGAGATGTGGGTTTGATCTCTGGGTAGAGAAGATTTCACTGGAGAAGGAAATGGCTACCCACTCCAGTATTCTAGCCTGGAGAATTCCATGGACAGAGGAGCCTGGTAGACTACAGTACATGGAATCACAAAGAGTCAGACATGACTAAGAGATTAACATTTTTATTTTTTGCATTTTCAAATTACCCAAAGCGATTACAGATTTAATGTGATCTCTATCACATTACCCATGACATTTTTCAAAGAACTAGGACAAATAACTCTAAAATTCATATGGACTCAGAATTTTCAAAGCAATCATGAGTATAAAGAACAAAGAAGGAGGCATAACCCTCCCAGAATACAGAGAATACTACAAAGCTACAGTGATCTAAACAGTGTGTTATTGACCCCAAAACTAGACATAAGGATCACTGAAGCAAACTAAAGAGCCCAAAAACAACCCCACATGTTATATTTAACATGTTAGCTCTAATAACATGTGGCTAGTGGGATGAATTTCTCAAGAGGCAGATCAGGTGTTCTGGTATTCCCATCTCTTTCAGAATTTTCCACAGTTTATTGTGATCCACATAGTCAAAGGCTTTGGCATAGTCAATAAAGCAGAAATAGATGCTTTTCTGGAACTCTCTTGCTTTTTCTATGATCCAGCGGATGTTGGAAATTTGATCTCTGGTTTCTCTGCCTTTTCTAAAACCAGCTTGAACATCAGGAAGTTCACGGTTCACATATTGCTGAAGCCTGGCTTGGAGAATTTTGAGCATTACTTTACTAGCGTGTGAGATGAGTGCAATTGTGCGGCAGTTTGAGCATTCTTTGGCATTGCCTTTCTTTGGGATTGGAATGAAAACTGACCTTTTCCAGTCCTGTGCCCACTGCTGAGTTTTCCAAATTTGCTGGCATATTGAGTGCAGCACTTTCACAGCATTATCTTTCAGGATTTGGAATAGCTCAACTGGAATTCCATCACCTCCACCAGCTTTGTTCGTAGTGATGCTTTCTAAGGCCCACTTGACTTCACATTCCAGAATGTCTGGCTCTAGGTCAGTGATCACACCATTGTGATTATCTGGGTCGTGAAGATCTTTTTTGTACAGTTCTTCTGTGTATTCTTGCCATCTTTTCTTAATATCTTCTGCTTCTGTTAGGTCCATACCATTTCTGTCCTTTATCAAGCTCATCTTTACATGAAATGTTCCTTTGGTATCTCTGATTTTCTTGAAGAGATCCCTAGTCCTTCCCATTCTGTTGTTTTCCTCTATTTCTTTGCATTGATCACTGAAGAAGGCTTTCTTATCTCTTTTTGCTATTCTTTGGAACTCTGCATTCAGATGTTTATATCTTTCCTTTTCTCCTTTGCTTTTCACTTCTCTTCTTTTCACAGCTATTTGTAAGGCCTCCCCAGACAGCCATTTTGCTTTTTTGTATTTCTTTTCTATGGGGATGGTCTTGATCCCTGTCTCCTGTACAATGTCACGAACCTCATTCCATAGTTCATCAGGTACTCTATCAGATCTAGGCCCTTAAATCTATTTCTCACTTCCACTGTATAATCATAAGGGATTTGATTTAGGTCATACCTGAATGGTCTAGTGGTTTTCCTTACTTTCTTCAGTTTAAGATCTGCCTCTTGAGAAATTTGTATGCAGGTCAGGAAGCAACATTTAGAACTGGACATGGAACAACAGACTGGTTCCAAATAGGAAAAGGAGTATGTCAAGGCTGTATATTGTCACCTTGTTTATTTAACTTATATGCAGAGTACATCATGAGAAACGCTGGACTGGAAGAAACACAAGCTGGAATCAAGATTGCTGGGAGAAATATCAATAACCTCAGATATGCAGATGACACCACTCTTATGGCAGAAAGTGAAGAGGAACTAAAGAGCCTCTTGATGAAAGTGAAAGTGGAGAGTGAAAAAGTTGGCTTAAAGCTCAACATTCAGAAAACGAAGATCATGGCATCTGGTCTTACCACTTCATGGGAAATAGATGGGGAAACAGTGGAAACAGTGTCAGATTTTATTTTTCTGGGCTCCAAAATCACTGCAGATGGTGACTGCAGCCATGAAATTAAAAGACACTTACTCCTTGGAAACAAAGTTATGACCAACCTAGATAGCATATTCAAAAGCAGAGACGTTACTTACCAACAAAGGTTTGTCTAGTCAAGGCTATGGTTTTTCCTGTGGTCATGTATGGATGTGAGAGTTGGACTGTGAAGAAGGCTAAGCACCGAAGAATTGATGCTTTTGAACTGTGGTGTTGGAGAAGACTCTTGAGAGCCCCTTGGACTGCAAGGAGATCCAACCAGTCCATTCTGAAGGAGATCAGCCCTGGGATTTCTTTGGAGGGAATGATGCTAAAGCTGAAACTCCAGTACTTTGGCCACCTCATGCGAAGAGTTGACTCATTGGAAAAGACTCTGATGCTGGGAGGGATTGGGGGCAGGAGGAGAAGGGGACGACAGAGGATGAGATGGTTGGATGGCATCACTGACTCAATGGACGTGAGTCTCAGTGAACTCCAGGAGTTGGTGATGGACAGGGAGGCCTGGCATGCTGCGATTCATGGGGTCGCAAAGAGTCACACATGACTGAGCGACTGATCTGATCTGATCTGATCTGAGTGGGATGAATTAAATCAGTTCAAAGGTTATCTGCAAATTTCATGAAAGTTGTCCCCTTGACTTTCTCTAGTCTGTCTTTAATGAAACCATGAGGACAAATGAAACCACTAACATATTAGTATGTGGGAAAATGTGGCAGGTAATAGTCAATGGTGATGAACAATTTAGATTATCTATACCTACTGTCCTAAAACTGAGAAGTTGGAAGATTTCTGTGTTTGATAATCCTGGTAAATATTTCAAATTTGTTGACCAAAAGTCAACACTCTCTTATTTAATATTTTGCTATATATGTCCAATCTTTCCTCTCTTCCCTAGTGCCCTGTGCTGTGCTTAGTCACTCAGTCATGTCTGACTCTTTGTAACCCCATGTACTGTTGCCCACCAGGCTTCTCTGTCCATGGGGATTCTCCAAGCAAGAATACTGGAGTGGGTTGCCATGCCCTCCTCCAGGGGATCTTCCCAACACAGGGATCAAACCCAGGTCTTCCGCACTGCAGGCAGTTTCTTTACCATCTGAGCCACCAGGCAAGACTCCCTAATCCCCTAGTGCCTTATATAACCTATTATTTTCATGGTTCTCGCTACAATATTAACTTTATACTACAGCAGTGTGTTTGTTATGTTCATTTTTACTCTGGCATCTGTACACTTATACTTGTCCCTGACAATAAGATGTCAGTGTGAAATTTAAGTTCTATGCACAAATGTTCTTGATTGTCTCTGCTGTTCAAATGGTTTACAAAAAGTCTATTAATATAGTCTTATTAAATATGTATTTCTTTCTCATGTCTACCCTTTCTTTTCCATCCATTTTCTTATTTACTACTAAATAATCAAGAGGTCAAAGGTTGGATAAATGAATGATTGAATTTCTTTGGACTTTATATATGTCTCCTGCTATTTAAACTGTTTAATGCTGTATTGGTCATCTTGGTAACCACAGGGAAGCACATCCATGCAAGGTTAATATGGGGGAGAAAGTAGATGTATTTCAGTATCTTCAAACAGTTGATATTTTGCCTATATCTACTTTCATCCTCACAACAACTCTGAAAAACTGATAATATTATCTTTAAATAAGTGAGGAAACTGAGGCTGAGAAAATTTCAACAACTTGTAATCTGCAATAGAAGGAGAAGGAAGATGTAACTTTTATTTTAAAGTCTGTGATTTTCCCATAAAATTTGTGCTTCATAAATTTACATATTTCATATTACCCCATCCAAAATTTTTTTCTTATGAACTATCTCATTTATTTCTGTACACACTTGTTCTATTTACTACCATATTTTAGTATTTTAATTAAATGGATTTATTTTTAAATGAAATGTTATTTTCATAAACTAAAATAAATATCCTCATATAAATAAACTGTAATTATAAAAATAAAAATAAATTTAATGACAACACAATAATGCTGACAAATGTTTTGAACCCAAGTAGCTCTGTTAAAATGGAGATTAACAAGTCATGGAGAAATATTAAAAACATGAGCTCTGTATGAGACTTTTATATTTGAGTTCATCAGAAAAGAATTAATAGAATTGATAAAAGAGTATCTTTCTCCTATGTCTTTTTACTGACCTACCCATGTGCTGCCTAAGACCATTCAGAATCCACTGTATTTATGTCCCACAATTGGCAAATGCAATACTAAACCGTAAAATTCAGGAGGAATCGAAGACCCTTTGAGTCCTCTCCGCTGGAGTCCTGATTCACCAATTACCACCTCTGTTGGTTAAGGTATTTGCTACACAGCTATGATGGGGTCATTAGACAATAGATATTTGAGATCATAAAGGACTCATGGAAAATGCTTCTATCTATTAGTATTTGAGAGTGTTATGCTATATTTTAATGATTGGACCCATTAACCCAGATCAGTAAATTTTCCATTAGAAGGTAAAATAAGGCTCAATTTGAAGTATCTCTTCTATTTGCCCTTCACAGGTCTTTGATAATCTGTTTTCTGGCCCAATGTTTAGGGTATCAAATAGAATCATAGAATTCAGTGTTAAACTACATTTCTAGCAATTAAAACTTGAGAAAACCTTATAGATTATGCAATATAATCTCTTGTTAATAAAGTTACGAAAACTAAAGTATAAATAGCTGAAGTGATTGCCCAAGGTCTCATGCTAATTCACAAGAAAGCAGTAACTAGAATCATTTCTCATTATGTAAGCCTTTTTCCAGTATACTTTAGGAGTATGTTTATTCCTCGGAGAAGGCAATGGCACCCCACTCCAGTACTCTTGCCTGGAAAATCCCATGGACGGAGGAGCCTGGTAGGCTGCAGTCCATGGGGTCGCTGAGGGTCGGACACGACTGAACGACTTCACTTTCACTTTTCACTTTCATGCATTGAAGAAGGAAATGGCAACCCAGTCCAGTGTTCCTGCCTGGAGAATCCCAGGGACGGGGGAGCCTGGTGGGCTGCTGTCTATGGGGTCGCACAGAGTCGGACACGACTGAAGTGACTTAGCACTTAGCACATGTTTATTCCTTGTACAAAGAATGGAAACAGTAAAAAATAAATAAGACAGATGGAGGTTTTCCTAAGCTCAAACTGTCTGATAAAACCTGAATAGAGAAAGGTGGGCCATGTATGTAACAAATTTCCTTTCCATAAATAAATATGTCACTTCCTTAATTTTTTTGCTTCAAGATATATCTGAATGTCTGCCTGGAATTATATATTCTACTGTTAAGATTATATCACCAAACGCCTTGCACTCTTTGTTAATTGCAGGCCCAAGAATTATTTATAAGTGCTAACCAAAGTAGAACTTTCCTATTACAATGCATTAAAAATGATCACAAACCATAGGAATGTTGCATGCATTATTGAAACTGCCATCCAACACCATTTTGAGCCATAACTTCTACTTTAAATGTCACCAGATACTCTGAAGATTACTTTTTCAAATGCAGCTTTTTAATTAAGTCATATTTTATATGGAAAGTAAACAGACACAGGCTGAGTGTACATAGAACTGCTGAATTGACTTTGCAGTAGCTACCCCAGTGGGGAGGGATACTGTGAGTTTTAAGGACTACATCTTTTGAAGTCCATCAGATTGGCTGTGTATTAATTCAAGTACCAAGACAATTAACTACTTTGGTGTTGCCAGTAGTTTATCTAATCTGTATGTATGTATATATACATGACAATTGCTTGTAGTGATATTTAAATAATGTGATGAGTTTGTCAATAGAAAGTTTAGTAAATACTTCCATAAGCAATTCTTCAGTGTAGACAAGACTGTCTTAATAAGCAAATAACTTTGCCTTTTGTTCTAATATATAGCTACATATTTGGAATAATTTCTTAAATAAAAGCTTCTTTGTTGGCTTTCAATGTATTAGATTCTTATTTTGCTTTAAAATCATCTTCATTTATGTAAAGAAAAGTAGAGTCAGTGTGGGGAGATTAATAACATTCTCATAATAGGTATGGGTAAAAAAGAAAAATTGGCAATATTAAAAAAAACAACAATATTTTTTATATTCTTTTTTTCTTCAATAGAATATTTTAGATTCTCTTATACGATCATATAATTCCACACAAACACTACTGACTCTAGTTTTGAACATGCCTTACATAAATGAAAAACAGAGAAAATACTAAGTTTTCACTGTTTCACTATTGAATTTTTTTATTTTTTTACCCAACTGTATTGATTCTATTTAATCTGAATGCATATGTTACTTAAACTTAAAAAAAGTTTTTATTATAATTTATATATAGAAAGATATAATATTTATCTATATGACACATAATAAACCATTCTTATTTTATGCCCCAAACATAATATAAAACATTTTATTATGTATGAATATTCAATCACCTGATTGTCTTCCCTATCTCTTTAACACTTTGCATCTCCTCATGTACTCTTCTCTTCCTATTACTAAATTCTGAAGCATGGTTCTTAGATCAGATCAGGGCAAAAAACAAGGAATGAGGGTGGAAAGCAATTAACCTCTTTTGATAAGAGTGTAAGATTTAGCATTGAATATATTCCTGTCACTTACATTTTTTTTTATGAAAAAGGACAAAAGTTTATGTTGAGCCTAGTAGAATACTACAATTATATGGGGAAAATTAGCAAATTAGTTTTGCTTTTGTATCAGCCTGTTAACTTATTTTAGTCACTTAGATTAAACGGGTACTATGGTTTATTTTTGCCAAAATGTTGTGATGCTGCTTTGAAAAACAAGTAATAATAGTTTCTATAGCTCTTTTCTTAAATGACAGAACACAGTAATCATACCTCAAACTAGATACAATGCTTATGGCCTATAGTGTTTTTAACTTGATATTTATTTTTCTATTATTTTTAGACAACCATGATTGACACCATATGTTTTACTATCAAAACTCCAAATGTTTCTAATTATCTCATAATGAGTACCAAGTGGGGAATTAGATTGTTAACCCCTAACTACACTGGGAAAAAATGGTAATTACATATAATGTTAAATTCTACTTGCTTCAGGCTTAATTATATTGCATAGGTTTCTAAAAGGCAATGCAATTATTTTATATCTTTTTTATGTAATATAAGAACATAGAAAATAATTACAAAATGTTTACATGATACCAAATATAAGACTATTATACCAGACAAATTGCTCTCGTCTGTCTCACACTGGATTAGGCGGCCATTAAATCTTGTAGTATCTATTGCAGCAGTCAGGCAAATGATATCAATATTGCAGTCTTTGAGTCACAGCCTAAAATAGAGACCTAATCATGCCATGCCCATGATTTCAGAATAAAATCAGGACCTACCAAGCACTAAACTCATTTGTTTTTTCAGCTGCGTCCCTTTCCCAGCATAAATCCCCAAATCTCCAAAACACATGCCTTTCAGTGAGCCTGTCTGGCTCTTTCATACTTCACAATCACCATTAACTATTCATTCATACACCTCTCTTTACCTCTAATGTCCTCACCTGTATCTCTGCGTCCATGGTTTTCAACCTCTACAAGATGAATCAAGAGCCTTAACGCAGATGTACTTGGAGTGTTTTCCCCAAACGGAATCAATCATGTTACTTGTTTTTCCAGAGCAATCTTTGTCCCTGCTTCTATAGCAGGTAGGGGAGATGGACCTAGGATTGTAAGTTACACACATGTGTGTTTCCCTGGCTAAATTATCAGATCTCTAAGGAGAGGTGTAACATAGTATGTTTGTATTCCTTAGACACCTTGTATGTGGTGCTCAATAAATGCATGTTATATGGCAATCATTGTTCTTAACTTTTTAGTATTTCTAATTCCTACCTTTGTTCTCTATTGTTTCTTGAACTCTTAAAATACACTATATTATTCTATCTTGTCTATAATTATAGATATCTGAGGAAAAATACCTAAATTACTCAATATCTTCACTGTGATATGGGGTGGGTGTGATATTGCTACTTTGTTGTTGTTTAGTGGCCCAGTTGTGTCTGACTCTTTGAGACCCCATGGACTGCAGCATGCCCTGATCCTCCCCATCTTCCAGAGTTTGCCTAAGTTCATGTCCATTGTATCAGTAATGCAATCTAGCCATCTCATCCTCTGACACCCTCTTCTCCTTCTGCCCTCAATCTTTCCCAGCATCAGGGACTTTTCCAAAGTGTTGTTGCCTATTTGCATCAGGTGACCAAAATATTGGAGTTTCAGCTTCAACAATGGATATTCAGGGTTGATTTCATTTCAGATTGACTGGGTTGATCTCCTTGCTGTCCAAGGGACTCTCAAGAGTCTTCTCCAGCACTACAGTTCAAAGGCATCAATTTTTTGTCGCTCTGCTTTTTTTATGGTCCAGCTTTCACAACTGTACGTGACGCTGGAAAGACCATAGCCTCGACTATATAAAGCTTTCCAAGGGGTTGTAATGTGCAGCCAAGGTTACCGTCATTGAGTTTTGAGTCATTAATTGATGATTTTTAATTGGCAAGATCATTCACTCTCTTAGTGACCCCATGGACTGTAGCCCTCCAGGCTCCTCTGTCCATGGAAATTTC
Source organism: Bos javanicus (assembly GCF_032452875.1). Lineage (NCBI taxonomy): Eukaryota > Metazoa > Chordata > Mammalia > Artiodactyla > Bovidae > Bos > Bos javanicus. The sequence continues at coordinate 18,205,992 of NC_083883.1, forward strand.
CTGGCAAGAATACTGGATTGTGTTGCCATTTCCTTATCCAGAGGGTCTTTCTGACCCAGGGATTGAACCCATGTCTCTTGTGTCTCTGCAGTGGCAAGTGGATTCTTCACCACTGTGCCACATGGGAAACCTTCACTCACGCTTAGTATGAGTTAAACCTGCACTTCTTTTTAAAGGTGCAGTATCAACTGACTCCTGGGCTGACTGGACCCCATAGATGAACCCATCAGAGGTTGGCATATTCTGACATCACATGGACCATGCACACTGTTGCTGGTCTCCTTCAGTCACAGGCAACTGGTGACATGGCCTCATGTGTGGATGTGATACTTTATAGACAATGAAAAGGAAATGAAATAGTGAATTGGTTACCATTAGTTACTTAAAATAAAAATAGAAAAATAAACGAATACTTGCTGCACATATTTGTGTGTCTGTCAAGGACCATGAATTGAGTCACAAAAGACAGTGATTTCTAAAAAATTAATAAATTAATAACACTTTATTTTCTACCTTTAACGATGACCTCATTTACACTGAAACTCCCTGGGTGGGGGTGGGGGTAGGGGATGGAAAGACCATGGATGAATTAACACCTATATGCTAGCTTTTGTCAGGACTGGTGAGTAATCTAGTTAAAATTAAGTCAAAAAGACATTGTTTGGAATCTGCTGCATGCAAAGTAGTTTGTGTGATAGTTTCCTTCTTATCTGAGCCAAAGTGTTAATGTTATTTACAATTATATAATAACATTTGTTGACATAAATTGAACCAAACATCATTTTTTTCCAGAAAATTCTATTCAAAGTCTAAGTTTCAGGCATATTAAGACACTCAGAAACACTTAGTTGTATATTATATAGAGCAATAAAGCAGCCCAAAAATACAGCTATAGAGAAAAACTGGAAGAGAAGAAACCTCTTATTTTACACTAAGTCAAGCAAAATGTCCTTTTTAACCTTCTTAATAGCACTCTCCCCTGTTTTAAATTGAGTCATTCTGAGTACCTGAGCTTCATGTTTTATAGTTTGATAATTTGTAACGTCTGGCAAAGATCAAGGTTTCTCACTTTCCACCTCACAGATGTCCTTGCAAACTGGAACAAGATTTAAATGGTTTACATACATATATTACTTCATTAGTGCCTAATTAAAAATACGTCTGACAGCTGGCAGACAATGAGGTGCTTCAGATAATCCAAGGGAACTGATCAAGGATGGAGAATTGTGCTTGTAGCACATATATGAATTCATGGCATTCATTTTTCATTTTTAGGAACAGGATTTTTTTTTTCTCCACCAACTTTATACATTTTGTATACACATTGTTACTGACATATTCATGCTGCATTTAGATTAAATATCATATTTTAGTAGGAGTATGTGGATTATTTTTCTAGTAGAAATTCTTCCTAGAAAAAAGTGAAGGTCTGTTTAAATAAGTCATGAATTTTCTTGTGATTGCCTGATAGCTAACATTAGCTACACATTACATGAATTTGTTTTCTATATTTGTTAAGGTTTTATTTGATCCCTGCCTTCAAGTATTTATGCATTTTACTGCTAATAGGGCTTCCCAGGTGGCGCTAGTGGTAAAGAACCTGCCTGCCAATGCAGGAGATGCAGGAGACAGGAGTCAATACCTAGGTCAGTGAGATCCCCTGGAGGAGGAAATGGCAATCCACTCAGGTATTCTTGACTGGAAAATACCATGAACAGAGGAGCCTGGAGGGCTACAGTCCATAGGGCTACATAAGAGTCAGAAATGATTGAAGCAATTTAGCACACACACACTGCTAATGAAATAAATAGGGAGTTACCAAGGATATTGTATTAGTCAGGGTCCTCCAGAAAAATGGAATAGACTGAGATAGCTTTTGGATGTGATTAAAATCTATGGCCTTAGAGTTTGAGTAAATCAGATCACCCTCCATAACATGGGTGGGCCTCAACAAATCAGTTGAAAATCTTAAAGGAAAAGGCTGAGGTACCCTGAAGAAGAAGGAAGTCTACCACCTGACTGTCTTTGGACTTGAGCTTTCATAGCCCCTCTTTCTTGGGTCTCCAGCATTTCAGTCTGCCTTGCAGACTTTGGAGTAAAATTAATTTCTCTCTCTCTCTCTAGCTCTTGTGTGTGTGGGTACACACACACACACACACACACACACACACATATATATATATATATATATATATGTCAGTTCAGTTGCTCAGTCATGTCTGACTCTTTGCAACCCCATGGACTGCAGCATGCCAGGCTTCCGTGTCCATCACCAACTCCCAGAGCTTGCTCAAACTCATGTCCATGGAGTCAGTGATGCCAGCCAACCATCTCATCCTCTGTCATCCCCATCTCCTCCCACCTTCAGTCTTTCCCAGCATCAGGATGTTTTCCAATGAGTCAGTTCTTCGCATCAGGTGGCCAAAGTACTGGAGTTTCAGTTTCAGCAACAGTCCTTCCAATGAATATTCAGGACTAATTTCCTTTAGGATGGACTGGTTGGATCTCCTTGCAGTCCAAGGGACTCTCAAGAGTTTTCTTCAACACCACAGTTCAAAAGCATCAATTCTTCAGTGCTCAGCTCTTTACAGTCCAACTCTCACATCCATCCATGACTACTGGAAAAACCATAGCTTTGACAAGATGGACCTTTGTTGGCAAAGTAATATGCTAGGTTGCTCATAGCTTTTCTTCTAAGAAGTAAATGTCTTTTAATTTCATGACCTCAGTCACCATCTCCAGTGATCTGGGAGACCAAGGAAATAAAGTCTCTCACTGTTTCCATTGTTTCCCCATCTATTTGCCATAAAGTGATGGGACCAAAGGCCATGATTTTAGTTTTCTGAATGTTGAGCTTTAAGCGGACTTTTTCATTCTCCTCTTTCACTTTCGTTAAGAGGCTCTTTAGTTCTTCTTTGCTTTCTGCCATAAGTGTGGTGTCATCTGCATATCTGAGGTTATTGATATTTCTCCTGGCAATCTTGATTCCAGATTGTGCTTCATCCAGCCCGGCATTACACATAATGTACTCTACCTATAAGTTAAATAAGCAGGGTGACAATATACAGCCTTGACGTACTCCTTTCCAATTTGGAATGTGTCTGTCATTCCATGTCCACACAGACATGTGTTTGTGTGTGTGTATATATAAATCTGCTCAAGATTACAAAATAATGGCTGAGTTGACAAATAAAATATAAGTTGATGATCTTTAGATTTTAAATTTTGTATTGTATCAAACTTAAGTACTAGAAGAAGAGACCTGGAGACACTAAAAATCACTGAATAACAAATAGCAGCCAGACAGTTTATTTTCAGAGGAGGAAGAATCTGAAGTGGGATGGGTTATACTAAATCATTTTAAAATGTGACTTTTTTAAAAACCAGGTTCTGAAACACAGTCTTTGTTCGGAAGATTTTTCCACAATGATAGTAATGTTTTATATCTGTGTTGTCCAGAAGAGTAGCTACTAGACCCATTTGGTTATTCAGCACTTGAAATGGGACTAGTAAAGCTGAGGATCTGTCCTTTATCTGCCTTTTAAATTTTATTTATGTTTACGTACTTTATATTCAAATCACTATTATACAGAGCAGTACAGAAAATGGAAGACCTGTTTGTAGATGTAGGAAAACACTTTGGGAAGGACACAGATGGAAATAATAGCTTAGATGAGTGAGAGAGATTTAAATCTGTGTAGCAAAGTGTAGGGAGAAGGCAATGGCACCCCACTCCAGTACTCTTGCCTGGAAAATCCCATGGACAGAGGAGCCTGGTAGGCTGCAGTCCATGAGGTCGCTAAGAGTCAGACACGACTGAGCAACTTCACTTTGACTTTTCACTTTCATGCATTGGAGAAGGAAATGGCAACCCACTCCAGTGTTCTTGCCTGGAGAATCCCAGGGCCGGGGGAGCCTCATGGGCTGCCATCTGTGGGGTCGCACAGAGTCGGACATGACTGAAGCGACTTAGCAGCAGCAGCAAAGTGTAGAGGCTGAGGAGTTGTCTGCCAGAAAAATACTTCAGTATCTAGTGTAAATTTGTGAGGAGAGCCCAACAGAACAAGATTTGCAGTACATGTGAGGGGCACTTAAGAGTGAACTCATCTGAAGGAATGAAATACCATGTTGAATCTGCTCCCAAACTTCCTTGTCAGTAAAGATAAGGAATTATAAACTATCTAGCCGTTGGATACATAGATTTGGGTCCTTAAAATAGAAGTCACTGAAAAAAGAGAATTGAAAAAAAAAAAAAAAACTACTTTATGTGAGTCCATATAGAGTACAAACCATACTCTGAGAGTTAAGCAGGATGGAAAGAATTATTTTTCATGCTACTTTTCCCCTTTTCTCTAAGATAGCCTCAGAATGTGATAAATGGGACAACAATTGAAATATAGCAACTGAATTTCAAGTCACAGAAACTCAAATTAGTTTTAAGCAGAGAAAAGAAAGACTTGGTTCATATCATTGAAAACCATACAGCATATACATAATCAGAAAACAAATGCTTCAATCTGGCTCACTTTTTTCTTGTCAATTTAGGATTATTTTCCTTCATGCTTTAGCTAAACAGGAACTAAAGCAACAATGTGATACAGACAGAGATTAAGGAAGGTTATAGATGGAATTTACTTGAAGTAGTGGTGGTGGTTGGTGGTTTAGTCCCTAAGTCTTGTCGGAGTCTTTGTGACCCCATGGACTGTAGCCCTCCACGCTCCTCTGTTCGTGGGATTTTCTAGGCAAGAATACTGGAGTGAATTGCCATTTCCTTCTCCAGGGGATCTTCCTGACCCAGGGACCAAACCCAGGTCTTCTGCACTGTAGGTGGATTCTTTACCTCTGAGCCACCTGGAAAGCCCTTATACAAAAAACAAAGTGAAAATACTCTGGCATAACTGATTTATAAAGAGTTCTGTTATAGTATGGGTTTTTAGAAAAAATAAATTTAAAATTAAATAGGTGAAAAATAGAGAGAGAGAGGAAAACAGAGGGATCACTTAACTGTCTTAAGAAATAAGCAAAAAGAAAGATGTAAAGGATATTAAAGTATCTCAGAAATGATCATGAATCCATTGTATTTAGTATGAGAGATGAAGGAGAAAATGATCTAATATTTAAGACCTGGAGAGAGAGGGAGAACACATGTTTGAACATCTGTGTTGTGTGTGCGTGTGTGTATGTGAGTTAATTGTGCATGTGTGCATTAACTGTTCATGTGTGTGTGCTAAGTTGCTTCAGTCGTGTCTGACTCTGCGATCCCATGGACTGTAGCCCACCAGGCTTCTCTGTCGATGGGATTCTCCATGCAGGAACACTTGAGTGGTTTGCCATTTCCTTCTCCAACGTTAATTGTATACCTGAATAATTGTAAATTAGGTAAATATTGTTATCCTAATATTTTAACCAAGTAACCAAGTCAGAGATATTAAGCAATGAACTAATGTATCAAATTAGAGGGCTGATATTAGAGTTGGAATTGACTGATTAAAAAAATGATTTTAAATATTTTCTTTAAAACACAAAAACTGAATGAAAGAGTAAGACTGTGATATATTTATAACATACATATATCATTTAGTTTTAAAAAATAATTCCTGTATGTATTCATATAAGTTTGAAGTATTTGATGTACACATTTTTATCCCTAATATACATAAGGGGAAACTTAGGCTTAAATATACTGTCTCATAGGGTTGTTGTCTTCTCTAATACCAAATCCTAAAAATGGGAGAATATGTGATGAATAGATTAGCTAATGAACATGTAATAGGAAAATATTATTAACTATTTTTAATCATAAATCCAGTTACTTACTGTTGTTGTTCAGTCGCCCAGTCATGTCTGACTCTTTGTGACCCCAGGGACTGCAGCACACCAGGCCTCCCTGTCCCTTACCATTTCCCAAAGTTTTCCCAAGTCTATTGCTTCAGTGATGCCATCCAGCCATCTCCAATCACTTACCATGTTCAAAATATTACAACATTTTGTAGTGGTTCATTTCATGCATTGAATTTACTGATCTTTAGATTGTGTACAGCATTTATCAATAAATAGGATTTTCAAATTCTCCAAGACTTTATCATTGATCTGATGTGTGTAGAACCTCTGAGGAAATCCTACTCTGGGCCTATGACATTCAACAGTAATTTTCACCAAAGGTATTGTCACTTAGCTATTTGGGGAGATATTTTCTTTTTCTTTGAAGCTATGATAAGAGTGCAGGAAGTGTTAAGATGGGCAGACCAACAAATGAAACTGGGAAACTGCAAGGAAGTCTGGTGGCAGAGAATTTCCAAAGTTAAAAAAAAAAAAGAACAGTAATTCTCTCAAAATTACTTAGCTTCATAATATCTTTAAGGGGGATATCAGTAAAGCTTTACCATATGAAAAGCAAGCTGAAAAAGGAAGAAGCATCTTTGCCGAGGACCAGCCCCGGCTGATCCAGGGTATTCGAAGGGGAGACGGCGTCGGCGACCTATTCAAATGGTAATTAGAGATATAAAGAGTAATAGAATGAGGATAGCTCAGTAGGAAAATTCAGTGGAGAAAAGAGGCTGAGTAGCTTGGTTTACGCGGAAAATCAATATAACCCGTGACACCAGGTTAGCTCTGACCACGGAGGCCACAGGCGCCCTCTCGAATAGCGGAAGGTGCCCCACCTTAGTCACCTTCTCGAGTGGGTCTTAGAAGCCCAGGCAAATAAGTGGTCGCAGAGGATATCCTCGCTCCAGATGGAGACTTCAGCCGGAAGTTAAAGGAAAGAATGACATGGGGAGACCAAGCATTGGTGAGCAAGACCCCTAGCTTTATTTTTAACAGGGGCTTTTATACCCTAAGTTACACATAGAGGATAATAGGGGATGCAAAGTCAGCAGTCTTTGATTCTTATCAAAAACCAGGGTTTCTTTCCTGCAAATTTATCGTATACAAATGGTTTAGGTGATTTACATCATCTTCTGGCCAGAAGGCCTACTAACATTTTATGACTCTTGACAAGGACTTATCAACAAAGACTTATTTTCTCTAAGAGTAATTATTTTAAGGTTTGGCGCCATCTTCCAACGATAAAATTGCATTCCTATAGGGCGGATGTGTAATGGGTTTACAACAAAGGAAAGAATTTATTACCTTAAGGGTCTAAAGTTACTAACACCAAGGCCACTACTTATTTTTTCTATATACCAACTATTAATTAATACACATTCAAGGATACAATTCAGGGGATGTGAAAACTTGGCAACAAGCATTGACTCATCAATGAAATCCTTTACTAGTTTATTCTGACAGTTTCTAACTCTCTGAGAGGCTCTAAGCTATTTGAATATCTTAAACTTCCCGTGCCTCTGGAGGCTAGGAGACTGTAAACAATCGTATACGTAGCTGCAGGAGTCTGGGTAAACTTGTCAGGCGAGTTAGAGAGCCATCTGAGGGGTTTGGATTTAAACACTCCTAATTGCCCAGGAACTTTATTAATTGGAGCTGTAAGTTAACTCTTTGACAGAGAGAGAGCGAGATGGTGGTAGGGGACAGCCCCCAGTAAAGTCAGAGGTGAGAGCACAAAGCAATAAAGTAGGCAGACTCTGGTTTTTTGGGGGGAAAATGCTCGAGAATATCCGGGCGGACTCCTGAGGCTCGATCCCGCCTTTGCGTATGCCGAGCCTCCTTCCTCATGACCTTTGTCACGAGCGGAATGCCTCACCGGCTCCCGGCACATCTTGATCACCAACATGTTCTAAGTGAACTCACTGGGATGTCTCACTAATGCTCTGAGAGCCTCAAATTTTTGCCTCAGTCTCTTTCTTACAAAACAAGGTATCCTTTATTTATATTACATGTAAATCTTTTAAAGTAGCTCAATTAGTGGCATAGCTAATTTCATTTTTAATTATTTGCCCATAGAAATCCTTCTATGATATTCTATATTTTTATAGAGATTAAGTGGAAAAGCTGTAAAATACATGTTTATCAACACAGATGTTGTCTGAGTCAGTGTGGACCCCTCTAATAGAATACCATAAACTGGATGGTATTTATTTATCAACAGCAATTTAATTCTCCCACTTCTGGAGGCTAAAAAGACCAAGATCAAGGCACTGGCCGATGTGATGTCTAGTGAGGTCTCTCTCACTTGTTTGCAGATGGCTGCCTTCTTGCTGTGTGCTCACACAACACAGAGAGAGATCGTATGTCTTCTCTTTTCAGAAGGTCATTAATTCTATCATGAGGGCTCTGTAGAGCCTTGTACCAAGGTCACAGGTATGGAGTCCTGTTTCAAGGTCCAGGATAAAAATCTCTGGAACTGACCAAGTCCCGTAGCAACTGTGGTCATGAGCCTCTCAATATAAACTGGTCAGTCCCCAACCCTAAGTTAGGGAAAATACCCACGGTATTACCCACGCTACAGCATCCTAGCCAAACACCTAATGCCACCATTCCAGCAGGAATTTTCTGTATCTTGAGGCTATAAAAATTGGCTGCTAGCCTGCAAAAGGGTTCAGCTCTCCCTTGAGCCAGCCTGCTATTCAACAGCATCTCTCACTCTAAGAAACTTTATTCCCCTCTCATTCTGCTTCATATCTGGAAATTCTTTTCCAACCCACACGCAGACTACCATGACAGGCTCCACTCTCATAACCTAAATATCTTAAAAAGGCCCCACCTCCAAATAACATCACACTGGGGATTGAGGATTGAATAAATGAATTCAGGGAGGGGACAGACATTCAGGCCATAGAAAATGTAGATGCAAATTGGGTATGGATGAAAAGTACCAGGATATATGCAGGGGAGAGAGAGATGGACAAACACAGGTTTTCCACATTTTTTATTACATTACTTAATAAATAATGTTACGTACATTTTTTTATAATCTTTCAACATTATTTAACAACTACAGTTAATTTGCGGTTCTTAAAATTCAACTGAGTAAATCTGAAGACCTAATTGGCTTTATTAAATTATTCATGAATTGGCCAGCATCCCATATAGTAAATAGAAAGGCATTTCAAAGGATTGTTCAAAATGGAAGGCTTCACTGGCAGAAAAGTGTGGATCAAGGAGGTATATTAGCAAAAGAAAAGAAAGGGGTATTTCAGGCCAGGTCAACTTCACTTGAGGGAAAGGAATGGCAGGGATCTTTATCAAGCAGGTTACCTCATTAGCACTAGCACCATGTGTGTGTGTGTGCGTGAGTGCACGTGTGTGTGTGTGTGGGTTTGTCCCTCAGTGGTGTCCTACTCTTTGTGACCCTATGAACTGTGGCTAGCCAGTTCTGTGGCTCCTCTATCCATGGAATTCTCCAGGCAAGAATACTGGAGCGAGATGCCATTCCCTTCTTCAGGGGATCTTCCCAACCCAGGAATGCAACTCATGTCTCCCACACTGCAGACAAATTCTTTACCATCTGAGTCACCAGGGAAGCCTTACCCCACTAGCAGTGATCAAGAAATTTCAGATTGATAGTTTTAAATGTCATATTTCTTTGAAGAGTCAAACTGCAATTAAGTCTTGTTTACTGGTGTGGAGGGTAAATTAATTTATTTTGAGCTTGTTGTCTTTTTTTAAAGACTACACCAACTGTAACACCTATTCCTTTTCAATGCATTTAAAACATATATGTAATTTTTCCCACTCAAACTTACAAAATTGGGAAAGCTACACAGATAGTGTAAGTGTTGAAGAGGACATGCAATATATGCCCACAATCTCATTGTGTGACAATGCTATGTATGTATTACAGAATGAGGGTAAAAGAGGCTAATTCATAACCAACTGGAGTTAATGCAGAAGGCATTGTAAAATTCTACATTGGACTTTGAAGTGTTGATAAGATTTAGGAGATAAACATGAATTTTAACTCCGGTAATGAAGAAATTCCACTTTATCTGTTGTTTCACAGGCACCATACTGTGGTTTAAGAATGACTAGCTTTTTGCTTTTAAAGCCTAACTAGTAGCTGTACAGTGAATTTACATCTTCACAGAAAAAATTAATTGCCAGGTCTTGCAAAGTTCAAAGATGTTTCTTTTATTTAGCTCTCAAATGGAAGTATTAACTTACTGTAGGTATTACCACCTCTCTTTGTAAGAGGAATAAAAATGTGCAATTAACATCAGACAGTTTCTTAGAAACCTTGTATCCTACTGGGCGATTTCAAGGCAGCAATTGCTTGGTGATATATTTCTTCTCACCTGACTTTTAGCTCCTGAAGCCATTATTGGAGCTTTTCAAGTCTGTAAATGGAAAGGCACGTCTCTGGTGGAAAGACTATTAATGGAGATCCTAAGTAGAGAGGTTATTAACGTTCAAGGAATTGGGGCCATTCATAAGCCAGTTCAGAGATCATCTTACTGTTGAGATGGCCCCACAGATTTTGGGTTAATAGAAAATACTGGATCAAAGTTTAGAGAGTTGCTTAAGAGCAGGAATGAAGCAAGGTCACTCTTGAAAAAGTTCCCAGAGAATAACATAAAAAGAAAGGGAACATTTTTCACTAGTCTTAAATTCTACTTTATACTGCAGTTTAGAAACAGTAACTATTGGTGTTTTTACTATAAATTTATTGATATATTTTCTAATTAGAGGTATCAAAATGTTTACATTTGAATTGAAGATGGTTAAAAGGAAATTTTATTGATTTATCTGCTGATCGTGGAAAACATTACCACTAACAACAATTGGAGGTGATGTCTGTGCCCCTCTCCTTGAGTCTGAGCTGGCTTGCTTGTAACCAAAAGAATGCAACAAAGTGAGACTGAAATAGGAAGAAAGGGGGCAGGGCACACTCTTTAAAAGAATGACATACTTGTTGAGGATGTGACATGAACTGGTTTAAACAACGAGGTCCAAAATGGTAGAAGACTGGATTTCCAGTGGGCCTTGAGCCTCATTATATGCTCACTGTAATACTTTAGCATGCTAGGTAACACACCTATAGGCTCCATGATTGTCCTAGACCAAAAAGTGGGTAGTGGCCCAGTTCCTGGAAATCCTCACCCCTTTCCCAAACTAGTTGGAATAATCTCCTCACTCAATAGCCTGTGAAATTACTCAGTCCATTAAAAAAAAAACAAAAAACATATTTCAAAGCCTCTGGCCTCGTGAGATGGCCCAGACTCTGTTCATGAAGTATGTTTCTCCCTGGGCCACTCTTACCTTCTATGATGGACTGCATTCTATCAATAAAATATATCTCTCTCTAAATAAATCCACTTCTTACCGATCACTTAACCTCTCGCTGAATTCCTCCTGTGCTGAGACATAAAGAACCTGAGTTTCATTAAATCCTGACACCAAGTGTGTGATCTCAATTAAAAGACAGTGGGATCAAGTCCCAATCTCCGTTTTTGGCTGGGTTTCAGTCATACATGAGTTTTGTGGTTTCAGCACTCTGAGTGATCGGTCCCAAAAAGGCAATAACTACAACTTTGACCTGGCTTTCCTGGAATCATCATTCTCTGTGTGGCTTTATAGCCAATCATCTTGCTATGAGAAGCGTAAGCCACAGGGTAACCCGTGTATAGGTGTTCCAAGATGAAGGCACCACTGGAACCAAGCAGGACCCTGTGGGGCTCCAAGGCACGGAAGCCTTTTTACAGAACTAAAACACCCAGCAAATGGAAGACGTCAGCATTCTTCATTCCAGAGAAGGTCACAGTTTGCTGACCAGAGAAACTCATCAAGAGACCATGTGATGCCAGTTTAAAGGAGTGCAGGCCCTGCACACATCCTGATTGTTATTAACAACCCTACTCTTGACAACTGCTATAAAACTCCTCTCCAGATCCCTCCAGGTTGTGACACGTTGTTTTTCAGGGCATGAGCCTGCTGTGTCCATCTTTGCCTGGTAAAGCAATAAAGTGGCTCTTTTCTACTTCACCCAAAACGCTGTGTCTGAGATTTGATTTTAAGCCAGTGCACAGAGGCTGAGCTTCCAGAGTAATTTCCTAGATTTGACTTCAGTAAACATTGAAATCTTAATATAAACTAAAAACAAACATGAGAGAGTATCTTATGAAGACTATTGTTTAGCCAATTGTCATCATAAGTGGTGCTCATTGCTGCTGCTAAGTCACTTCAGTCATGTCCAACTCTGTGTGACCCCATAGATGGCAGCCCACCAGGCTCCCCGTCCCTGGGATTCTCAGGCAAGAAAACTGGAGTGGGTTGCCATTTCCTTCTCCAATGGATGAAAGTGAAAAGTGAAAGGTAAGTTGCTCAGTTATGTCCGACTCTCAGCGACCCCATGGACTGCAGCCTACCAGGCTCCTCAGTCCACGGGATTTTCCAGGCAAGAGTGCTGGAGTGGGGTGCCATCGCCTTCTCTGGGTGCTCATTGCTACCAGGGTCTTTTTGTTACTGAAAACAAGTTTGTGAGCCCAATACACAGTGAGGTCAAACAAAATGAAACATCAAAATTTGGAGCAGAGAAAGGTTTATTGCAGGACCAAGCAAGGAAAACAGATGGCATGTACTCAAGAAAACCAGAACTCATTAATGGGGATAGAAATGCTTTGTATCTTGGAGCTCCACAGGGTCCTGTTTGACTTTGATTCTTTTGGGCCTTCGCAGCTCCTTGAGCAAGAAAATATTTGTGTATACTAACCTGTATGCATGTATCTATAAACATTTAAATCTAACTGTCTGTGTTAATATTAACTAAACATGAGTTCATTCTGATGTCTCCATCTTTTTAGCCCATTATCCTTTGGATTATTCTGGCCTCCTTCGCTTGCTTATTCATTAGTTCAGTTCAGTTCAGTCGCTCAGTCGTGTCCGATTCTTTGTGACCCCGTGGACTGCAGCATGCCAGGCTTTCCTGTCCATCACCAACACCCAGAGCTTGCTCAAACTCATGTCCATTGAGTCAGTGATGCCATCCACCCCATCTCATCCTCTGTCGTCCCCTTCTCCTCCTGCCTTCAATCTTTCCCAGGATCAGGGTCTTTTCCAATGAGTCTATTCTTTGCATCAGGTGGCCAAAGTATTATTCATTAACCCTTATTCAAAAAGTAAGAATTAGCCTACCTCAACTAAAGATCCCGCATGCCTCAACTAAAGATCCTGCATGCTGTAAATAAGATTGTAGACCTGACATGCTGTAACTAAGACCCAGTGAGCCAAATAATACTTTATTTTTTAAATGTAAGAAATCAGGCTCCTATTGTGTGTCATCAATTTCCTGACTTTTTCAAATCAACTATATGTACAAAGCAGTATCAAAATTGTTAACCCATATGCCCTCAGAATACTTTATCTGGTACAGTAAAGTGCTTACGGTCAGTATCTTTTACTTTTAACTTACAGACTCAATTCATTTCTAAGCTTACTGAGGTCAGCACCTTTTCTCCCACCACCTTCAGTGAGGTTGTTTAATACATTTGTAATAAAGTTAAATTCTCTTGTCAAAGTCTATTTTCTTCACTGAGAGTCCCTGAATTTCTAAATGATTCTTTTAAATTTGCATATATTAAGTTTCACTCTTTGTGCAGTAGAGTTGTGTTTGACAAATGCATAATGCCATATTTCACCATTACAATATCAGCAAGAATGCTTTCACTGGCCTAAAAATCCCCAATGTGTCAACTATTCATTTTTTCCACCATTCTCTAAAGCCCTGGCAACCACTGATATTTTTTACTATCTTTGTAGTTTCAATTATTCCAGAATCACTGTTGCTTGACAGATAAGATCAGTCAATCAGTCGTGTCCAACTCTTTGCGACCCCATGAATCACAACACACCAGGCCTCCCTGTCCATCACCAACTCCCGGAGTTCACTCAGACTCATGTCCATCGAGTCGGTAGTGCCATCCAGCCATCTCATCCTCTGTCGTCCCCTTCTCCTCCTGCCCCCAATCCCTCCCAGCATCAGAGTCTTTTCCAATGAGTCAACTCTTCGCATGAGGTGGCCAAAGTACTGGAGTTTCAGCTTTAGCATCATTCCTTCCAAAGAAATCCCAGGGCTGATCTCCTTCAGAATGGACTGGTTGGATCTCCTTGCAGGCCAAGGGACTCTCAAGAGTCTTCTCCAACACCACAGTTCAAAAACATTAATTCTTTGGCGTTCAGCCTTCTTCACAGTCCAACTCTCACATCTATACATGACCACAGGAAAAACCATAGCCGTGACTAGACAAACCTTTGTTGGCAAAGAAATGTCTCTGCTTTTGAATATGCTATCTAGGTTGGACATAACTTTCCTTCCAAGGAGTAAGCGTCTTTGAATTTCATGGCTACAGTCACCATCTGTAGTGATTTTGGAGCCCAGAAAAATAAAGTCTGACACTGTTTCCACTGTTTCCCCATCTATTTCCCATGAAGTGGTGGGACCGGATGCATTGATCTTCATTTTCTGAATGTTGAGTTTAAGCCAACTTTTTGACTCTCCACTTTCACTTTCATCAAGAGGCTTTTGAGTTCCTCTTCACTTTCTGCCATAAGGGTGGTGTCATCTGCATATCTGAGGTTATTGATATTTCTCCTGGCAATCTTGATTCCAGCTTGTGTTTCTTCGAGTCCAGCGTTTCTTATGATGTACTCTGCATATAAGTTCAGTAAGCAGGGTGACAATATACAGCCTTGACGTACCCCTTTTCCTATTTGGAACCAGTGTGTTGTTCCATGTCCAGTTCTAGCTGTTGCTTCCTAACCTGCATACAAACTTCTCAAGAGGTAGGTCAGGTGGTCTGGTATTCCCGTCTCTTTCAGAATTTTCCACAGTTGATTGTGATCCACACAGTCAAAGGCTTTAGCGTAGTCAAGAAAGCAGAAATAGATGCTTTTCTGGAACTCTCTTGCTTTTTCTATGATCCAGCAGATGTTGGCAATTTGATCTCTGGTTCCTCTGCCTTTTCTAAAACCAGCTTGAACATCAGGAAGTTCATGGTTCATGTATTGCTGAAGCCTGGCTTGGAGAATTTTGAGCATTACTTTATTAGCGTGTGAGATGAGTGCAATTGTGTGGTAGTTTGAGCATTCTTTGGCATTGCCTTTCTTTGGGAATGGAATGAAACTACATTTTCCAGTCCTGTGGCCACTGGTGAGTTTTCCAAACTTGCTGGCATATTGAGTGCAGCAATTTCACAGCATCATCTTTCAGGATTTGGAATAGCTCAACTGGAATGCCATCACCTCTACTAGCTTTGTTCGTAGTGATGCTTTCTAAGGCCCACTTGACTTCACATTCCAGGATGTCTAGCTCTAGGTCAGTGATCACACCATCGTGATTATCTGGGTCGTGAAGATCTTTTTTGTACAGTTCTTCTGTGTATTCTTGCCATCTCTTCTTAGTATCTTCTGCTTCTGTTAGGTCCATACCATTTCTGTCCTTTGGTATCTCTGATTTTCTTGAAGAGATCCCTACTCTTTCCCATTCTGTTGTTTTCCTCTATTTCTTTGCATTGATCACTGAAGAAGGCTTTCTTATCTCTTCTTGCTATTCTTTGGAACTCTGCATTCAGATGTTTATATCTTTCCTTTTCTCCTTTGCTTTTCGCTTTTCTTCTTTTCACAGCTATTTATAAGGCCTCCCCAGACAGCCATTTTGCTTTTTTGCATTTCTTTTCTATGGGAATGGTCTTGATCCCTGTCTCTTTTACAATGTCATGAACCTCATTCCGTAGTTCATCAGGCACTCTATCTATCAGATCTAGGCCCTTAAATCTATTTCTCACTTCCACTGTATAATCATAAGGGATTTGATTTAGGTCATACCTGAATGGTCTAGTGGTTTTCCCTACTTCCTTCAATTTAAGTCTGAATTTGGCAATAAGGAGTTCATGGTCTGAGCCACAGTCAGCTCCTGGTCTTGTTTTTGCTGACTGTATACAGCTTCTCCATCTTTGGCTGCAAAGAATATAATCAATCTGATTTCGGTGTTTACCATCTGTTGATGTCCATGTATAGAGTCTTCTCTTGTGTTGTTGGAAGAGACACCTGTTACTCCAGGTGTTTCTTGACTTCCTACTCTCACACCCAAAAAAGATGTCCTTTTCATTATAGGGGACTGGAATGCAAAAGTAGGAAGTCAAGAAACACCTGGAGTAACAGGCAAATGTGGCCTTGGAATACGGAATGAAGCAGGGCAAAGACTAATGGAGTTTTGCCAAGAAAATGCACTGGTTGCTTCACAACCTCTTTGGAACTTCCTGGGAATAATCTGTAGCTGGACCCTGTACACGCAGGGCAAAGCAGACCAAAGAAAGAGGGAGACCACTCCAGATTGGCAGATGGCAAATCTAATAAGGAAGGGGACTTACATAGAAGGCTTGTCTGGGGGCGGTGGGGGTGGGGGTCATGACTTCAGTTGATTCCCTCACCTACTCACCAAATCTTAAACCTTTATATAAAAGCCTTCACCTAGTTCAGTCACCTATGCCATCCAGATTGTCTCAAAACCACATTTTCATCTGGAGGCTATATTCTCAAAATAACTTCTGGGAACAGGGAAGGTGAACTAAATACACTCTCCAAAGATAGCGGAGTATGTGGAGAACCTCAAATTGCTTGGGTCCAGCTAAAGGGTCAACTGTCAGTCTCATCTGCTCCATGACCTCCTTCAACAATCGTACACTATGTAGACTTTTTAGATAGGTGTCTTATATTTATCAACATACACTTAAGATTTCTCCATATCCTTTCCTGCTTGATAGGTTTTTAAATTAATAGAGCACTTTTAGAGCAGTTTTAAGCTTACAGAAAAATTGAACAGAAAATACAGAATTATCATATACCACTTTTACAGACAGTATGGTACAATTGCTACAATTAATGAAACAACATTGATCTATTGCTATTAACCAAAGTCCATAGTTAAAGTTAGGGCTTCCCTGGTGGCTCAGAGGTTAATGCGACTACCTGCAATGTGGGAGACTCGGGTTTGATCCCTGGGTTGGGAAGATCCCCTGGAGAAGGAAATGGCAACCCACTCCAGTATTCTTGCCTGGAGAATCCCATAGAGAGAGGAGCCTGGTAGGCTACAGTCCATGGGGTCCCAAAGAGTTGGACATGACTGAGCGACTTCACTTTCACTTTCATAAAGTTAGTGTTCTCTTTGTATCAGTTATATGGATTTTGACAGATGCAAAAATGCCCAACATCACCATATTGCACAGGATAGTTTCACTGGCCTAAACATTCCCTGTGCTTCATCTATTTTTCTCCTCTCCCCTTGCCCCTGCTATGCCAAACCCTTGGCAAGTACTGATATTTTTACCGCCCCAGTAAAATCTCATGGACGGAGGAGCCTGGTAGGCTGCAGTCTATGGGGTCGCTAAGAGTCGGATATGACTGAGCGACTTTACTTTCACTTTTCACTTTCATGCATTGGAGGAGGAAATGGCAACTCACTCCAGTGTTCTTGCCTAGAGAATCCCAGGGCTGGCGGGGGCTGGTGGGCTGCCGTCTATGGGGTCGCACAGAGTCAGACACGACTGAAGCGACTTAGCAGCAGCAGCAGTTTTACCTTTCAAACCATGTTATTAGTATATATAGTTGGGATCATACAACATGTGCTTTCAATTGTAGTGTTAGTCGTGTCTGACACTTTGTGACCCCATTGACTGTACCCCGCAGGTTCCTCTGTTCATGGAATTCTCCAGGCAAGAATACTGGAGTATGTGGTCACTTCCTTCTCTAGGGGATCGTCCCCACCCAGGTATCGAATCTATGTCTCCTGCATAGAAGGCAGATTCTTTACTGCTGGTCTATATGCATTTAAGGTCCTTCAATGTGTTTTCACATCCAGACAGTTCATTTCTTTTCTGCTCTGAATAATACTGTAATGTATCAGCATACTGCTTGCTTAACCCTTCACATGCTGAAGGCATTTTACTTCCAACATTTTTTACAACTATGAGTAAAGCTTCTATAAATATTTGTCCATAGGGTTTGTTGGCAAAATTTCAACTCATTTGGGATAAGATCAAGGAGCACAATTACTGGATCATATATTGAGAGTATGATATGCTTTGTAAACAATGGCAAAACTGCCTTCCAAAGTGGTTCCAGCAGTGTCTTTCCTAGAGTCATTTTAATTTTAATAAATTCAACATATCAATGTGTTTTTCTTCATGGATTATGGTTTTAGAGGTATATTTAAAATCTCATTGCCAAATCAAAGCAGCGCTAGACTTCAGCCTATGCTGTCTTCTAGAAATTTTATAGTTCTGAATTTTATGTTCATGTCAGTGATTAATTTTGAGTAACTTTTCTGAGAGGTATAAGGTCTATTTTTATATTCTTATTGTATTTTTAGTTTTTGGCATACACACATCAAACTTTTATACTACCATCTATTCAAAAGGCTATCCTTTATCCATTGAACTTCCTTGGCAACTCTATTTGGCTAACTAGATTTGCCTTGGTCTATCTCAAACTCTCTACAATGTTCCATTGATTGATTCCATTGATTGATGTCTATTATTTCATCAATACATGCTGCCTTGATGAAAACAGATTTCAGATAAAGTGAGGTAATGTTGTTCTTCCAAACCTATTTTTCAATATAATCTTGGTATTCTGGGTCTTTTGGCTTTACATACTTACTTCAGAATCAGTTTGTCAAAATTCTCAAAATAGTGTGCTGGTATGTTGATCTGGACTTCATGAAATACATTGAAAACTTTGGGAAAAATTGATACCTTGACAATGTTTTTTAGTTTTTCAATTCATAAACATGGAATATCTACTTATTTAGATATTCTTTTTTTCTTTTTTTAATCAGAGTTTTGCCACTGACTGCATGTAGGTCCTAAACATCCTTTGTTAAGTTTATACTAATGTATTTCATTTTTTGCTGCTAATGTAAACAGTATTGTGTCTTTAAATTCAAATTCCAACTGTTCATTTCTGATATGTAGACAAAGAAATGGACTTTCATATATTAATGTTATATTCTGTGACTTTGCTAAATTTGCTTATTAAGTTTCAATTTTCTATCTGTTCCTTGTGATTTCTGAACCTAGACAATTATGTCATATGTGAACAAATAAGAGTTTTATTTCTCATTTCCAAATGTTTATATCTCTTCTTTCTTTCTGTTGTCTTATGCATTAGTTCAGATTCCCTTTATAATGGTGAATAAGACTGATGAGAGAAAACATCTTTTCCTTGTTCTGGAATTTAGTGAGAAACATCCAATTGTTCATTATTAAGAATGATGTTGGCTATCATCATCCTTGGTGGTTGGTAGCCATCGTTTATCAAATTAAGATTTTTTTTCTATGTGTAGTTTGCTGAGAATTTTTATCATGGATGGGTGTTGAATTTTGTAGAATGGCTTTTTGGCATCCATTTATATGATAATATTATTTTTCTTTTCTTAGCTTCATGGTGTGGTGGATTATGTTAATTGGTCTTCAAATATTGTACCAGCATTGCATACCTTGAATAAATCCCACTTGATCAAAGTACATAATTCTTTTTATACATTGATGAGTTGGATTTATTAAGATTTTGTTAAAGATTTTTGTATCTACATTTTTTTGAGGAATGGTATTCACAGTTTTCCTTTCTTATAAATGTTTTTATCTCATCTTATTATTAGGGCTATACTGACCTAATAGAACAAGTTAGGAAATGGTTATTTGCTTCTACTCTTTGGGTAAAATTGTAGAGCGTTGTTATCATCTCTTTTTTTTTTTTTTTAATTAGATAAAATTCACTAGGAAAACCATTTATACCTGGTGTTTTATTTTTTGGAAGTTATTAATTTTTGACACAATTTCTTTAATAAATATAGACATATATAGATTATATATTTCTCCTTTTCTGTGAATTTTGATTGTTTATGTCTATCAAAGAATTACTCTGCTTCCTATAAATAAAGTTTGTGGGCATAGAATTCTCATAAACTTACTTTATTATAATTTTGATATCAAAGAGGTAAGTGATAATCATTCCTCTTCTTTCATTTATGATATTAGGAATTTATGTCTTCTCTTTTTTTGTTCTTCACCTGGATAGATTATGATAAATCTTAGTTTTTCAAGGAACATACTTTTGATTTCATTTAATTTGTTTTTAAATTCATTTTTTTCTTTTTTTAAAAAAATATTTTTTAATTTATTTATTTTAATTGGAGGCTAATTACTTTACAATATTTTTTTTTATTTTATTTTTAAACTTTACAATATTGTATTAGTTTTGCCAAATATCGAAATGAATTTGCCACAGGTATACCTGTGTCCCCCATCCTGAACCCTCCTCCCTCCTCCCTCCCCATACCCTCCCTCTAGGTCGTCCCAGTGCACCAGCCCCAAGCATCCAGTATTGTGCATCGAACCTGGACTGGCGACTCATTTCAGACATGATATTATACATGTTTCAATGCCATTCTCCCAAATCTCCCCACCCTCTCCCTCTCCCACAGAGTCCAAAAGACTGTTCTATACATCAGTGTCTCTTTTGCTGTCTCGTACACAGGGTTATTGTTACCATCTTTCTAAATTCCATATATATGTGTTAGTATACTGTATTGGTGTTTTTCTTTCTGGCTTACTTCACTCTGTATAATAGGCTCCAGTTTCATCCACCTCATTAGAACTGATTCAAATGTATTCTTTTTAATGGCTGAGTAATACTCCATTGCAACCTAGATGCCCATCAGCAGATGAATGGATAAGAAAGCTGTGGTACATATACACAATGGAGTATTACTTTACAATATTTTAGTGGTTTTTGCCATACATTGACATGAATCAGCCACAGGTGTACATGTGTTCCCCATCCTGAACCCCCTTCCCTCTTCCCTCCCCATCCCATCCCTCTGGGTCATCACAGTGTGCCAGCCCTGAGCATCCTGTCTCATGCATTAAGCCTGGACTGGAAATCTGTTTCACATATGATAATATACCTGTTTCAATGCTATTCTCTCAAATCATCCCACCCTTGCTTTCTCCAACAGAGTCCAAAAGACTGTTCTATACATCTGTGGCTTTTAATCAGGATAATTGCCTTACAGTATTGTGTCTGTTCCTGATATACATCATCCATAGGTATACATATGCCCTCTCCCTCTTAAACCTCTCAGCAATATTTACAATTTACATAGCTAGGACTATTTATGTAGCTAAGACACGGAAGCAACCATGAACAGAAGAATAGATAAAGAAGCAGTGGTACATATATAAAATGGAATATTACTCAGCTACAAGAAAGAATACATTTGAGTCAATTCTCATGAGGTGGATGACCCTAGAGCCTTTTATACAGAGTGAACTTAGTCAGAAAAAGAAAAACAAATATCGCTTATTGACTTACATATATTGAATCTAGAAAGATGGTACTGATGAACCTATTTGCAGGGCAGCAATGGAAATGCAGACATAAAGAATAGACTTGTGGACATAGCAGGAGAAGGAGAGGGTAGAACAAACAAAGAGTAGCACTGAACGTATACATTCAGTTCACTTGCTTAGTCATGTCCAACTCTTTGTGACCCCATGGACTGCAGTACACCAGGCCTCCCTGTCCATCACCAACTCTCAGAGTTTACCCAAACTCATGTCCATAGAGTTGGTGATGCCATCCAACCATCCATCCTCTGTCATCCCCTTCTCCTCCCACCTTCAATCTTTCCCAGTATCAGGGTCTTTTCAAATGAGTCAGCTCTTCACATCAGGTGGCCAAAGTATTGGAGTTTCAGCTTTAACATCAGTCCTTCCAATGAACACGCAGGACTGATCTCCTTTAGGATGGACTGGTTGGATCTCCTTGCAGTCCAAAGGACCCTCAAGAGTCTTCTCCAACACCACAGTTCAAAAGCATCAGTCCTTCACGCTCAGCTTTCTTTATAGTCCAACTCTCACATCCATACATGACTACTGGAAAAACCATAGCCTTAACTAGACAGACCTTTGTTGGCAAAGTAATGTCTCTGCTTTTTAATATGCTGTCTAGGTTGGTCATAACTTTCCTTCCAAGCAGTAAGTGTCTTTTAATTTCATGGCTGCAGTCACCATCTGCAGTGATTTTGGAGCCCAGAAAAATAAAGTCAGCCACTGTTTCCACTGTTTCCCCATCTATTTGCCATGAAGTGATGGCACTGGATGCCATGATCTTAGTTTCATGAATGTTGAGCTTTAAGCCAACTTTTTCACTCTCCTCTTCCACTTTCATCAAGAGGCTCTTTAGTTCTTCTTCACTTTGCCATAAGGATGGTGTCATCTGCATATCTGAGGTTATTGATATTTCTCCTAGCAATCTTGATTCCAGCTTGTGCTTCATCCAGCCCAGCATTTCTCATGATGTACCTTTGCATATAAGTTAAATAAGCAAGGTGACAATATACAGCCTTGACATACTCCTTTTACTATTTGGAACTAGTCTGTTGCTCCATATCCAGTTTTAACTGTTGCTTCCTAACCTGCATACAGATTTCTCAAGAGGCAGGTAGGGTGGTCTGGTATTCCCATCTCTTTTAGAACATATACATTACCATATGTAAATAAGATAGCCAGTGCAATTTTTCTATGTGACATGCAGAGATTAAATCCAGTCCTATGAGAGCAGGTGCATTATTTATTATTTATTTTCTTCTGATGGCTTAACAGTTCAGTATCTGACCATTTATCTATATCCTAGAAACCCCTTGATCAAGTGGGCACTTTTGAAGGTCCCTACTACTTATTATTATGACTAACCACACTTTATCTCTGAAATTAAAATCTAGCAATTGTTCTCAAGGTATCTTTTCAGTGGAAATCTCATCATTCCTCTACCTTCCTTGCTTAAATATAACATCCACCAGAGTATTTTGAGAAACTGGTATTTCTTTCTTTGATGTATTTCTAATTTTTAATTTTTTTTTTTTGTTTTGGATAAAAGTGTTTTCTGTGCTTTTCTCTGTTGAGAGAGGTTTGTACTTAATGCACTCATTCTAATTCTACTTTTAATTCTCCACATCACATGAAGGACTATCTGACATTTTAGTTTCATTTAGCAAGGTCACAAATGAATTCAGCTTTTAGCCAAGCAACTGTTCAATCAGTTATACCTTGAACTTTGTATTAATACATTGAATCTAGAATTTCAGTAGTTGCAACCATTTAGATAAGATCAATCATACCTAAACTGTTTTTCTCCCTCTTGGGTCTAGCATCCTCAGAATCTACTGCCATACACATCTATAGCTAATCAGTTAGAAGAATCTTTCAGTTGTGTATATTACTGTGAAAACCTTTTCTTATTTTGTTTAAACTGCTCCATCTGTCACACCAAGTTCATGCTGGGATTTGACTTTATAAGTCTAGGAAGGGAAGTTGGTGAAGGTGGAACATAAGAAGAATTGAATGTCTCTTGCCAGGTGACTGTCTCAAGTAGGCTTTTTTTCAGTCTTCAAACAAGGCAATAATATTTTCATTATGCAGTGGGGGAGGGTTAGCATGGGATATCCAATGAAGCATGTGGATTCAAGGAAATTCCAGTCACCTGAATCTTCCTCTATATCTTATTCCATCCCCCCAAACCTTTGAGTTATAGCTCTTCTCAAAAATACTTTTCCTTAAGGAATTTAGTAAATATTTAAATAAAATTTAGCTATTTAATATAAAATTTTAATTATTCATAATAAAACTATTTTATATTTAATAAACATTTATATATTATTGAATTATACCATACTATCTATTAATATAATAAACATAACTGTTTTTATATAAAATGAATATTTAATATATCTAAATACAGTATACAATATTTAATATATCATATACAAATATAATATATATAATACTATATATAAAATATGTAAACAACAAGGACCTACTATTTAGCACTGTATAGCATAGTGAACTACACTCAATATTTTGTAATAATCTATAATGTAAAAGAATCTGATAAAGTATATATATATATATATATATATATATATATATATATACACACACACACAGTATTATATATCAATCACTTTACTGTACACTTGAAAATAACACAATATTGTAAACAAACTGTACCTTAACAATTAATTAACAATTGATCTTTTGCCCATTTTTGATTGGTTGGTTTTTTTTCCTGATATTAAGCTTCATGAGCTATTTGTATATTTTGGATCTTAATCCCTCATCAGCTGGATCATTTACAAATATTTTCTCCATCCAAATCAGCGGGTTCTATATTCATTTTGTTTTCTTTTCTGTGCAAAAGCTTTTAAGTTAATTAAGTCCTATTTGTTTATTTTTGCTTTTATTTCCATTACTCTAGAAGGTGGGTCCAAAAAGATATTGCTATGATTTATGTCAAACAGTGTTCTGCCTATATTTTCCTCTAAGAGTTTTATAATATCCAGTCTTACATTTAAATCTTTAATCCATCTTTGAGTTTATTTTGGGGTTGGTGCTAAAGATATTCTAATTTAATTTCTTTCTTTTACACATAGCTGTCCAGTTTTCCCAGCACCACTTATTAAAGAGACCATCTTTTTTCCATTATGTGTTCTTGCCTCCTTTGTTACAGATTTTTTAACTGTAGGTGCATGAATTTATTTCTAGGTTTTCTGTCCTGGCCCATTGATCTATACTTGGTTTTGTGCCAGTACCATACTGTTTTGATTACTGTAACTTTATAGCATGGTCTGAGGTCAGAGAGCCTGAATACTCCAGCTCCATTTTTTTAAATAGGCATTTCTCGAAAGAAGACATACAGATGGCCAAAAGGTACATAAAAATAAGACCAATATCCCTAATTTTAGCAAAATGCATAGCAAACAACGAGGTATCATCTCCCACCAATCAGCATCAGTTTAGTTCAGTTCAGTCGCTCAGTCATATCCGACTCTTTGCAACCCCATGAATCGCAGCTCGCCGGGCCTTCCTGTCCATCACCAACTCCCAGAGTTCACCCAGACTCACGTCCATGGAGTCAGTGATGCCATCCAACCATCGCATCCTCTGTCGTCCCCTTCTCCTCCTCCTGTCCCCAATCCCTCCCAGCATCAGAGTATTTTCCAATGAGTCAACTCTTCAAATGAGGTGGCCAAAGTACTGGAGTTTCAGCTTTAGCATCATTCCCTCCAAAGAAATCCCAGGGCTGACCTCCTTCAGAATGGACTGGTTGGATCTCCTTGCAGTCTAAGGGACTCTCAAGAGTCTTCTCCAACACCACAGTTCAAAAGCATCAATTCTTTGGCACTCAGCCTTCTCACAGTCAACTCTCACATCCATACATGACCACAGGAAAAACCATAGCCTTGACTAGACGAACCTTTGTTGGCAAAGTAATGTCTCTGCTTTTGAATATGCTATCTAGGTTGGTCATAACTTTTCTTCCAAGGAGTAAGCATCTTTTAATTTCATGGCTGCAGTCACCATCTGCAGTGATTTTTGAGCCCCCAAAAATAAAGTCTGACACTGTTTCCACTATTTCCCCATCTATTTCCCATGAAGTGATGGGACTGGATGCCATGATCTTCGTTTTCTGAATGTTGAGCTTTAAGCCAACTTTTTCACTCTCCACTTTCACTTTCATCAAGAGGCTTTTTAGTTCCTCTTCACTTTCTGCCATAAGGGTGGTGTCATCTGCATATCTGAGGTTATTGATATTTCTCCCGGCAATCTTGATTCCAGCTTGTGTTTCTTCCAGTCCAGCATTTCTCATGATGTACTCTGCATATAAGTTAAATAGGCAGGGTGACAATATACAGCCTCGACGCACTCCTTTTCCTGTTTGGAACCAGTCTGTTGTTCCATGTCCAGTTCTAACTGTTGCTTTCTGACCTGCATACATATTTCTCAAGAGGCAGATCAGGTGGTCTGGTATTCCCATCTCTTTCAGAACTTTCCACAGTTTCTTGTGATTCACACAGTCAAAGGCTTTGGCATAGTCAATAAAGCAGAAATAGATGTTTTTCTGGAACTCTCTTGCTTTTTCCATGATCCAGTGGATGTTGACAATTTGATCTCTGGTTCCTCTGCCTTTTCTAAAACCAGCTTGAACATCAGGAAGTTCACAGTTCACATATTGCTGAAGCCTGGCTTGGAGAATTTTGAGCATTATTTTACTAGCATGTAAGTCTATAAACAATAAATGCTGGAGAAGATGGGGAGAAAAGGGAACTATCCTACACTATTGGTGGGAATGTATATTGGTATATTTACTATAGATGAAAGTATAGAGGTTCCTTAAAAAACTAAAAATAGACATAGCATATAATCCAACACTTCCACTTCAGGGTATGTATCCAAAGAAAACCAAAATAAATAAGATACATGCACCCCAATGTTTGTAGCAGCATTATTTACAACAGCCAAGACATGGAAGCAAGCTAAATCACCATCAACAGATAATGAATGAAGATGTGTTACACATAGACAAACCATAAAAAAGGAATAAAATAATGCCATTTGCAGCAACATGAATGGATCTTAAGATTATAAAACTAAATGAAGTCAGTCAGACAAAGACAAATATCATATGATTACCACTTGCATGTGGAATATAAAAGAACAATACAAATGAACTTATTTACAAAAGAGAAAGAGACTCATAGACTTAGAAAACATACTTATGGTTACCAAAGGGAAAACATGGAAGGGAGAATAAAATAGAAGTTCAGGTTTCTCATATATGCAATACTATATATAAACTAGATAATCAACAAGGACCTATTATATAGCACAGGGAACTCTACTTGATACTCTGTAGTAACCTAAATGGGAAAATATTTTGAAAAACAATAGATTACTTATTTGTATAATTGAATCACTTTGCTCTACATCTGAAACTAACACATTATTAATCAACTATAGTCCAATATAAAATACTTTTTTTACTTTAAAAAAATTAAAAAGTAAAAATTCAGCATTTGAGAGTATCAAATGTTGAGTTTGCATTTTGGCTACATTAAAGTTTTGATGGCATATGCCACTATTCTTTAGAATGGTTATATAAATTCCATGGTTCTTAGACAATGCCTTGTTCTGAGAATTTAGGATTTTGAGTATATAATTTCTTTTCTCTAAACCTTCCTGCACAATTAAAAACATGAAACCAATCCCTTATTCTTATACAACGTATCTGAATAATCTGTTCATTCCCCCATAGGTTTGCTTTCAACAGTCACTGCATTCAAAGCAGTTACAAGAAATGCATGTATTTATTTTGTCAGTACACACCCCTGTGATAAAGTTTCATGCTAGCTGAATTCTTATTGTCTTTGGGATTGCCCTGCCAGATAACAAAATCCAATTTCTCCATGAGTTGGAGGTATGTTTCCTGCAACCACTTATAGTCCTCCTATGTATGCTCAGGAACTTAGCAGCAACAAGAAAATTCACTTTGACTCATGCAGGCAAAAATTGGATTTATTAAAGAATATTAAGAAAAGTCTTGATTATAGAAAATACACAGGAATTATCTTGATTCTCCTCCTCCAGAAACACAACCTCAAGTCTCAAGAGAACTGACCTCTTGAGCAAAGTGCTGGTGCTTCACTTTCTATCGTCAGGCATAAAACGAAAGGTGTTCACCTGTATGAACCACTGCCCAGTACCAATTCCACTTCTGCCTCAGCAAATCAATCAATCACACAACTTCCAGTGTTCTTCCAATACTTTGTTACAGACTATATAAGCAACACTGGAGTTGTGCCCAAAATCCTCACCACTGGTCACTTGTTATGAATGAAATCTGTGTGAGTCTGATTGGCAAAATACCAGTCACATATCCACCTTCTATTTTCTATGGAGTTTGAGAATTCAAATCCCTGTTTCTATATGTGAGACACAGGGTTCATGGATATCTCTGTGGTTATGGAAACACGATTCAAGAGGCTATCATGAATACTAGTATTAATTACAGTAACCAGCTACTACTATTAGACTTCTTCTTACCCATTTTGGTCTTTGAGTCACAGAAGCCACAGTATTGACTACATTCATGACCTCTGGCTTCACCATTCACTGTTCACTGCACACTTGCAGAAAGTCTGTCTCCTTTCCCATTCTCTTGAGTAGACCTGGTTCATGACCCAGTACAAGCAAGTAGTTATTAATAAGTGTGATGTGGAGTTTTAATCACTGAGATTTAAGACTCCAAATTATGATGGAGAGTTGGATACTCCTTGATTTAGAAAATGAACCCAGCTTTAAGAAGGATTCTTTGGCCTCAATTCAGAATTAATGGTGTGAGGAGAGTCACAGCATCAGGAAAGGCCCCAGCTCCAGAATGCTGGCATTGGTCTCTACCTGTGCTGGCTGTGGTCCTGACACACCTGTTATTGAAATAGATGCTCAGGCAGCAGAGCAAGAAGCAACAGAGATGACAGCTACAGGAAAACCCCAGCGGCCAAGAAGAGCATGTAATTATCTCCGCTCCCTAGAGCATGATTTTTTCACCAGGACTTGTTGAAAAATACACCTGCTGGGCCCCACTCCAGCCGAGGTAGTGATGGGGTGGGTCTGGGGTAGCCCTGGATGCTCTAATTTATAGACAAACAAACAGATATACATTTCATGTGATTCTGAAGTGTGCTCTGTTGTCATGGAGGAAAAAAAATTACCTTTTTTTTGGTAGAAATAAGAGTGAGAGAGCCGATATTCTGTATTTGGTTAATAACTACAAAGAAGGACAAGATTACGAGTGTCTGCCTCTATCTGTAACCTCAGAAGGGGCCTTGTTTAGAAGTTGGGTGTAGGGAGGGAGCATAAAAGCAATAGAAAGAATTACAGCTCTACTTCTTCAATGTAGCAATCAAAATATCGAAATGAACATAAAAATATCTGAACTCTGACTACAACAGAGAGATTGCAATATTTTTTTATATTATTCTGAGTTACATAGTTTTGTTTTACATTTATGTTTCTTTACCTAAATTCAATTTGTTAATATTTCTTTGTGGGATAGCTAATTAGCTGAAAGATAAAACTTTAGGTAGGAAATTGAATCTTTGAACTATCTTTTCAGTATATAATTACTTTATTGTGTGTGTCATGGGTTCAGTTGTGTCTGACTCTGTGATCCCATGCACTGTAGCCCGCCAGTCTCCTCTGACTATGGAATTTTTGAGACAAGAATACTGGAGTGGGTTGTCATTTCCTACTCCATGGGATCTTCCTGACCCAGGGGTCAAACCTGCATGTCCTGTGTCTCCTGCATTGCAGGCAAATTCTTTACCCACTGAGCCATCCAGGAAGAATTACTTTATGGTATGGCTTATTTTGGAGAAGGAAATGGCAACCCACTTCAGTATTCTTCCCTGGAGAATATCATGGACAGAGGAACCTTGCAGGCTATAGTCCATGGGGTTGCAAGAGTTGGACACGACTGAGTGAGTTTCACTACTACCACTATGGCTTATTTTGGGCTTCTCTAATGACTTAAGCAGTAATGAATCTGCCTGCCACGCAGGAGATACCAGTATGGGATATATGCTTCTTGTAATTTTGAACATAAATAATTCTATAAATTAAATGTGGGAATGAGCCCATGCATGTGCAAATTCCAGTAGAACACAGTATCAGTATTGGATATTTCATCATTTCTCTTTTTACTTACCCGCTTTGAGATTTTAAATCCTAAAGTCCAAATGAAACAGTAACTAGACATATTCTTCACACATGTCTCTCCATCAGCTCTTTAGGAAGTTTAAAGAGAATTAGAGAGTTTCATTTCTACAGATA
Organism: Bos javanicus; assembly: GCF_032452875.1. Classification (NCBI taxonomy): domain Eukaryota; kingdom Metazoa; phylum Chordata; class Mammalia; order Artiodactyla; family Bovidae; genus Bos; species Bos javanicus. The sequence goes on from NC_083883.1 coordinate 18,235,613, forward strand.
TCCCTTCCTACATTCAGATGTTACTAATCTCAAACTCAAAGTTCTTGAACAAATGGATAAGATCTTTGTAGGAGGAAAAACTATAGGGCTTTGAAACCTGAACAACAAAGACTGTGGAAGGCACAGACCTTAACCTCTAGGTATTGAGGGCAGAGTTAAGTTGATTAGCTATCTGGGTTTGATTTGGGGGGTTCCGTGTTTCTGTTGACCCCTTTGTTCAGTGCCTCATGGATGAAACTGCTGAGTTTTTAATCTCCCCTATTCTATCACGGTCTCCATTAGAGATGTAATCACTCAACTGTCAAATCTATTTTGAAAAGGATTTTGGAGAGAGAATACAGCAATTTACTCTTTACTTCTCTGAAATGATCTTTTCTGAAAAATCACACTACAATCATACACAGGGGACCGTGTAATACAATCCCTGACAGCAGTAGTTTGCTAACCTTATCCAATAAAGAGATTCTCCTCACAAAGTTTTATCATATTACCTCATCCTATGGTGGTAGTGCTGTCTTTGAAAAAAAAAAAAAATCACCTGTTCAGAGAAATGCAAAGAAAATAATACCTTGGGAGGGTAAACACATATTCTTATGTTTGCAGGGTCACATGAGCAATGCAGCAGGCATCGGATACTGGCATACCATCAGTCTACTATCATACACAATATACAAATGCATACACTTCCCTGAATGTAAAGTGTACAATAATCAACCCAATCAGAACCAGAATATTTATTTGTCGTTAAGACTGAATGGCATAGTTTTTTATCCAACTTTATAATCAGAGCATCAGCACTCTAAATTAGCAATGCGTGGAGTATGAATGCAGGGAGAAGGCATAAAGATCATGAAAACTGGAAAATTCCAAGTGATGATTTACACAGACAATAAAATTCATTCTAAGAAACATTAACAGTGTTTGCAGTGGTGCTTTTAGAGTGTCTTGGAAGCAGCCTCATGGTTTGAATGAGAGCTAATATTTTGTGAGACTGAATCTTTAGTTCTGAAAGCCAACTGTTCACCCCATGGGAGTGGGAGGAATCATCAATCCAAATAGTCAACGATGGATGAGATGAGACAGATGACAGTTTATTCTTCACATGTACTCACAGCCTCAGAGAGTAGGACCTTGCACATTATGGAGGGCCACATACGGGTTTCAACTCAGAACTGAGTAAAGAAATAGAGACTGCAAGAGGCAGGCTTTGTAGTAAAAAAAGGGTGGTGAGACCCTTGGTCAACAATCATTCTGTTTTATTTGAATAATCTGTGTGCTGTCAGGGAATTTAGACCCACAGAAGAATCTGTGCAGGCAGGGGTAGGGCATGGGGGTGAGGAGAGAAACTGGTGGTGTGGCAAGTTGGAACCCTGTTCATTTTCCCAGATGTCAAGGCTGCACTTAATGTCTTTTGGATCTTACCTCCAGGCCCTAATCCACATATTTGAATAAATTAAAAATTATTACACAGTATTATACCTTTCTTATTCAGATCACCACATCCCCAGTGAAAACTATCTGGAATATAATTAACTTATGCAGAAATTTGAGGTCCTAAAATCTATGCTTACTTGGTTTATTCATCTTGCAAACATCATTTATTTCTAAATTAAAACCTAGACATATTCAACACTTATGTGAAATTCCCACTATAAAAAGTTTCATATTAAAATTAAAAATAAATTTTACTATATCCATTAGGCAGATCTGTGACTTTATCATTAAACAGGTAAATAAAGAAAAATCACACATTTGGGTTTTATAAGTTCAGTTGCTCACACCCAATACCACTTCACCAAGAATTTTCCCTCAGGTGGAATTACCTAATGGCTGTTCTATTTCTTCATTTTCTCCAATGCTTAACATTGTTATATTATAACATTTAGTCCTATCTTTCAAATCATAACACTCTTTTTGCTATTTTAATTAATGTGATTTCTTTGTAAGATAATCAGGTTTGAAATAGCATACTTCTTTGGAAATTGTGTTTTATTTTAGTAAATTTTGAATTAAGATGTTAGAGTCATTCAAAAAAGCAAACATGTTTATTAAGAACATTTAATATCACTGTTAGACTCATTGCAATAACTTTCATACTACATTTCAGAAACTATGAAAGGCATGGGCACTGTCCATGGTATTCCATTCAAAACATATACCTTCACTTGGTTTTATGCATGAAGAGAATTTTAATTCAATATATAACAATATTACACATCATTGAGTTATATTAGGAACATATCATTACAAGGAAATTACATTTTTAAGCAAAATAAAAATAGGTTGTATTTAAAGGTTTTTAAGGGACTAGATCTGATAGACAGAGTGACGAACTATGGATGGAGGTTCGTGACATTGTACGGGAGACAGGGATCAAGACCATCCCCATGGAAAAGAAATGCAAAAAAAGCAAAATGGCTGTCTGGGGAGGCCTTACAAATAGCTGTGAAAAGAAGACAAGAGAAAAGCAAAGGAGAAAAGGAAAGATATAAACATCTGAATGTAGAGTTCCAAAGAACAGTAAGGAGAGATAAGAAAGCCTTCCTCAGCAATCAATGCAAAGGAATAGAGGAAAACAACAGAATGGGGAAGACTAGACACCTCTTCAAGAAAATCAGAGATACCAAGGGAACATTTCATGCTAAGATGGGCTCAATAAAGGACAGAAATGGTATGGACCTAACAGAAGCAGAAGATATTAAGAAGAGGTGGCAAGAATACACAGAAGAACGGTACAAAAAAAGATCTTCACAACCAAGATAATCACAATGGTGTGACCACTCACCTAGAGCCAGACATCTTGGAATGTGAAGTCAAGTGGGCCTTAGAAAGCATCACTACGAACAAAGCTAGTGGAGGTGACAGCATTCCAGTTGAGCTATTTCAAATCCTGGAGTATGATGCTGTGAAATTGCTGCACTCAATATGCCAGCAAATTTGGAAAACTCAGCAGTGGGCACAGGACTGGAAAAGGTCAGTTTTCATTCCAATCCCAAAGAAAGGCAATGCCAAAGAATGCTTGAACTACTGCACAATTGCACTCATCTCACACTCTACTAAAGTAACACTCAAAATTTTCCAAGCCAGGCTTCAGCAATATGTGAACTATGAACTTCCAAATTTTCAAGCTGGTTTTAGAAAAGGCAGAGGAACCAGAAATCAAATTGCCAACATCCGCTGGATCATCGAAAAAGGAAGAGAGTTCCAGAACTATGCCAAAGCCTTTGACTGTGTGGATCACAATAAACTGTGGAAAATTCTGAAAGAGATGGGAATACCAGATCACCTGACCTGCCTCTTGAGAAACCTATATGCATGTCAGGAAGCAACAGTTAGAACTGGACATGGAACAACAGACTTGTTCCAAATAGGAAAACAAGTACGTTAAGGCTGCATATTGTCACCCTGCTTATTTAACTTATATGCAGAGTACATCATGAGAAATGCTGGGCTGGAAGAAGCACAAGCTGGAATCAAGATTGCAAGGAGAAATATCAATAACCTCAGGTATGCAGATGACACCACCCTTATGGCAGAAAGTGAAGAGGAACTAAAAAGCCTCTTGATGAAAGTTAAAAAGGAGAGTGAAAAAGTTGGCTTAAAGCTCAACATTCAGAAAACTAAGATCATGGCATCTGGTCCCATCACTTCATGGCAAATAGATGGGGAAATAGTGGAAACAGGGTCAGACTTTATTTTCTTGGGCTTCAAAATCACAGCAGATTGTGATTGCAGCCAGGAAATTAAAAGACGCTCATTGGAGAAGGCAATGGTACCCCACTCCAGTACTCTTGCCTGGAAAATCCCATGGACAGAGGAGCCTGGTTGGTTGTAGTCCATGGGGTCGCCAAGAGTCAGACATGACTGAGCGACTTCACTTTCACTTTTCACTTTCATGCATTGGAGAGGGAAATGGCAACCCACTCCAATGTTCTTGCCTGGAGAACCCCAGGGATGTGTGAGCCTGGTGGGCTACAGTCCATGGGGTCGCTAAGAGTCGCACACGACTGAGCGACTTCACTTTTCACTTTATTCCTTGGAAGGAAAGTTATGACCAACCTAGATAGCATATTCCAAAGCAGACATTACTTTGCCAACGAAGGTCCCCCTAGTTAAGGCTATGGTTTTTCCAGTGGTCATGTATGGATGTAAGAGTTGGACAATAAAGAAAGCTGAGCGCAAAAGAATTGATGCTTTTGAAATGTGGTGTTGGAGAAGACTCTTGAGAGTCTCTTGGACTGCAAGGAGATCCAACCAGTCCATTCTAAAGGAGATCAGTTCTGGGTGTTCTTTGGAAGGATTGATGCTAAAGCTGAAACTCCAGTACTTTGGCCACCTCATGCGAAGTGTTGACTCATTGGAAAAGACTCTGATGCTGGGAGGGATTGGGGGCAGAAGGAGAAGGGGATGACAGAGGATGAGATGGCTGGATGGCATCACCGACTTGATGGACAAGAGTTTGTGTGAACTCCAGGAGTTGGTGATGGACAGGGAGGCCTGGTGTGCTGCAATTCATGGGGTCGCAAAGAGTCGGACATGACTGACCAACTGAACTGAACTGATATATATTTTATCTCAAATATGCTTTATTCACTCATAGTATTAAATTATTAGCATTTAATATTGTCATTAAATATTCCTCCAAAGTTTGCTTAATCAATTCATGTTGCACTGGCTGGATTCATCACTGTATACTTAGGCATTTTCCCTATTGCTTTGTCAACTGCATCACTACCAAGAATAATATTGCAATGGATAAGCTTACTCATAAACCTTGCTCACATTCTTTATTTTTCTTTTAGAGTTTTCTTTGTAAATTATGCTCCTACTTTGGGAATATATGCTTCCTGTTTTACTGTTGCTCCATCTTAATGAGATTTATTTTATGGAAAATCAATACTTTAGTCACTCTATTCTCACCTATTTTGATGTTGATATATATATATCAACTGGGTATATAGCAATCTGATGATGTGGGCACAATAAATATCATTTTGCAAATGTTTACAATTTTCTGTGTCCCTGATGTTGAAAACTCAAAAAGGCAAAAATCTCATAAAAGTCAAATAGGTTCCATGGAGGCTAGCAAATTGGAGGGAATAGCAAGTGAGGAGAGTGGAGGTGGGAGGCACTGAGAAAGAATATATTGATATTCTATCCCTGGAATAGTATAATGTTTCATGGCATATCAAGGTTCAAACCAACATTTGATATTTGTATTCCTATAATTCTCTTATACATAAAATTTTAGGAAAAGTATACTATTTTATAAAAAGGGGATATGCTACAAGCGTTCAAGTTTTGAAAAACACTTTTTATATTTCATCAGAGTTTAATTTTTTTAAATGATATGTACAGAAATGACTGCTTTTTTTGATGGACAAACCAGAAGTTATATAAAGGGAAGAGATGTTTTTGTATTTTGTTTAATAAAATATTATCACTGGTTGTATTCTTATTTTAGATGCTTTAAAAGAATCACGAGGATGTGGCTTTGGAATGAGAATAGATTGTGCTTACATTTAGAATACAGATTCCAGTCATCTGTTGGATGAGATTTAATATTCCATTCTTTTAGTGTTTGGATAAACCTGTATAGTTTTAGTCTTCTGACTCTTTTGGTATAAAAATAGGCTGTCAGGATAAATAAAACACTTTGTTAAATTTCAAGAGAAAATTCAATATCTATTGTCATTTTGAATGGCAAGACATTTATCTTACAAGTTCATATGGTGAATTGAAAATGGAAAGCAAGCCTGGTTACCAAATATGGATTTGTCAATTATGAAAAAGATACCCTAAATATATAAAGAAAAATAATTGTAATTATCTATGTCCAATATGAAAATTAATCCGTTCAAATTGCTTTTTTTGTTTCCCTGGTCTCCTGTCCTTCTATCTGAAAGGAGCAGGTACTTATAATTACATGCAGTGGTGCACAGGGTCCTTCTTCTCCCTGATACTAGGCTTTAATGAATTTCATTATTCTTTTTTAATTTACATACTCTTGCAGAATAAAGATTCCCAAATCATTAACTAATTTGATATGTCTGAAATACCAATTCAATTGTCTAGTCCCCTGAGATTTTCAAATATCTTGTTCAAACACCTCTTAACTTAGTTTCTTAATTAGATACACCGTGATGGATGGGCTTTTATATCATACTCTCAGAGGGACAGTGAATCAGTCTAATTTTTATGACAAGTTAGGAGACTTAGATTAGAAGTCATTTAAAGCAATCAAGTCAGAGTTTGTGAAAAAATACTTAGGGTCCCATGAATAAATGTTTAATTTATACAGATATGAATATAATAAATGTTAAGAATGCTAATCATATTCTGTTAGTGAATAGCAAATATTGCTGAATGAGATCTAAAATATATGATTTGTTTGTTATAAGGAATAAAACTACAAATATACATCAGGTTTATAGAGAAAGGAATTAAAAACTTAGGGCTTACAATGAACAATACTGTGAAAATTGTTGAGAATTTCAAAGGGCCTATTTTTCTGCTAGTCTCCACAGAGGCTACAAAGCATATGATTTTTTCCTATATCATTCCCTCTAATTTTGATATTTACCTCTATGTAAAATGAATATATAATAATATGTCCATGTTAAAAAACAAGATTAAAAAAAGAGTTTCATATGTGTTTTTCTAAAAGCTGTCTGTTTTATAATGGTTTTGTTATTATTATGATATATATATGAATACCAGAATTGTCTTTGATACATCATATTTTAGAAAGTTGGATTTAAACTTCTTAAGAATTTTATGCATTTTAAAAGGTTTAACTTATTTTTGATAATACATTTAGTTCTCCCTGGTCACTGAGGGCAAAACAGCAGGCTATAGTGTCACTTTCTACAAATGAATGAGTGCAATGCAGTTGAACATTATGGTAGTGATAACTTTAAGGGAATATTGGAAATACTAATTTTGTCATATTATGCCATTTTATGAGGGCCTGGAAAGGAGCAGGCATTCAAAAATTAACTGCAAAAAGAAAGTATTCTGAAGTACATTCTCATCATCAGGATTTTGACTCATTTGTATATTAATATTTACAGCCTGGCAAAGAATTGTAGTGGTGCTGAAGTGATGCATTTATATTTAACAAGCTAAGATGATTAAAAACACAAAAGCAATTAACTACCTTAATATTCTCACACATACTTTATTTGGTGTAATATAACAACCTATAAACAATGTTTATAGCATGCATTATTTTCTACAAATCTGTTTTAAGTGATACCTCAACCAAATGACTGCTTTTAAAATATAGCTGATAGAAAAATTGTTTAGTTTAAGCTTCTAAGTTTGGAATTTCCAGGAATGGCTTATCAGAATCTCTTGGAAGAAATAGAATAATGAGGTGTCAAAACATTAAACCAGAACCTGGACTTAAGGTTTAGGTTTCCCCCAGTATTAACTTTAAACTATAATTTCTACTTTGGGGTGTTCAGATTCCTTACTGTAGGGAGACTGGGCAAAGTCTTCTCATCTATAAAATTAAAGGACTTTTAACTTCTACTTTTGTGGATTGAATATTTTATTTATATAGTAATCATATGTATGTGGAGTGTGAATTTGAACACAGGAAAAAATATATATAGTACATACTTTCTTTATACTGAATATAGACACATAGAAAAAATGTATAAAGACTATGTACATTATATATACCATATGTTATTTATATATAACATTTTCTACATTTTTTCTATATATTATAGTTATACTGTATCATACACATGGTATTGTATTGTAGAAATAGACAAAAAAACCTTGCCAACTAAGTCTGAGTGTTGTCAGGGAAGGAGTCTAAATTTCAGGCAGAGGCTTGATCAGTTATGAGATTTCCTTGTCTGGTAGAAACTTAAACATGAATGCTTTTATGTTGTAGGTAAAAACAACTCTTACTGAACCAGTGGAAATGAATAAATTAGAAAAATTTTAGCCTGCTTGGGAAAATAAGGCCACACAGAGATTCAAATGTCACAAGACACATCTGTGTGCCCTTGGATTCCTGTGCAAGATAAAGAATGACTTATTTTCATTTTATTCTTTTGAAATCCTGATCCTTAGTATTGGGTTGGCCAAAAAGTTCATTCTGATTTTTTTGTAAGAGCTTATGGAAAAACCTGAATGAACTTTTTTCCCAGTCCCTGTCCTGGCAATTCTAGGTTTCCACAGGCATGATGATAGATGCTTTTGTAGAATCATCTCCTCTTGATAATAAAGTAAATAATGATACTCAATAATTTTAAAATAAAAACTGTGATATCAACAAAAAATTAAATTAGATGCCACAGACCAGTAAAGATATGCTCTGTTCAATAATATAAATTGGGTAAAACTTTAGCTAAAGACTCCCAACCCCCAAACGACTGTTAATTCCAACAGAGTTTGGTAACATATCATTGCTTATTATAAATGCCAACTCTGGGCTTTAGAATAGCATTAAATCTTTTGGGGTATTTTATTTGTAAGCAATCAGTATTCCACTGTCAGTGGAAAAAGAGGACTTAAACCTTAGGGAGGAACTATCCCCATATTTTTAAGCCAGTGGAGTGCCTTATGGACTTTACTGTGTGAAGAAACCAAATGACTATTATAGACTGAACTGGATCCTTGATATGTGAAATATTTCCCGGATCGAGATGGATACCCTAAAGTTCAAGAAAGACTACTTTCAGGTGAAGTGTAAGTTTCTCTTTACAGTTTACCTCTATTACCAAAAAGTATCCATATATATTTTACACCAGAGATTTTGAAATTTAAGAAAGAGCACCACATTTGTGAAGATAGTTGTTCTCTTTAATAACGTGAATCACTTGGAGAAATGTTATATTAAAAAATTAAATACAAAGAACTCCAGTCATCACATGAAATTTTGAAGGGATTTTAAGAAATAAGGGAAGATAAATGTAATAGAATACAATTTTAGTTATCTACATGAACATAGATACAGAATTTTTGTAACTTCAAACATTTTAAAAGGTGCGATTTTATTACTACAAACTACATAAAAGGATATAACTGAATCCAACTTAATGCATTTGTTTGTGTTCACCACTTGCCAAAATTTAGTTATTGAACCCTTAACCCCAATGATAATATTTGGAAGTGGAACTTTAGGAGGTGATTAGGTCATGAGAGTGGAGTGCTCATGAATGAGATTAGTGCCTTTCTAAAAAGCCAGGGAGCTGGTTAACTCTTTTTTTCTGCCACATAAACATACAGGGAGAAGTTGGCAGTCTGCAAACTTGAAGAAGGCTCTCACCAGAACCTGAATTTGCTGGTGAACCTATCTCCACCTTTTGGCCTCCACAACAGTAAGACATAAATTTGTGTTGTTTATAAGCTGACCAATCTATAGTACTTTGTAATAGTAGTGCAACAGCTCACTCCTGTATTCTTGACTGGGAAATCCCATGGACAGAGGAGCCTGAAAGTCTACAGTCCATGGAGGTCACAAAAGAGTCCAGCTGGTTTTAGCAACTAAACAACAATAGTAGTCCAAACAGACTAAGATGACATCTCAAGCAGGTTCAGTTCAGTTCAGTCGCTCAGTCATGTTTTAATATTTTCAACCCCATGGACTGCAACATGCCAAGCTTCCCTGCCCATCACCAACTCCTGGAGCTTACACAAATTTATGTCCATTGAGTTGGTGATGCCATCCAACCATCTCATCCTCTGTTATCCACTTCTCCTCCTGCCTTCAAACTTTCCCAGCACCAGGATCTTTTCTAATGAGTCAGTTCTTTGCATCAGGTTGTCAAAGTATTGGAGCTTCAGCTTCAGCCTCAGTCCTTCTAATGAATATTCAGAACTGATTTCCTTTAGAATTGATCAGTTTGATCTCCTTACAGTTCAAGATACTCTCAAGAGTCTTCTCCAACACCACAGTTCAAAAGCATCAATTCTTCGGTGCTCAGCTTTCTTTATGGTCAAACTCACATCCCTACATGCTACTGGAAAAACCATAGCTTTGACTAGATGGACCTTTGTTGGCAAAGTAATGTCTCTGCTTTTTAATATGCTTTCTAGGTTGGTCTTAGCTTTTCTTCCAAGGAGAAAGTGTCTTTTAATTTCATGGCCACAGTCACCATTTGCAGTGATTTTGGAACCCAAGAAAATAAAGTCTGTCACTGTTTCCATTGTTTCCCCATCTAATTATCATGAAGTGATGGGACCAGATGCCACGATCTTAGCTTTTTGAATGTTGAGCTTTAAGCCAACTTTTTCACTCTCCTCTTTCACTTTCATCAAAAGATTCTTTAGTTTCTCTTCACTTTCTGCCATAAGGGTGGTGTCATCTGCATATCTGAGGTTATTGATATTTCTCTCAGAAATCTTGATTCCAGTTTCTGCTTCATCCAGCCTGGCATTTTGCATGATGTACTCTGCATATAAGTTAAATAAGAAGTGTGACAATATACAGCATAACTTGACATACTCCTTTTCCAATTTTGAGCCAGTCCATTGTTTCATTTCTGGTTCTAATTGTTGCTTCTTGACCTGCATACAGATTTCTCAGGAGGCAGGTAGGGTGGACTGGTATTCCCATCTCTTTCAGAATTTTCCACAGTTTGCTGTGATCCACACAGTCAAAGTTTGGCATAGTCAATAAAGCAGAAGTGGATGTTTTTCTGGAACTCTCTTGCTTTTTTGATGATCCAGTGGATGTTGGCAATTTGATCTCTGGTTCCTCTGCCTTTTCTAAATCCAGCTTGAACATCTGGAAGTTCTCAGTTAACGTACTATTGGAGCCTGACTTGGAGAATTCTGAGTATTACTTTACTAGCATGTGAGACAAGTGCAATTGTGCAGTAGTAGTGAATGTTCTTTGGCATTGCCTTTCTTTGGGATTCAAATGAAAGCTGACCTTTTTCAGTCCTGCAGCCACTGCTGAGTTTTCCAGATTTGCTGGCATATTGAGTGCAGCACTTTCACAGCATCATCTTTTAGGATTTGAAAGAGCTCAACTGGAATTCCATCTCCTCCACTAGCTTTTTTCATAGTGATGCTTTCTAAGGCCCACTTGACTTCACATTCCAGGATGTCTGGCTCTAGGTGAGTGGTTATACCAGGTAGTGCGCTGCACAAAATTCTTATGTTTTTTTGAGAACTTATCTGTGTTTATAGAGTTTCAAGATAGAGTTTTTAATGTGAAACTATGAGGTCCCTAACTTGAAAGCATATACAGCTTGAAGCTGTTGTTAAATTCCTCTCTCTGGCTTCTAAGAAATATTGTCATTAAGGCTGCACCAGGTGGAGCTGGAGGCAACCTGAGCACAGTGGTTATTTGCTACAGCTCATCCCATCCTGCTGCACAAACAAGGCTGCATTCAGTCTCATAGGGCCAGCTTACTGAGTGGAACTCTCGCCTTTAGAGTTGGCACTGTTATATTCTCCTTATACAGATAGAATTGGCTATTGTAAATTCTTTTCTAACAAATATTTGCATTTGTTATAATTCCAGAGAGCCTGACATTGGAGTTTATCAGACTGCAGTGAAATATTTAACAACTGAGTTCTGGTTTTGCTCCTGAAATATATTCAAATATTTATTACATAGTAAAATACTTAAAAGAAAGTATATCGTATTAACTTTCTTGGAAAATTTAATAGCTAGAAATGTCACCATATGGGAAAAATGTCTAAATAAAATAAATATGTTTTTTATATTATCAATGATAGGTAATTTTTATGAGCATTTGCATAATTCTTTGGCTTATAGGTTAAGACACAAATGAGCATCTTTGGAAGATAAAAGTTTATTTCTATATCTGTATATATTGTTATTAAATCTCATCTACTTCTCTATTTCATCTTCCAAATAATTTATAGCTTTCATCTGTTACAAATAATGTGTCTTTTCTTCCTGTCTCTTATTTAAAAATTTTCTTCCCAAGTCTAGAGTTTGCTTTAAAAATATCTCTTTTGAAAATTCACAAGTAGCTCAGGCTTATCTATAAACTTACATCACTCATGTCAGTCAACAACTCTTCACACTTAAGAAAATCTATATGTAAACATCTGGACTTACTTAATAAGTAAATTATGAAATAATTATTTTACTTATTTTTTTAAAAATGCCACATTTTATTTCTCTTTTATCATGCTATTTAAATAGATGACAAAAAATAACTATGTTTCATGGCCTAAAGACTTAAATATAAGACATGACACCATAAAACTCAGAACATAGGTACAAACAGTCTCTGACATAAATTGCACCATTTTCTTAGGTCAGTCTTACAAGTCAAAAAAAAAAAATAAAAGGAAAAACAAACAAATGGGACCTAATCAAACATTTAAGATTTGCACAACAAAGCATACCATAAACAAAACAAAAAGACAACCTATGGACCGCTAGAAAAAAATGTGTAAATTATGTAACTGACAAAGGCTTATTTTCCAATATTACAAATGGCTTATATGACTCAGTTAAAAAAAAACAAACAACTTAATCAAAAACAGACAGAAACTCTAAATAGATATTTCCCCAAAAAAGACATACAGATGACCAGTAGGGACATGAAAAGATACTCAACATCAGTAATGATTAGAGAAATGCAAATGAAAGCTACAATGAGGTACCACTTCATACCAGCCATCATCTGGAGAAAGTGTGGATAAAAAGGGGTCTGGAGGAAAAGGAACCCTTCTATGTTGCTGGTGTCAATGTAAATTGGTATAGCCATTATGGAAAACAGTATGAATGTTCCTCAAAAAACCTCCATATGATCCAGCAATCCTATTCCTGAGTATATATCTAGATAAAATTACAATTCAAAAGGATGCATGCACCTCTATGTTCATAGAGGTGCTATTTATAATAGTGAAGACAGGTAAACAACCTAAATATTTATCAACAGACAAATAGATAAAGATGTGGTACATGTAAAATGGAATATCACTCAGTCATAACAAAGAATGAAATAATACTATTTGCAGCCAAATCGAGGGACCTAGAGATGATCATACTAAACAAAGTAAGTTAGAAAGACAGTGTTTTTATGATATCACTTATCTGTGGGACCTAAAAAAAAGGGTCATTCATAGACATTTATTCATAGACAAATGAATTTATCTATGAAACAGACTCATAGTCTTGCAGTTGCCAAGGACAGCAGGGGCACAGAGGAGGGTTAGACTGAGAGTTTTGGACTAACAGATATAAACTATTATATACAGAATGGATTAACAACAAGATTCTATTATATATCACAGAGAACTATATTCAATATCTTTCATTAAACAATAATGGAAAAAGTTATGAAAAATAATGTATGTATATGGAAAATTTAATCACTTTGCTGTATACCAGAAATTAATGCAACATTGTAAATCAGCTCTACTTCAATAAAAATTTAAAAAATAAATAAAAAATATTTTAAAGCATAAGAAATGGCCATATTTCTACAGTATACCTATCATATAATTACTGTTCTACAAAATTCCACTTGCATCAGCCCTTGCCCATCTTAAGCTAATCTGTAACTCAGCAGTGAGTTTTCTTGTTTATATAAGTCAGATCATCTTACACTCTGCCCAAGGCCCCTCAGAATCAACTTCCTACTCTGCTTCCCTGATTTTTTCTTGACATTTATCACTATTAACATAATATAATTTTACTTGATTTTGCCTGCTTAACAACTGAATCCATCTCTACAGTATAAGGTCCAAGAAGGAATTTTTCTGTTTTGTTCAATGCTGCAGTGTCAATGCCTGAAGACAAATCTGACATACAGCAAAGTTTCAACAAACATTTGTTGTGTGATGCCAAGTCGCTTCGATCATGTCTGACTATTACTCTTCTTATTCACTTCCTTTCTTACAGTAAGGATTCTGGGATTCTACTGGGATTGCATCTTTCCAAAGGTAAAGCTAAAGCTCCTCACCCTTGATCTCATCTCTTTTAGGTCCTAGAACTCTTGTCCCCTTTTCACACCTGGTGGTGCTGACTCCTGCAGTTGTTAAATACAGATTCTGTTTCATTTCTTCTGGATTCTTTTCAGCTGCTATCACCTCTGCTAAAGAGATCTTTGTTAAATCTCTTTCATCTTGTTTAACTTTCTGTTAAACCCTTTTGAGATTGCCATCTGTTTCCTGCCTGAATCCTGTCTGCTAGAAATGTATTGGGATATTGAAAGTGCACATGAATAGTAAGAGAAAGTCGATGTAACAGTGAATTCAGGTACAATGTCAGATAAGTTATTTCCTTGTCAGATATCAATGACTTACTGTACAAATTTAGAAAAGTGCTTAAATACTCTGGGACATCAGTTTCTCCATTTATCAAATGAAGTCATTGGCAAAACACTTTCCAGCCCCTTCCAATTGTCTAATGCAAATTATTTAAGTGAAGAAAAATACTATATCAAGACTGTATGCCTGCTGGCTGTCTTAATTTTACTAAATGGTACAGAGACCCATTAATGTCTTGGGAGACATTAACTCTAATTCTTCACTCAAGACTTTTTTAATATCATATTTTACTGTCTTTTCCATGACTTCATGGTAGGAACAATGTACTTTTTTACAAGTTGACTCTGGGATTCATCATGTTTTATGTTTGGGCACAGGTGGCACAGTGGTAAAGATGTACCTGCCAATGCAGGAGAGGCAAAAGACATTGGTTTGATCCTGGGTTGGGAAAATCTGCTGCAGTAGGAAGTGGCAATCCACTCCAATATCCTCCAATGTCCATGGAAAATTCCATGGACAGAGGAGCCTGGTGGGCTGCAGTCCATGGGCTCACAAAGAGTTGAATATGAATGAGTGACTGAGCATTAAATGTTTGAGCCAGTGAAATACTTTGGTCACCTGATACAAAGAGCCAACTCATTGGAAAAGACCCTGATGCTGGCTGTGAAAGATTGAAAGCAGGAGGAGAAGGGATGACAGAAGATGAGATGGTTGGCTGGCATCACCGACTCAGTGCACGTGAGTTTGAGCAAGCTCCAGGAAATGGTGAAGGACAGAGAAGACTGGTCTGCTGCAGTCCATGGGGTTGCAAAGAGTCAGACACAGCTGAGTGACTGAACAACAACGATGAGAAGGTATTTATTTAAAATGCCTGGCTGTGAAAACAGTATGTCTTGCTGCTATGAAAATAGCATGTCTCAGACAGTCACATGTCCAAGAACAAAATATGGAGTCATATGGAGTAGATCTGAATCCCAACAGAAATTTGAAGCTATAAGCAGCTAAAACATGTAACCTGAGGTGAAACTGGCTAACAGTTCCATGTGAGAAAGGTGCCTGCTTGTTACTTTAAGCCATTGATAAAGCCAGTGATATAGTGGCAATGTAAATTGGTGCGGCCATTACAGAAAACAATACAGAGGTTTCTCAAAATACTAAAAACTAGAGCTATCGTATGATCTAGCAATCCTGCTTCTGGTTATATATCCAAAAGAATTGAAATCAGGACCTCAGAGAGAGAAACACAGCCCCATGTCCATTGCAGCTTAAATGCCCATTGACAGATGAATAAAGAAAATGTGAGGCACACATATAATGAAAATATTACTCAGCTTTAGTAGTAGTAGTAGCGTTAGTCGCTCGGTGGTGTCTGACTCTTTGTGACCCCATGGACTGTAGCCGGCCAGGCTCCTCTGTCCATGGGATTCTCCAGGCAAGAATACTGGAGTGGGTTGCCATGCCCGTCTACATGGGATCTTCCCAACAGTTTTAAACAGAAGGAAACTCTGCCTTATATGACAATGTGAACGACAGTGGAAGACATTATAAGTGAGATAAGCCAGACACAGAATTCCACTGGCATGGTTTATAAGAGGTAGTTAAATAGTCAAACTCATAGAAACTGACAGTAGAATTGTAGCTGCCAGGGACTGAGGATGAAGAAATGAGAGGTTGTTCAACAGGTATAAATTTGCATCCAGATAAAATGAACACCAACTCAATGGACATGGGTTTGGGCAGACTCCAGGAGTTGGTGATGGGCAGGGAGGCCTGGCGTGCTGTGGTTCATGGGGTCGCAAAGAGTTGGACACGACTGAGTGATTGAACTGAACCGAGCGTGAACAAGTTCTAGATATCTGCTGTACAACACTTAACAACACTGAGTTGTGTACATAAAACTTCATTAAGATGTTAGATCTCAAAGTAGTGATCTTACCAAAATAAAAAATGAAAAAAAATTAATGCATATATAATTGTTTGAAAACAGCAATAAAATCTAGCCTATTGTTATATTTAATCAAACAAATAGTTTAATTAAAGTTAATTATATATATGAAATCATTATAGGAATAATATTTTAGGTTTTGAAAGTTTCTGTAATGTTTGTATTTATGAATACAAAATAACTGGATTCTCGTATTTCTTTCTATATTCAGTCCATTGTATTTTTTAAGCTCAAGCATATGAAGAGAATCTTAACACAGACAAGTAATTTGAAAAGATAGAAGTTTCTAAAGCCTTTTTAGATAATTATAGATATTTTTCTTTGATACAATGTCAAAACTTACTAAGTGGTATCTTCTTAGATGTTAATTTCAATAAGAAACCTGAAACCATATTCATGTACTTTTTGTAATTTGTTACATTAAAATTCATTGGTCTATCTTGTATTTTGAATGGATCTTTTCCAGATGAGTGGTTTTCTAACATCCTCCATTGGTCATTTAAGGAAATATCAGCTCACAGAATAATGCAGAACTTCCAAATATATTTAAAAATTACATTAAAAGTATTGTGTAATGTATAACCTAAGTAGACACAAACTATATAATAATTATTATCCATAGGACAAGAAGGAGATCACTAAAGTATATTCTTGTAAGATTATACAAATTATGAATAGTGGTATACTAGGTTTTGATGGTGAAATGCAGTGCAAAACCGGTAGTAGTATAAAAATGTAGTGTAGAACAGTAATGACAACTTCATCTATTGTTGTAGTCTTATCTAGTTACCCAATCAGTTCTATTGATTTTTGCTTTATGTAAAATACCTATTATATGCATAAAAATTAAGATAGCTATATCTTCCTAATAAATCATCCCCTCTGTTTAACATTTTCCTCTTCATCCACAGTAATTTTTCTTATTCTAAAATCTACCGTGTCTAGTGTTAGTGTTACTTCTTATGCATTTTATGAATCAGTGTGATAAAATGTATCTTTCGATCCTTTTAGATTTAAATGTATTAATTTTAAAAGTGTTTTTTATGTAGAAAATTTACATCTCAGCCCTTTTTTCCCCCATTATGATAATGTTTGCCTTGCTCATGGAGTTTAAACCTTTTATATATAATACTAATATCACCATGACTGAGTTTAAATATACCATCTGATTTTTATTTCTTATTTTTACCTTTGTTCTTCAATTCAGTTTTTCCTCTTTCTCTGCCTTTACATGGATTCATTTAATATTTTTTAAGCATAGTATTTTCTTTGTTACTATTAGCTTAGTAACTATATATTTTTTCTTTTTGCCATTGCTCTAGGCTTTACAAAGTGCATTTTTTAAAAAACACATTTGGTAAATTTCAAATAAATATGGTAATATCAAGAAAAGACTAAAGCAATATCAAAGTTTGATTAATAATCAGAAAAATTGTTTAGAAATCATCTTTATTTGCACCACATTTGTCTTGAGAAAGTTTAGTTCAATATTCTTTTATTATCACTAACCTTAGGGGATTACAGAAGTCTTGAAGTACATATTTTCACAAAATTCTTCTTAGTGTGTCAATGAATACTCATTACATTTATATAATTATATTTATATGCAGATTTATTTTAATACTTCTACTTTCTGTCAAATTAATTTTTAGTGGCATATTTTTACATAAGTCTATTCCAAATGAAATTCATTTTAAGTAAAACCCTACCAAATCATGCAGCAAATTTCTGACAACTTTATCTAGGGCTGACAATGAGGTAATGGTTGTAGCGAACATCAAAAACTACTTTGGACCTAAACTCAAGTGACAGACCAAACTCATGTGAGTCCAGACCAAAGATGTGCTCATATTTGTGTAATTAAAATATAGAAGAGCTAGTGATTAGAGTTTGAAAGATAAGAATAACCCATCCTGAATTAAATTGGAACACAGAGTGACATGAGCACAGAATTAGAAGGCAGACTGAATGCAGACTGAATGCTAAACAAAGACTTTTTAGCATCATCAAGAAAGTCACCAAAATATCCTCTCTGTGGGACCTTTGTAGCAATAGCTAGCCTTGTACTAATGGAATAACAATATATACAAGCCATAAAAAAAGAACAAAAGGTGCAACTTACCAGAAGATATATGCTCAGTATGTAAAACCCAAGGAAAAATACAGCCTTGACTCCATGCTTCAAAAGGTAGCCTCATTAATCTGTGAATAGGAAAAAAAAAAAAGGAAATAATTCAGAGAGTATTTCTTTAAAGGGAAAAAGCAAAGTCACAGGAAAAAGAACTTCTTTTGCTACCATTTCTATATGAAATATCGTGGAAAGAAACCCCAAATAGAAATCTTTTACAATTTATATCTTAACAAGAGATATACCTCCAGCTATTTAGGTCTTTATATTACAAAAAGTTTTTTTTTTTTTTTTTTTTTTTAATAGAACAGCAAGATATCACATCTGAAATACTAGTGAGATATATCTCCTTATTTAAATGTGGGGAAAAAAAACAAACTAAAAAGTAGCTAAGATCATAAGAGTTAGCAAATTATTTGTATAAATGTTGATATGGACATTATCACAAATGCCTTTAAGAATTATCTGCAAATGAAAAGTGGACACTTACTGGCAACTGGTGACCCGAGCTGGTGTCTGTGTCTAAAGTAGTTGAATCCACCGTATAATTTATAAATTATTTTAGAGACTGGTTTTTGTTTTTTTTCCCATCAGTTTTATTTCCATTTTCTGGGTTAGAGTCTGCGGAAGAACAGCTGAAGACCACGCAATGATTGTGCCTCCCTCTCTGTGGCCTGAGCTGTGGGAGTTATAGCCCATCTTCAGTGGCATTCTCACCGGTGTCTGTTGTCCTTAGTGGGGTCTGCTGGGCAAGCACGGAGGGCACCTGCCACCTTGAGACCAAGCTGGCACCTCTGGTGGGTTGAGCAGCAGTCACTTCAGGAGCTGGGGCAGCCAGTTCACCCTAAACTCCTCCTTGTGCACAGCCTTCTCAGCTGCAGCCTGCCCCTCCTATACCACCTGTTGAGGATCTTGGCTCCGGTAAAGAGTGTGTGGGATGCGTGCAAGATGCACGTAGGACTCACAGGAGAGGGAACCACGCATGCCCAGAACTCCCCGGGTCAGCGTCTATCACGTCAGACTCCCAAAGTGAGCTACTTTGCTGTTGTAAGGATGGCGGTGTCTACACAGCACAGAGACTAGTGTGTGTTACAGGGGGCAGGGGTAGGCAGGTTCACAGAACATACCTCTCATGCGGGTGGACAGCCCTGAGGTTGGGAATCACTCTGAGTCGAGGCTCCTGGAGAGCTGGCTGCCTGGCTCAGATGAGGAGGGTTCCAGGAGCGAGGTTCCCAGCACATATAGGAAAGAGAAAAACACAATTATTAAAAAATGGTATATGGGGTGCTTGTGTCCTGTCCATAACCCTTAGAAGAAAGAGATGGGTGGATCTCAGTGATCAGGTTGTTTTGTTAGTTGCTACATAAAGTTTTGAGTTCCAACACACTTCCTATTTTTTCTATAGTATTTCCAAAATTAGGGGAAAGGACACATACATTTATTTGAAAAACATTAATAATCTAATAAGCATAGAAATGAATAAGCAGTTTACACACAAATTAACATAATGATGCATAAATTCACATGCAATTAAATTAATGCAAGTCAAAAGAGCATTATATAATTGTGTAAACATATAAAATATTAATAATCTCTAGTGCAAACTTTTTAAAAATTATCAGGATAATTAAAGTATGTGAAATATAAAATATTATGTATGTCCTGGGCTATCAGTTTCATAGTTAGGAATGTCCTCTTCTCATATATACTAAGAAATATATAAAATATGTTTATTTCAGCAAAGTTATTAGTAGCCAAAAAAGAAACAACTTAATTATTCTGTAAAAAATTTACAGTCTATGTAACTATTGCAAATAATTTAATAATTATAAAAACACCCAAACAAAGTATTTCAATAAAATGAGTAAATTATTATATCCTGTTAAAAATCATCCTGCCAAGGATGTTCAGAGCTAAATGTTCAGATGTTAAGAAATCTGGATAGGAGGGTAATATTTCTATTCAATATTCCTTGATTCATTTACTCATGATATTAACAGTAATACAGTTGAGTTTTGAACAACAAGGGTTTGAACTCTTCTGGTCCATTTATAGGCAGATTTATTTCAGTAAGTATAGTACTCATACTTTCAGTTTATAGCTATTTAAGTGTGGGGAAATTGGTGCATTGGATTAGAAATCACAGCATGTGGAATCAAAAGAATAAGGGTTTGAGTCCTGATTCTCACAGATATATGTCACTTCCTGCTTTTGGTGAATAATTTATCAATTCCTTTGTTTTTTGAGTCAGAGACTGTGAGCCTGCAAGGAGGGTATCTGCAGCCTTAGACCAGGCTGCCGCCTCAGGTGGGTGGAGCAGCAATAAATTCAGGAGCTGGGGCAGCCCATTAACCTTTAATTCCTTCTTGGTCACAACCTTCTCAGTTGCAGCCCGCCCTTCCTTTACCACCAGTTGGGGATCTTGGCTCAAGTAGAGAGCCCATGAGGGCACACTCAGGATCCACATGGGACTCCCATGGGTGCTCATGGGAGAGGGAACCACACACGTGCAGAACTCCCTGGGTCAGCATCTGTCAGGTCGGTGGCACAGAGCAAGTTCCCTTGCTGTTAGGATGGTGGTGTCCACAAAGCACAGAGAGTTAGTGTTACAGGGAGCAGGGGTAGGCACCATCACAGAAGAGACCTCTCATGCAGGTGGTCAGCCCTGGCTGGGGTCAAGAACCATCACAAGCTGCAGCTCCCAGAAAGCCACCTGGGTCAGATCCCCTGGTTGAGAAACTAGATTCCTGCATGCATCCTGCAACTAGGACTCAGCACAGCCAAAATAAATAAAGTCATT
Source organism: Bos javanicus (assembly GCF_032452875.1). NCBI lineage: Eukaryota > Metazoa > Chordata > Mammalia > Artiodactyla > Bovidae > Bos > Bos javanicus. The sequence continues at coordinate 18,256,712 of NC_083883.1, forward strand.
GGCATTTCATTTATTAATGAATTCATATCATCTCTTTACTCTTTTAACAGCTGTATTTTAGACACTAAGCTAAATACTACTCATAAAAGAAAAATTCACTCTTTTTATGTGTCTATTTTGCAGTGCCTCATAGAGCACACCTGGTACTGATAAACAAAGAATGGAAAGTAACCTTCCTTTAAAGAGACTGCAAACCACCCCCCTTTTGAGTATATCAAGGAAAAAAAAATTAGGGTGGTTTCCTTCTGGGCACAGCTAGCCCACTGTTCACACAGAATTCCTGTTGGGCCAAGAAGATGAAAGCTACTTTATAGTTCTTGCTGTCAGTCCCATCAGCCAGACACCATTAGATAGGATACTCCCTGAACCTTACTCATAAATGTTAGAACTTGGAAAAGATTGATGCAAATATAAGCATATGATTGAATCAATATGCTTTCTTATTTTCTCTGTAACTTTATTTATAAAAGTTGAAAAAATGTATTGGTATAGCACTTGGAAGCTGATTATGAAATAACCTGTATATTTGGAACTTTAAAATCTTTTCACTTTTATTTGTAGGTTCTATGGAAGAAACACTGTCCATCATTGCTCAGCTGACAACTTTCTGATGTTTAACAATATGCACTCATCTCACATGCTAGTGAAGTAATGCCCAAAATTCTCCAAGCCAGGCTTCAGCAATACGTGAACCGTGAACTTCCTGATGTTCAAGCTGGTTTTAGAAAAGGCAGAGGAACCAGAGATCAAATTGCCAACATCCACTGGATCATGGAAAAAGCAAGAGAGTTCCAGAAAAACATCTATTTCTGCTTTATTGACTATGCCAAAGTCTTTGACTGTGTGGATCACAGTAAACTGTGGAAAATTCTGAAAGAGATGGGAATACCAGACCACCTGACCTGCCTCTTGAAAAACCTGTATGCAGGTCAGGAAGCAGCAGTTAGAACTGGACATGGAACAACAGACTGGTTCCAAATAGGAAAAGGAGTACCTCAAGGCTGTATATTGTCACCCTGCTTATATAACTTATATGCAGAGTACATCATGAGAAACGCTGGGCTTGAAGTAGCACAAGCTGGAATCAAGATTGCTGGGAGATATGTCAATAACCTCAGATATGCAGATGATACCACCCTTATGGCAGAAAGTGAAGAAGAACTCAAAAGTTTCTTAATGAAAGTGAAAGAGGAGAGTGAAAATGTTGGCTTAAAGCTCAACATTCAGAAAACTAAGATCCTGGCATTTGGTCCCATCACTTCAAGGGAAATAGATGGGGAAACAATGGAAACAGTGTCAGACTTTATTTTCAGGGGCTCCAAAATCACTGCAGATGGTGATTGCAGCCATGAAATTAAAAGACGCTTACTCCTTGGAAGGAAAGTTATGACCAACCTAGACAGCATATTCAAAAGCAGAGACATTACTTTGCCAACAAAGTTCTGTCTAGTCAGACTATGGTTTTTCCAGTAGTCATGTATGGATGTGAGTGTTGGACTGTGAAGAAAGCTGGGCGCTGAAGAATTGATGCTTTTAACTGTGGTGTTGGAGAAGACTCTTGAGAGTCCCTTGGACTGCAAGGAGATCCAACCAGTCCATTCTGAAGGAGATTAGTCCTGGGTGTTCATTGGAAGGACTGATGCTAAAGCTGAAACTCCAATACTTTGGCCACCTCATGCGAAGAGTTGACTCATTGGAAAAGACTCTGATGCTTGGAGGGATTGGGGGCAGAAGGAGAAGGGAACGACAGAGGATGAGATGGCTGGATGGCATCACCGACTCAATGGACATGAGTTTGTGTGAACTCTGGGAGTTGGTGATGGACATGGAAGCCTGATGTGCTGCAATTCATGGGGTTGCAAAGAGTCGGACATGTCTGAGCGACTGAACTGAACTGAAGAATACATTTGTTTTATGTTGAGACCATCACGGAACAAAGCATCCTTATGGTAGTCTGTTTCAAGTTCAAGAGCAGGATGAGAGCAGTAGAATATGTGTTCTCATGACTTTGGTATAGTTTTAATTTTTGCACAAGCAGATAAGAGAATTCCCAGTGTCTGTTTGAAGCATTTAATTCTGGTTGCCAGGGAAGCATATTTCCCAAAACTCACTTTAAGGTATGTAAAAATTAATAACAGAAACCTTAACTAAAGAGAGTCTGGAGATCAGAAGTGGGAACTCAGATGCCCTGCAACATAGCAGAGCCCAACAAGAGGAAGAAAGACTTCATTCCTCACAAGACTCAGCCAATGAAAAGCCATAGACTACAGCTCTCCCTCTTCCCTCTATAAAAGCCTTCTCCTTCCCCATGCTGTGTGGGTCTTGGATGTGGCTCAGTGTTGCAGACCTTGAATAGCAATTCTCCAATGATCTCAAATAAACCCATCTTTGCTGGAGAAATATCTGGCAGGCTATTTATTTCAGGTCAACAGCCCTGTATCCTTTCCTTTTTCTGCTATATCCTGTGGGATCTGAATTTGATATTTGGACAAATTTATTTGGGCATTGAGGGAGTAAGAAGGCGTAAAAGAGAAAATCACCTTTAAATAATGCTTTGCCTGGCTTCTCTTCCATACTTTTCAGATATGTTTTCTAAAGACTTTATTTGAAAAGTACTTTTATTTAGCTTTATTTTGATTAAAATTTAGTAGTATCAATACAATAGAATAATTGAAAAGTCAGTAGCAGCTGACGAGGAGCAGAATATGTTATTCCAAATATGCCTCTTGGGCATGAGGACTATTTTGCATTGTTTATTTTTAAAGAAACAGCAGGCATAGGAAGAGCTCTGAAAATGGGTAGTAGAAGTTACTCTTTTGTAAGAAAGATTTATAAGGGAAATCTCTATTTGTAAGACTGTCTCTGCACCAGGAAAAGAGCATGATTCTATGCCAGAGTCCAGCCCCGCTTGGATCCAGGGATTCCCTTGGGAGGACGGCGTCAGTGACTGAGAGAAATAGAGAAAGAGATAAGGAAAGAATTTTGCAGTTAAGAAAATAGAGGAGAGAAAAGAGGCTGATAATCCTTGGTTTACACAGAAAGCCAATAAAACCCCAGCACGGGACTTGCTCTGTTCACGTAGGCCACAGGAGCCCTCTCGAATAGCTGAAGGTGCCCCCGCTTAGGCACCTTCTCGAGTGGGTCTTAGAAGCCCAGGCAGGAAAGTGAAGGCAGAGGGCCCCTGCGCTCCAGGGAATCAGCCTGAAAAGGAAAGAGAAAGAACGACGTGGGGAGACCAAGCTTGATGAGCATGGCCCACACTTTATTTTCCAAAGTAGTTTTTATACCTTAAGTTGTGCATAGAGGATAATGGCGGGCGGGGCGGGGGGTGGGTAGAGTCATACAAGGTCAGCAGTCCTTGATCCTTATCGAGGCCAAGCTTTCTTTCTGCAAACTTATCATATGCAAAAGCTTTAGGTGATTTACATCATCTTCTGGCCAGGAAGCCTGTTAACATTTTATGACCCTTTCTTCAGAAAACTTACTTTTCTCTAAAGGTGATTATTCTAAAGTCAGGTGCCACCCTCCGAAAGCATTAGATAAAGTTGCATTCCTATAGGGCAAAATTGTGGTGGGCTATAACAAGAAAATAATTAAGTCAAGGGTCCAAGGTTACAAACATTAAAGCTACTACTTACGTTTCTAAACACCAACTATATTAATCAATACACTCCCAGGGACACAGTAGGTAAGGGATATGGAAACTTGGCAGCAAGCATTAGCTCAACAAAGAAATCCTCTACTAGTTCTATTCTAACAATTTTAACTCTCCGAGAAGCTCTGCATTGTTAGAATATCTTAAGCTTCCCGTGCCTCTCGTGGTTGGGAGGCTGTGAACAATCACGTGCGTAGCTGCAGGAGTCCAAACAAACCTGTCAGGCAAGCTAGAAAGTCATCAGAGGGCTTTGAATTGAAACACACCTATTATGTCCAGGAGACTTATTAACTAGAGTTTTAAGTTGATTTTCTTACAGAGAAAGGTGGTCGGTGATAGCCCCCGTTTATGTCAGAAGAGTTGGTAAAAGTCATAAAATAGTAAAACAGACAGATTCTGGTTTTGGGGTAGATGCTCAGGTAGATCCAGTCGGGGGTTGGGGGGACCTTGAGCCCTGACTTGCCTTGCCCGTCAGGGCTCTCCCGCATGACCCTGTCATGGGTGGGAACTCCCGCGCTGGCTCCTGGCAATTCTAAATCTCTAGAAATTCTTTGTCAATGAAGAAGATTTAAATCTGCATTAACAGTCTTACTTTCATTTACTATGCTTTTCTTGATAACTTTCCATGACTGGCTCCTCCCACCACAAGATATTCTGTTGTTTTTAGCTGGAGATAGTATTTAACATGGTAGCTTGAGCCACTTGGGAGAGTTATTCAGTTTTCCTGGGAATCTTCCATGTAGACAGTAGGTACGTATGTTATCAAACTTGTTTTTCTTCCATTGATTGGTCTAGAATGTAGAAGGATAGAGGGAAAATTATTTTTCTTCCTTTACATAGAACAAGATCAAAAGAATGCTTTAAAAGGGAAGGAAATCAGCAGCTTTTGTTTCATCAGTAAAGAAATCTCATCTCAGAAATTAATTATGTTTTGCATATATATCTGTAATCACCATTTCTTTAACTTGTAATCTTTAATGAAAGTATAAGAATATTGCTACCTCGTGATTTAATCATTGGGAAAATGTACATGGTAAACAAGCTTCCTTTGCTTGCTGTGTCTTTGCTAACATTAACAGAAAGTTTTGCATTTGTTTTAAATTTTTTTTTACCTATTTTGAATTTTTGTACTGTTGATTATTTTTAAATAGTCTACAGAAGGATTTATCCTGAGCACTTACATTTTTCTTATTTATTTAGCCACTAGTATACCCAGAAGAGTATTGGAAGATATTCTTTAATGGTATGTTTTTATTAAAGTGTGATATTTATATATTAAAATTCTGTGTAAAATGAAATCTGATGAGATGACAAAGACTTTGACATGCTAACTAAAACTGAAATTTTAAAAAGAAAATTGGGTAATTACACTTCAACACAAAATGAGAAGTAAATTAAAGAAGTCAAGAGGTTTAATAGTTCTTTGTACTAATTCAAGTTACTAGTAAGGGAAGAAGCTGCAAACATGAATCTGATAAAGATGTGGCTTAAAAAACATGTTTAATCTTTAAATGCACATGAATAAAATATTAGTAAAGAAAGAAAGAAGTAATATTATCTTTTCTTTTACTATTTTTCTTTACTGAAGTTATGATGTACTGGAAAAATAGCTTTTCCTTTTTTTTTTTTTTTTTGTTATGGTGTGTCTTCCAGCCTAACCAATTAGTTGCTTATATTCTAGACTTTTAAGTTTTATTTAGTAGGACATCATTTAAAAATAAAAGACATTTGAAGTATGAAAATAAAAATCAACCTAACTCACTCTTGTATAGTCTGACTTAAAAATAAATTTAAAGAAAAACTCACACTTACTTGTTCTACATATAATTTGTGTGAATTGACTCTTAATATAAATTTTATAATACTGCTTTTATGACCTTCATGTTAAAAGTAAAGAATCTGAGGGGAAAAGAGGTTAGCATTTGTCCACAATTTCACAGTGAACAAATCAGGCAAAAACCTGTGTAATCTGGCTACAAAATTGTGTTACAACCACTATGCTATTTTGCTATAATCACTCTACAATATAATTTCTCAATATATTACAAGTGATGTTTTTTGCACACAAATACTAATGAAAACATCTTTGATATTGGTTTCCTATTTTCATTTTAATCAAATATTTTAACACTACGTAGCATTATAAGGCAAACTGGTGAAACTTTAAAAAAAAATTTTAACTATTTCTCTATAGAATCATATATATGCTTAAAAAAATTGCTGATTGGATTGTTTCCATATATTGCTATAGCAATTTCTGTGTAAAGTTGCTGTGGACTCAAATAAATGAATTTCTACATTCTGAAAGAAGAAAGGAGAAGACTTTTGCTTTTAAGCAGTATGTTTAATGATGGAAGCCTCTGCCTAACCCTTATGGTTTATTAATCTTCTGAGGCCCCAGCCTCGGCTATGCAAGGCAAGTTTAAAATCCCTAGTGGAAGAAGTCTATTATGACAAGTATTCTTCCAATCGCCCATATAGATGCTCTTCATTTCCAGCTTCCCCTTATCCATTCTCTTCCTTTTTTTCCCTACTGTCTTATCCAGTATTTTATTTTTCTCATACTTTGTCTCTTTTTATTTTCCTTGCATTCTCCTGGTCTTGTCTCTTATCTCCTGTGATCAGTATACAGTTTCTGTTTCAGTTTAAGCTCCATGAAGAAGTATTACAGAATATGCTATGATGATACTACTCTGGACTTTAATTTTTTTCTAAAGTGTAATTATTATCAAGGTTTATTTTAACTCAAGACAGATGCAGTGATAATATCTTTATATTTGTGAAACAATTTTGACATGCATTTTATTTTTCTTTAAACTACTTGGTTAGTAAACACTTGAATCTTATAATAATTAATAAAGAAAGTAATAGGTTAAGTGATGGCATAAGGCCTCAAAGTTAGTAACTACATGTGAAAAAGAACATAGTCCTTTAACAGCCACTAACCACTGACCTCTCTGCCGCTCTGCTCCATGGGCACTAGAGAAGTAAATGTGTGTGTTAGTCACTCAGTCGTGTCTGACTCTCTGTGACCCCATTAACTGTAGCCTGCCAGACTCCTCTGTCATGAGATTTCCCAAGCAAAAATACTGGAGTGGCTTTACAGTTCCTTCTTCAGGGAATCTTCCTGACCCAGGAGTGGAACCCGGTTCTCCTGTATTGCAGAAAGATTCTTTCCCATCTGAGCCACCAGGGAAAAGAAGCAAGCTGAAAGGAATCAACAGAAAGTTGAGTTGCTACTATATGCTATGTGTTGTTGGTGTTAACTGAGAAATACATGCTATGCTGTACTCAGGAGCCTCCAATATTCACAGGCATCACTCAAATAGAGTACAGCCCAAGCGAGTGTGCAATGATGGTGGTCTTCAAGATCATTGCGCCAAATAGTTCCACCACGGGCTCTCTGGAGACTCTAAAATTAGAGACTTACTATTCCAGGGTTGAAGATTCCTAAGTCTTCAAGAGGTTCCCAGGTCCCTAGATGTATTAAAAACAGATCATGAATTTTTTAATAGACAGCTGGGCCTTTAGTGTATATGAAATGAAATACCTTATAGATTATAGAGGATTCCAGGTTAAAGAAGAGACAGTATAAAAAGGAGTGTGTGGGTGTGTAATCCTAGTTTATCACACTTTTAATTAGTGCTGGTTTAGCTGTCAGGCTTACCTCATTTCTTATTATTTATTGTCACTCACTTTTAGAGAATTATAAAGTTTACTTGCTCTCTAATTTACAACTAATACTAGATGTTTTCCTGAATTATTTATCTCTTGGGAAATTGTCCTGTACTCCTACAAGATTCTTGCTTGAAAGTTTTAAGGTTTCAAGGACTGAGCAGTTAAATGTCCAGCAACCTTGTCTGTTAGATTCCTAATTCAGGCCTCCCTGTGCATCCAAGTTTTCTTATTAATTGACTGATCCCATCATACATTCATTGAAATGACACTTACTTTGGTTCAATCTATAGGCCTTATAGGAAAAACTGAATAAATAATATGCACATTATCACATCAAAATATATTTAGAGAGAATTCTAAGGTACAAAACTCAATAAAATGACAATGTTCTAAGTCTTCTAAATCATTTTGCAGCCCAAACTGACAGGCATGTGTTTCTTTTGTGATGCTAAATATTTCCTGTAATGTCATCTGTCATTAATGCTTTCCTTTGCTACATCACTAGGCAACTAGCTTCAACCAATCTAATCTGTTTTGTCCATGATGCTAATGACTGAGGCAATCTTGATGTATTAGCTAATATCCCCAGATACTGTTAGGTTTAGCATAGAATTTTAAAACTAAACAGCTCACATGTTCTTAGGTACCATTAGTCCAACCACATACTAGACAGGGGGGATAATGAGCCTCTGAGCGTCTTTCCTAAGATTACCTGGTGGCCAGACAAGAACCCAGATCTCAATTCAATTAACTAAATTTACATCTCATGGGAGGTCTTTAAACTCCTAAACCCTAAAGGGTTTTCTATGGAACGTTTGAATATCATGATGGTTTGGAGGCAAGTGTTGGAGAAAAGGAAGTTATTCTTTACTAAAGTAGTCTTTTAAAATCACACCACAAAGAAAGCTCTTCTTGCCACTGAGTATCAGAAGAGGATATGATGTTGATTTAATTAGTTTCTCCTTCTGAGAGACATTACCAAGGGTTTAGAATGCTGTCCTCATTTGGGTTGGTGAATTGCTGAAATACCCTATTTCAATGATAATGAATTTATTTAATTTGATATGATATCTGAGTGCAACAAAATTAAAAGTATTATTGAGATAGAAGACTTTCCAACCATAAGATTTAAGATTAAACCACCAGATTTCCTGAACTTCACTATCTGGGGTTAGGAACTCAATAGACTATAAGAAAAACAAATCTTTGCGTTACCTAAACAGAAAAATAAGTTTGAATTTCAATGTATACTTGGCATTTAACTGCTTATTCTTTCTTAAATAGAAAATATAGTCTCTGACATTAAAATGAAAAGTCTGCACACATAATATTATTTACACTACAGTAGAAGGTTTTGTTGTGAAGCATTACAGATTCAGATTGCATGTCTTCCTGGTAGAGCCTGTACTTCTCTTTCTGATCAAATACTTTTATGCCAAATGTCACTTAAAAGAAGCCAGAATTTGAATCTTTTGTGTTTTCTCCTACTTGCTAAACAAACTTCAAAAGCAAAGCAAGGCAGTGAACTTGAAATGTACCCTTTGCCATAATAAAATCATGGTTATTTGTTGTGATAGAGAGCTTGCAAGATGTAGTATTTCTCTTTTATATACAGATCTCCAAGTGGATGCATTTTTCCTCTGAAAATATCTTTTTAAATTAATTTTAAAACATTTTTTGAAAAAAATTAAAAAAAAAAAAACTGCTTTAGATGCTTTTAATTTATGCCCAAAGCAGCAAAGGTAAGGGTTCAGAACATAATTAACTTAAAATATACCCTGGAACATATCTGACTCATCATGCTTTAATGAGTCTTCATAAGCAGATGATCTCTGCAAAAATAAAACAGAATACTGATTGCAGAGGCCTTGACTCCTACCTGAATAGAAAAATCTACACAGTGTATCATTGGAGGAAGTTTAAATGTCACCAAACAGGAATAAAAACAAAATCTGGCAATTTAATTTCCTTGACTTCCCCAAGTGTCAGAATAAAGACAAGTCAATAAGATTAAAGTAAGTAGGCAGGATACAGATTCTTCAGTTATATAAATTAAGAAATATAAAATATTCACTGTTTGTTTAGAAAAAAGATTACATCTCAGCCATAGATTGGTATTTTGTATTAAAGAAACTAGATGTAGGAGGAGAAAATGTGGTGCTTAGACAGTCACAGATTTAATGGGACACAACAGATTCTATGGTCAAATCCCATTGTTAGGCAGTGTTTGCGTAGTTGCTTAGATAGAAAATGTTCTAATATGCATTAGCTCATTCGTTCAACCCATTTTCTATGCAGTATTAAATGCTAGTATTCAGAAATTTGAAATTTTTAGCATGCTACAATTAAAAACTATGGTGTTCCTTTATCTGTGGTATGTATATATCTATATCTGTATCTATCTCTAGCTATATATCCTCTATTAAAAATTTGAAATTTTAGAAGTGGAACATGATAAGTGATGGAAGGGGGAAATATAGACAAATTATAATTATGAGAATTATTGTTAATCTTCAAGCTTTTAATATTTTTCTTAGCAATCTGGAAAGCTATTTTGTCTCAGACATTAGGGACAAGGACCCAGGAGAGGAGTTACAGAAATATGGTTCCACGATCCTGAGTAAAACATCTGTTTGGGATATAGGGGCATATTCCTCTCCGTGGAAAGGGAAAAGTAAAGAAAGACCAAAATGCATTAATTATAACATTGATGGAATTTTTGGTCTCTATTCCTCTGACAGCTGGAGTGTAGGGTATTTTAAGTGAAAGAGATTATTTCAATATTCCCTAAAAAGGTATCAAACCCGGGAGCATAGAATTTTATTTCATGCATTGTTTATTTTTGAAGGAAACCCACATTGGTACCTAGTGGATCTACAGACATTACAAGACAATATGAGTATTATCAGGTCATGTCAACTCAGTATCTGGAAACTAAAAGCAATTGATGTAACCCCGTGTCTTCACCAGTGACAATATCACACAGAAACAAAAAATTCAGTATATGGAATACACAATCAAACTTTTATGAACCATTTTGAGTTACTACTATTTATTAGAGACATTGAAAGATACATTAGGCCCAAGTGGTGTGTCAAGGTCGCCTGCTACAGAAGGAGCAGCTCAAGTAAATAAATGATTATACATATAAAAATGATTATAAATGTAAATGATTTAAAATCATTATACATGAAGGTGTTCAGGCTGAGCTTTCCTACAATGTGCCAGTTTGGCATGAGGATTACATGGAGCCAAAAACAATGGAAACCAAAAGACTCAGGAGGAGCTTTTTTACCTCTCCTTCAACCGACTAAAAGAATCTAGATAGAGAGCCTGGTTCAGAAAGAGAGCCATCACCGGACAGAACTATAAAGAATTTAGGTAGGGGTGGTCAGCTGGTGGGAGGCTTGGTATGCCTCTTTGTTCAGAGACCTCTCATGTCCATTGTCTCTGCTTGGGAGGAAAAGAGTTTGTTTGCCAAACGTTCGCCCTTCCCATCTTCCTGTGAATCATTTTCCTTTCCTTTGAAGCCCAGATCCCTACCCTCTTCTTTCTGGCTCAGAAAGGCATAGAAGCTTCAATTGCCTGTTTGGCAGCCTCTCGTTGAGTTCATAGGACTCCTATATGAACATGAGTTTTGTTTTGTTTTGTTTTGTTTTTGCCCTCTTGTTAATCTGCCTTATGTCAATTTAATTAACAGACCAATCAGTAGAATCTAGAAGGATAGAGGAAATTTGTTTCTCTGCAACATAATAAATTATATATGATTACAGAGAAGAAAGTTCCAAATTCTAGACAAGTCAAGAATTTGCAGAACAGTGAATGTTCATACTATCTTAATATTTGAATAGGAGCTTGATTCAAGTTTAGGGAGAAGAGAAACATAGTAAGCATTTCTATTAAGATGTATATATTAAGTTTAGGTATAAAGGAATGCAACTGTGTGAAAATCAAATGTGGGATTCAAAACAGTAGCAAGTGGTTGTGTGTCACATAAGTGACAATCAACTAGAAATGAAAGGCAAATCAGCGGGAGGTTGGGGTGCTTTGAGTTTATCTTTTTAGCATGAAAGATAGAATGCTATTGTGAATTCTGGAAGAGAAAAAGACTTAGGACCAAGGTTCTCGTGGACTCTATGAGATTGTGGGGGGAAGGTACATGGGGTACATCTAGATAACATCCATGTGGTGCTTTTTCCAAAATTTCCATGGTCTGTAAGTGGCGGTAAGAGTGAGGGTAGTAGCGGTCAATTTTCTCTGACTGCCTGGTATTTAGAAATCATCTGTTTGAGGACTGCATAAGAAGTAAATGGAGGTTCTGTAAAGGAAGCTAGGGAGTCTTTTAGCAAGAAACATGGACAACCAGTTGGCCCAGTGGAAGCCATCTGGGAGAAATTAGTAGCAGTAGAACGAAACATAATAGGGCTCCAAAGGCCACTTAGAAGGAGTTTGAAGATGGGCAGCCAGAGAGGCTTGACATTTGCTTGTTCACAGAGGATGGTGACCGTAAGGTCATAACTGGATTTTCCCGACATCATTTTAAAATAAAACATTTAGATATAATTGCTTTGGGCTTCTCTGGTGGCTCAGATGGTAAAGAATCTGTCTGCACTGCAGGAAACACAGGTTTGATTCCTGGGTCAGGAAGATCCCCTGGAGAAGGAAATGGCAACCCACTCCAGTATTCTTGCCTGGGAAATCCAGTGGACAGAGGAGCCTGGTGGGTTACAGTCCATGGGGTTGCAAAGAGTAGGACACAACTGAGCGACTAAGCACACACACACACACACACACAATTGCTTTAACGTCTATCAAAGCTGTAAGATCCTAATCTGCTAAACAGAATCATAATTGTGATAACGTTTGAAATGAAGCATCAGTTTATTATCTCCTTGTCTCTTTTCTGCCCAGATGAGATCTCAAATGTTCCTCCTTGAAATTTTTCCTGATTCTCCTAGTCTGCATCATATGACCCACTTCCCTGCAGTCTTATCTGTATATATTGGCTTACAATGTTCTCTAATAATTAGGTATGTGAAAATGTCATCTTTGAAGTTGTACTATATGTTTTTGTTTGCCATAATGATTAAAGCAGTGGTACATAGAGCAGCAAAGACTTGCCTCGTCAGATGTATAAAATGGCCTTGGAATATTCAAGCTTATGACTGAGTGGTTTTAGGTGATGTAAGAGCCTTTTAGCCTGTTTCTTCCTCTGAGGAACTCTATCCTCATCCCCAAAATGTCTTGCAAAGTGAAGTTGGTTCTTCTTTATTGACCTAGAAAAGTGCATATGTTCCATATTTATACAATAGTATAAACTGGTAAATTTAATTGATTTGGTCAATTTTCTAAATAAAAATTGAAAACAGTTGAGTATAGCTTCAAGTACTGCTGAAATAAAAATGCAGGATAATTAATCTTATTTAATATTATTGGAAACTAATAAAAGAAGAAAGAACAGCACATGAAAGGGAGGTATGTGGCTAGGGAAAAGTTAGAGCTTTGTGGATGAACATTTTTGAATGTGTTAGTCACTCAGTCATGTCTGAGTTTTGTGACCCCAGAGACTCTAGACTCTTATGTCCGTGGAATTTTCTGGGCAGGAATACTGAAGTCATTCCCTTCTCCAGGGGACTCAAGGATTGAACCTGTGTCTCCTGCATTGCAGGCAGATTCTTTACCATTTGAGCCAACAGGGAATCCCAGTTTTGTGGATACGTACACACAAACACACGTCGATCAAAATGATGAATTTCCTACAGGGCAGGACAATGTTAATGACCTGAATTTGATACAGTGAGGGAATCAGATTTAACTGAATAGATGCATATCAAGTCCTAGCATATGCTAGATACTGTGTTAATCACCAGAATCCAGTAGAAAAAGAAGAAATCCCAGTTTTTATGAGCATTAGATTTTAGTGAGGTTAAATATGAATCATACAAATATAAATTACAAATTTATGCAATCAAATTATATTACAAATATTCCATTTTATATGTATATAATTATGTGCTTATATACATCTATGTTATTATCCATAATGTAAATTAACTTGGATTAACTGGGTATTCAAAATTCCAATGTGATTTTTTTCCCTAATCATTTTATGTTTTTATTATTTCTTAACATTAAAGACTTAAAAATGTTTGAGAGTTTGCAAATTATATTACTGTTGTGGGTCTTATTAGCTGTGGGATCACTGAAACTATTTAATTAAATTGTGGATAAATTGACAGTTCCATAGGGTATTATCCCTCCTGGTTTGGGATCTGTCCTTGTCCTTCATTGTTCTTGAAACTCACTTGCAATGTTAAAAATATAGTCTTGGTCTCTTTATAAAAAGCCATAAGTTATACTTTGCCTACTCAACAATTGTCATTACCATAAATAAAAGTGTGTTCATTGTAGAAAAATAGCAAATGATTGCAAAAGGCCTTGCATTAATCTACAAACATCTAGATTCATTAAGAGACCTTTGGTGCTCCAGTTTAAGTTATATTTGATAAGGCACATGAATTTGAGGAGAGGTAACTATAAAAATCTCAATATAAGCAGCTTAACACATTTTAATCTGCCTTTTAAGATGAGGAAGTTAATAAAATATGCAGTTATTTGAATCATTTTCTTACCACTTAAAAAAAAAAAACTCCATACCAATTTATGTAGTTCTGAATTTGGCTTTGGTTTTGTTAATATTCATAGACATTTCTGTTGGGTGTAAGTTTTCTGCCTAGCCAAAGTTTGGGCAATTTGTCAATCATACATTTTTATCTCCTAGATTCATATCTTCTTAGCAAACAACATTCCCTATGTTTCTTCTTTCCTGGCAAGGGACACTCCACTCATATATACTGCCCTGCTGCTGCTGCTGCTAAGTCGCTTCAGTCATGTGCAACTCTGTGTGACCCCATGGACGGCAGCCCACCAGGCTTCCCTGTCCCTGGGATTCTCCAGGCAAGAACACTGGAGTGGGTTGCCATTTCCTTCGCCAATGCATGAAAGTGGAAAGTGAAAGTGAAGTCGCTCAGTCATGTCCAACTCTTAGCAACCCCATGGACTGTAGCTCACCAGGCTCCTCTGTCCATGGGATTTTCCAGGCAAGAGTACTGGAGTGGGGTGCCATTGCCTTCTCCTATATTCTGCCCTATGTTGTCCTAAATATGCTAGATATTTCTTTAAGTTCCCATGTTACCATTTGAAAACAGCCAAAAATTCCTTGATATTTTTCTAATAGAGAGGGTGTCTGTATACTCTCACCTTAAATTTAGGTGGGTTCAACCAACAGGTGGTTGCAGAAGAAATTTTTGTGTCTTCTGAGGTTAGATTACAAAATTAAGTGGTTTCCCATATTGTTTTAGAGAACACTTGCTGCTGGAGCCCCAAGCATTCATGTTTGACTAAAAACAAATACAAGTATAATTTGTATTTTAACCTTTTTAATTCATAAAGTTCTAATGATACCCTAATAAAAAGTCTTCCAGCCATCCTTGCCAAGAAATCAGATTTCTTAGGGATGTGGCCTCAGACACTCTGCCAATTGAATAACACCAATGACCTTCATCAATGCCAGATGAATAGGATGAATTATCCATCTCATGCGAGCTTTTTCTAAATTCCTGATACACAAAATTATATGCTATAATAAGACAATTGTTTCAAAACTAAGTTTTGGTGTAGTTTGTTAGGCAGCAGGAAATAACTGGAAACTTTTCCATCAAACCTTCCTTGACTGATGAGCCATTTAGTTGGCTTCTGGTCTTTAGTTCAACAAGACTATTTGTGTAGCCATATCATAAAACAAAACACATAATCAGATGTGAATGACTGGTGATATAATTTTAATGTTTTCCTTCTTCCAAAATCATCCATATTTTGACACGTCAGCACCTATAACTAATCTCAGGTGGCCTTGGCCTGTGGTGGCTTGAAGCAGGGCTTCAGTTCCCGGCCAGAGATTGAAGTCAGGCCATGGCGGTAAGAGCGCTAAATCCCAACCACCAGGAACCAGTGGCCAGTGAGAAGGCCCTGGCCTTTTAGCTGTGTAGAAATGAACTTCCACTTACAGATGGAAAGTAGTGAAACAAGTCAAGTGTTTATTGAAAGGAAAAAGTGCAGTATGTGTGAGTAGACACATGGGTGGGCTCAAAGAGAGAGTTCTGCTCTCTTGGTAACTTGGATCACTTCTGAGTTTCCTTTGGCCAATCATCTTGCTTGCCTGGCTCTGAGTCTGTATTTGGTATATCTCAGGGTCCTCCCGTGTGTGCACGTGCATCTCTTAACCAAGATGGATTCTAGAGAAGAGGACTGTGGGTATCTTGACATCACTTACTATGAGATGATGCCCTATCTCTTTTTGACTTCCAAGGAGACTTTCTCTGCATGTGTAGTCAGAGAGGTCTCCTTAACTTTGGAAATATGTGGTCTTCCATCTCTTACCTGGGCAGAGCCCAGTCTCCTGCATCATCCTGATTTTATGGAATTTCTGTTGTTATGGAGTTTTTGCTATTATGGAGTTTCGGCCTGCAGAGAAGAAACTGTTCAGCCTGGCACCCATCTATCTCCTGCCTCATAACCTGATTATGTACTTTGCATGAACCGTAGCTAGCCATAAGACTTGGAGAAGCAGAGAAAGGTCTGGAGAAGAACATTCATTCCAGTGAATGCTTTAAAAGGCTAATATAAGAATCTGCCTACACTTGTGTATATCTAAGATTCAGTTTTTAACTAAATTTAAAGAATTTGTAATCTACTTCCTGCAGGAACATATTTTCTACATTAACCAGATTCCTTTTCAAAATGAAGTAAACTGTGAGTAAATGATGAGCTTCTAAGTGGGGTTGGGGCTGATGAAGGCCTTTCTAAAATGATCTCTGACTCTCATAAACTGTTTTCTTAGGAACAATAGTGCTAAAATGAGAATGTTCTGTTGGCCTTGTTTATCAAATGAAACTGCTCCTGCATTGGGGGTAAGAATGAGCTGGTATCCAGGCCTGCATAACCAGGATGGTATTAAGGATTGATGCTGAGAGGAGGATGCACTTTATAGCATAAAGCTTGTGAACATGGCAGCTGTACATACTTCATGTACAGTTATGCAAAACTCCTGAGCAAGTGCTAAGGACCCAGAACTTGCTTGGGAACAGGAGAGACTCCAAGTGTTATGGTGTGTTGAGTGATTATCCTTAAAATAAGGCATCTGGGGCCAATGTATTGTTTTAGTAAATTACCCTATTAAGTAAAAATAGTGAAATACCTTAGTTATAATACGTTATGGACAAGACTGTACATAGAAACCTAATAAACATTTGGTGGTCTTGATGGGAAGAAAGTTTTTCCACAGATGTTGAAACATGACTGATGATAGAATAAGTAAGAGGAGATAAGAGGAAAAGAGGAATCTGTTAAAGAGAAACAAACCTCCAGATCAGTGATGCAGTGACCACAAGAAGAAGAGAGATTAGTTCAGGTGGTTGCAAGCATGTCTTTCCATTTATTTAAGCTAGTAAAGGATTAGCAATTGCAACAAGTTTCATTTACCGAAGAAGATATACAACTAGGCTAAAAATGAAATGCTGAAATGTGTAACCTGACTATAACCACTTGATATGTTCCTCAAACATTAAATACTTTTTATCACTGATTATCCAATGTCACATGAGCTTTCCCGGTGGCTCAGTGGTAAAGACTCTAGCTGCGAACGCAGGAGATGTAGGTTTAATCCCTAGATCAGGAAGATCCCCTGGAGAAGGAAATGGCAACTCACTCCAGTATTCTTACCTCAGAAATCACATGGACAGAGGAGCCTGGTGGGCTATGGTCCATGAGGTCATAAGGAGTTGGACACAACTTAGCAACTAAAAAACAACAAACCTGTGTCACTTTATATATGCACTAAAGATGATCTGAGGAGGATAAATGGTTTATACACAAATGTTATGGTTAAGTTAAGTATGACTCTTTCCAAGCACTGTTCCATAAGTCTGGATAACATAGACTGTCATAGTTAGTAAATGTCAATCTTGGCATAATTGAACACTCAGCTGATGTCAATCAAAGCTGAAAAATGATAGTGTACTTCATGTAGCATCAAAGAAAATAAACATATCTAAAACTGGAGAAAACAGCCAAGGAGATAATACTTGTGTTTCTAAAATGGTATTATACTACCCTTTCTCTGAAGATTATAGACAAGAGGATTTTAGGAGTGGATGAAGGACCACTTCATCATCCACTATAGATGGGTACCCAGGTGAGAGACGTTCATAGCAGTGAAAGTGGAGGGAAGCACCAAGAATCAAGAAGCCTTAGAGACGGAATCAACAGAACCCGTGACCACTAAGACATTAAGAGGAGGAGGTGCGGAGGGCAGATGTGACCCCTGAATTCAAGGGTAAGTGGCTAGCCCCTTTTCTACTGATGCTGCCTGACTGTGAGTGTGAGCGGTGAGCTTTCTTGGACACTCTGAAGACCTCAAAGATGACTAACCCTCTGCCTCGGCTAACAGAGGGACTTGCTCTCCAAAGCAGATTATAAATACATGGATGTTCTCCTTTGAACTTCCATGGAGGAGGATGATTACAAGGTTTATGGCATTTAGTTCCACTAACAAACTAAACAGTTATTTATTTGCCATAACTACAGTAAGACAAAGAATTTTGCCAGTTATTCTCTGTATTATTACTGTGTCAAATCTTTTTTTTTTTTCTCTCTATTGAGGATGCATCATACCTATATATGTTTATTAGGCTATTTTATAGTTTCATAAAAATAGAAAGATAAAACCTTCCCTCCATTGATTTTTGTCTCCACTCAGTGGAGATGAATGATTTAAATCTAGAGCCCTGTTTGTAAACCTGAGTTACCATTTTTATTTTTCAAGTATTGTTTTCATTTTCATTTTTAAAAATGATTGACACTTGGGATGTTTGAATAAGAGTCCTGGAACTTCTTAAAACAGAAACTTCCAGAGCAGAAATTAAGAATGATGTTTATTGTTTTCATCTATAAAAATGAAAGTGTACAACAGCATTTTTAAATGAATTATTGCCTGTATTACGAAGCCACTTATCCCTTTACTGACTTGCTGCTGCTGCTGCTAAGTCCCATCAGTTGTGTCCGACTCTGCGACCCCATAGATGGAAGTCCACCAGGCTCCGCCATCCCTGGGATTCTCCAGGCAAGAACACTGGAGTGGGTTGCCATTGACTTGAGGGATAGACTATCCTTTTTTTTTTTTTTTTTGGAATAGACAAAATGTTCCCTGCTTTAAATAAGACATTCACAGAATCACTACTTTGCTCCAGGCATGTTAGGAGCAGTGGGGAGAAAATGAGTAAAAGAGAACAGGGTCCCTGGCAGAGGCCTAATTAAACCAGCCATTGTGTCACATGCATTAGCCGCTGAAAGGTGGTGTGAACTGCTCCTATCAGGGAAGCAGCCTGTGTCACAAGTCGGAGCCTAGACTGGGCTTGGCTGATTTCAGAAAATGAAATGGAGCACATGTCCTCTGGGAGTCTGTGAGGAAGTGAGTATTGGGGTAGAAATGCCAGGGAGTAGAAGCCTGAAGTCAGGACCAGGTGATAAAAAGTTGTACAAACTGTATATAGATTTAAACTTGTGCCCTGGGGCATGTGGGCATCTATTCACAGGTGTTAAGTAGGGGAGGGGCCCAGGATGTCTGTGTTTTTGGAAGATCCATCTGGCCATGATGTATATTGTGGGTTGGTAAGGAAAGAAAAACACAAGGAGATCCTAGGGGGAGTTGCAGAAAACCAGCTGGGTTATGGATCTGTTTGCCAGATTAGACCATCAGTGAGCATGGTGATGAAAGGGTCTGGAGAGGTTTGGAGAGAAATCAGCCAGCTGAACCACTGCAGCTTGGCAGGTTGGCTGTGGAGGGCATGGAAGGAGCTGAGACTAAGATGATGCTACAATTTCTTCGGAACCAAAATATTCCCTTATGCAATTCAACTGGCAGGTATGTCATCTCTTCTTTAAGTTTACTGGATGGTCTGCACACTGCTTCATATCACCTAGATTCAGGTGCTGTGCTCTTTCTTTGCTCTACTGAAAACAACTATGCTTTACCATCACGTGCACTGGCAATGTAGCAACGCCACCTCCCTCCCACAAAAAAAAAAAAAAAAAAAAAAGCTTTTTATGTGCCAGTGATGCTGACCCAGAGAGTCGGACACGACTGAGGCGACTTAGCAGCAGCAGCAGCAGATGCCAACAGAGGTGAAACTGTATCCTTGACATCTAATCTTTGGGAGCTGAGCTGTATAGCAGTAAAAAGCTCAGACTGTAAAGACAAGGGACTTGGGTTTTGAATTCTAATTCTACCACTTATTGGCTGTGATGTTAAAATTACATTACTTAAACTTTCAGCATCTGTTTAAGCATTTTGTTTAAACATGATTGAAAGGAGAATAATGGTCCCATGTCAGATTTTCACTTAGACTTCCAGTTAAATTCGTTGCCTTGAAGGTATTTTTATTTGTTCCATCTTTTGAAATACAGCAAAGCAACTAGAACAGTGGTGAGATAGACAAGCTGGTTTGCAGGGGTTGGGGGTGGGGGCGGTCAGTGTCCAGTGAAACAGGGAAATTACCTCATCACATTTTGAAAAGAGTAGACCTAATGATTCTGGTGCTAAATGAGAAATGATGTTGAGAGCTGACACGTTCTTCTCCTATATTTTGGAAGGGTTGTGTGTCATGTGTCTCTAATGGAGAGGCTTCCGGTCCTAGGGTGATCAACTGATTCTAATCACAGGAGTAGAGGGAGTAGATAGCTCCGTAGAGACTCAGCTCACCTCCAGAGAGATTAGGGTGGAGAGTTTGTGGAGCTAATGGAGAACTTTCTTTATGGTCTGAATGGCTGCCTCTCAGCTGAGGGAATGGCTGTGGCCTACAGTGGGATGAAGATGGAAGGAAACGTGGAGGCTCAGGAACTGCTTGTGGAAGCAAGCTAAGCAGAGGCAGACATTATAACAGGTGGTGCAAAAAGCCTGAGTCCAGAGGGGCACTCCCTAGGTTACTGGATGTATAAAACTGACAGGAGTGCTCGGGGCAGAGAGCAGGGCAGAGGAGCTAAGAGGGTATTGAGAGTTTCAAAATGAAAAATGAAAAATAAAACCCACTATAGTTGCAATTTTGACTGAAATAACTCGTTCACAACCCTCTGGACAAGTTTCAACATTTCTCTAATGTCTTGTGTTGTTGTTTAGCCACTAAGCTTTGTCCCAATCTTTTGAGACCCTCTGGGTTGTAGCCGCCAGGCTCTGTGGGATTTCCCAGGTAAAAATACTGGACTGGGTTGCCATTTCTTTCTCCAGGGATCCTCCCAACCCAAGGATCGAACCTGCATCTCTTGCATAGGCAGGTGGATTCTTTACCACTGAGTCAGCAGAGTTTACAATCAAAGAAATCTAATTTCTTGGGATTCTTTTTATAAAGTCTTTTTAATGAACATTTCAAAGAAATACAGAAAGTAACAACAACAAAAAAACCATATTCAGTCACATAAATACTTCTAAAGCAAACATCCATGTAAATATCCAGTGACCAACCAGATTAGAAATAGAAAATCGTCAGCAAACAAAAGCTCTAGCCCTGTCCTTTTTGACCTTTAACCCTTCCTCCTTCCCAGAAGTACATGATGCTAGTATTCATGAGAAGCTTTTGTTTTTCTATTTTATAGTTTTGCCACTTCTCTAGGTTTCCTCTAAACGATGTGTTCTAATTTTGCCTATTTGGGAACATTATGCAAATCACTCATACTCAACTCATTCCTAATGTCAACATTATGTTGTTGAGATTCATCTATGCCATCGCACATAGTGGAGGCTCACGCATGCTCATGGTGATACACAAAATCTTATTATGGATATGGATCAAAATGTACTTTGTCAGTATATGCCTGTGTTCTATTTTGTTTCTGCCCCTACTTTTCTTTTAACAAGGAAAGGAATTTAAATTTTGTGAGCTATTTTTCCTAATGCTTCCTAATGGCACTGCATACTTACCTAGAGCTAAAACACAGAATACACAACATTAAAAAGATACACATTTCTCTGTTTAGAGAAATGTTTCTATGCAGTTTGAATTAAAATCCCTAGATGCCCTGAGAAAGAGATTCTCTCCTCTTTATCAGTAATTAGTGTACTGTTCTTTATATTCATAAATTCTATATTAGAGTTAAAATATAAGGTACAATAACATTATCATGAAGATGTCATCTAAGTTTCTGCTGTTGCATAATGAATCAGGTTGATATAATAGATGATGTAGTTTAGTCCAGGTTCCCTGGGTTGTCTACTCATAAGACACAATGACTTGCTTGACAAAATGGAACATAATTATTAAGGATATCATATTGTCTGCACTAGTTGTAAAGAATCTGCCTGCTAATGAAGGAGATGCGACAGACATGGGTTCAATCCCTGGTTCAGGAAGATCCTCTGGACAAGGAAATGGCAACCCACTCCAGTATTCTTGCCTCGGAAAATCCCAATGGACAGAAGAAACTGATGGGCTACAGTCCATGGGGTCTCAAAATTCAGACATGATTGAGCAACTGAACACAGTACAGCACAGGACATGTTGTATTATAACCTTATGGATAACGACAGAAAAATCAGTTCAGTTCAGTCACTCAATTCAGTTCAGTCACTCAGTCATGTCTGACTCTTTGTGTCCCCATGGACTGCAGCATGCCAGGCCTCCTTGTCCATCATCAACTCCTGGAGATTGCTCAAACTCATGTTCATCGAGTAGGTGATGCCATCCAACCATCTCATCCTCTGTCGTCCCCTTCTCCTCCTGCCTTCAATCTTTCCCAGCATCAGGGTCTTTTCCAGTCAGTCACTTCTTCACATTAGGTGGTCAAAGTATTGGAGCTTCAGCTTCACATCAGTCCTTCCAGTGAATATTCAGGACTGATTTCCTTTAGGATTGACTGGTTAGATCTCCTTGTTGTCCAAGGGACACTCAAGAGTCTTCTCCAGCACCACAGTTCAAAAGCATCAATTCTTTGGCGCTCAGCTTTCTTTGTGGTCCAAGTCTCACATCCATACATGACTACTGGAAAAACCATAGCTTTGACTAGACAGACCTTTGTTGGCAAAGTAATGTCTCTGCTTTATAATATGCTGTTTATGTTGGTCATAGCTTTTCTTCCAAGGAGAAAGTGTGTTTTGTTTCCATGGCTGCAATTACCATATGCAGTGATTTTGGAGGCCAAGAAAATAGTCTGTCACTGTTTCCATTTTTTCTCCATCTATTTGCCATGAAGTGTTGGGCCAGGTTACCATGATCTTAATTTTTGGAATGTTGAGTATTATGCCAGCTTTTTCACTCTCCTCTTTCACTTTCATCAAGATGCTCTTCAGTTCCTCTTCTCTTTCTGCCATAATAACTTAGTACAATTTGTTCTGGGGAACCTAGAATAAGAAAGTAAGGCAAATGTTTTACTTTTTGTGTCTTGGGTTACTCAGCTTTTCTAATTTTTGTCCTTTCTATATTCCTGTTAATTTGTTCCTTTCTATATCTGACATAACTACCCACAGAAACTTGTCTTGTTCATGATCCAGTAGTGGCCATCCAAGTTCTTGAGTATAAATAACTACAACACTAACCTACCATCATCTGGAAGAGTATATATATCCCCTGGTTGAATAATTGAGAAAGAAATCTCTTTTTTCATAGATCATCTTTAAAGATTCTTCTTTATAGAACATAAAAGTCTAATACAGCAAGTTAGAGCAGAGTAGGATTTATTGAAAGATATTTGGTAGTTCTGAAATTCATTCTCAAAGTTTGGACTTAAATGTTGTTGCTTGTTCAGTTGCTCAGTCATGTCCAACTCTTTGTGACCCCATGAACTGCAGCAGGCTAGGCTTGCCAGTTCTCCACTGTCTTCCTGAGTTTGCTAAAACTCATGTCCATTGAATTGTTGCCCCCTTCTCCTGCCTTCAGTCTTTCCCAGCATCAGGGTCTTTTCCAATGAATCAGCTCTTCGCATCACATGGCCAAAGCATTGGAGCTTCAGGTTCAGCATAAGACCTTCTAATGAATATTTAGGGTTGATTTCCTTTAGGATTGACTGGTTTGATCACCTTGCAGTCCAAGGGACTCTCAAGAGTCTTCTCCAGCACCACAGTTCAAAAGCATCAGTTCTCTGGTGCTCAGTCTTATTTATGGTCCAACTCTCACATCCACACATGATTGCTTTTCCAAAGCTTTGGAAAAAACAAAATTTTGACTAGACCTTTGTTGGCAATGTGTTGTCTTTGTTTTTCAATACACTGTCTAGGTTTGTCATATCTTTTCTTACAAGGAGCTTCTTTTAATTTCATGGTTGCAGTCACCATCTGCAGTGATTTTGAAGCCCAAGAAAATAAGGTCTGCCCCTATTTCCATTTTTTCCCCATCTATTTGCCATGAAGTGATGGAATCAGATGTCATGATCTTAGTTTTTTGTATGTTGAGTTTTAAGCTAACTTTTTCACTCTCCTCTTTTACTTTCCTCAAGAGACCCTTTAGTTCCTCTTTCTTCACTTTCTGCCATTAAAGTGGTATCATCTGCATAACTAAGATTATTGAAATTTCTCCTGGCCTTCTTAATCCCAGCTTGATTCCTCCAGCCCAGAAGGTTGCATGATGTACTCTGCAAATCAGTGAAATAAGCAGGGTGACAATATGCAGCCTTGATGTATTCCTGTCCCAATTTTGAACCAGTCCATTGTTCCATGTCCAGTTTTAACTATTGCTTCTTGACCTGTGTACAGGTTTCTCAGGAGGCAGGTAAGGTGTCCTGGAGGAAATTTCCAACCACTCTATAAGGCTACTGCTGTTGCTCAGTTTCTCTGATAGCAGGGAGTAGATGCTGTAAACTCTACCAGCTTAGTGAGGCGATCTGAATTTCTAGAATGTTCATTCTTTCTGGACAGTCTAATATCTCTGCTTGTAGCCATCACCTCACATCACCCACTGCTACTTGAGTACATTTGCTTGGGGAAGCCTAGATCACGTGTGGAATTTCAGCTGCAAGGGAGTCTGAGAAATACAGCTTTAGGTTTTCCTGCCTCAACTGTGCAGCATCCAAACAAAGACATTTTGCTGTTGTTGTTCAGTTGCCAAGTTGTATCTGATATTTTGTGACCCCATGGACTGCAGAACACCAGGCTCTTTGTCTTTCACTATATCCTGGAGTTTGCTCAAATTCATGTCCATTGAGTTGGTCATGCTATCTGACCATCTCACCCTCTATTGCCCCCTTCTCTTTTTACCTTCAATCATTCCCAGCATAGAGGTCTTTTCCAAAGATTTGGCCCTTCACATCAGGTGGCTGACGTATTGCAGCTTCAGCTTCAGCAACAATCCTTCCAATGAATGCTCAGGGTTGGCTTCCTTTAGGATTGACTGGTTTGATCTCCTTGCAGTCTAAGGCACTCAAGAGATTTCTCCAACATCACAGTTTGAATGCATCAGTTCTTCAGTGCTCAGCCTTCTTTGTGGTCCAACTCTCACATCCATACCTGACTACTTAAAAAACCATAGCTTTGATTATATGGACTTTGGTAGCAAAGTGATGTCTCTGCTTTTTAATCCACTGTCTGGGTTTGTCATAGCTTTCCTCCAAGGAGCAAGCATCTTTTAATTTCATGGCTGCAGTCACCATCTGCAGTGATTTTGGAGGCCAAGAAAATAAAGCCTGTCACTGTTTCCATTGTTTCCCCATCTATTTGTCATGAAGTGATGGGACCAGATGCCATGATCTTAGACTAGAATCCTGATATTCTAAATCTGTCTAAGTAGTTTTAAAATTTTTAGCATTATTCAGGTATCCATGGATGTGGTTGTAACTTATTAATCAGAAGTTTAAAAAAACTGAATTGGCCCACGTTTTACTTAATTCAGTAGGATTTTTCCCTAAAATATTTGTGATGTCTTGCAAAAAGAAAAGTGTTATGCATACAATAGGAATGTCATGTGTTTTATCCATCACATGCGGAAAACATTGTTAAAGATGGTATTGGATTATGCCTTCACAGCATTCAAAATCTGAATGATTATACAATTATGTATGGTATGATTATACAATAAATGATTTTAAATAATTTTATGATATAATTATATAATTTACTTATTTATAATTAGTTAAGATACACATATTATAATTAATTCTGCCACCAATGCTGACCCAGCAAAGTAGCAGAGAAAGAACATTCTGTAGAACACTTTTGACTTCAGTCTTGGAGTAGGAGTAGGTATTCTCTTCAGAGAAAATACTAGGAAGATATTTCTAGTTTGGACAAAGACATCGGTATGTGAACATATATGGCATAAGTGGCTTATCATTAGTGATTCAATGAGAGAAGCAGAACTAGTAGAAGGTGTGTGTATACATGGATATATGCATAAGTATGTTTATGTATGTGTTTATACATATATGCATTGTTATGAGTTCAACTGTCTCCCTGCAAAATCCATATGTTAAAGTCATATCCCCAGTCCCTCATAATGTAATTATTATTTTATTTATAACTAGAATCATAGCAAATGTAATGAGCTAAATTAAGGTCAGACTGAAATAGAGTGGGCCCCTAATCCAGTATGACTGGTATCCTTATAAAAAAGGAAGACTTGAACACCAAGACTTGCCCTTAGGGTGAATGTCATGAGAACATGAAAGAGATGGGGTGATGAATCTTTAAACAGGGAACTACAAAGATGGCCATAAAACCACCAGGAGTAAGGCCTGGAACAAATGTTCCCTGATAGCCTACAGAAGGAAACAGCTTTGATTTCAGACTTCTAGTTTCCAGAACTGTAAACAGCACACTTTTTGTGCTCAAATCACCCAGTTTGGAGTATTTCATTTGACAGCCCTAGCAAATGAATATACACAAAGCGATCTGTTACAGAGATCTGAGTTTATGCAATTTTGAGAGCTGGTTAAATAGTCTCCATAAGATGACTAGGCTGTTGGGTTGTCATCTTCATTTCTTACACTGGATACTGAAACTGAAAAACACAGGGCAGTAGCTGGAATTCACACAAGACGTTCTGAAAACATGGTACCCAACACTGCTTCCTACCTTTCATCCTGGAGTAATGTATTTATAATGTCTATATAGTAATAGGTTATTTATAAATATGTAATAAACTAAACTTTAGAAACCATTTCCTACTTCATTATATTGGTTACTTTGACTGTCCAATAGCTTATCTCTTAGTTAAAAATTCAGGTGACTAAAAGTATGCTGATTTATTTAATGTCCTCCCAGGTGTTCCTTAATCCCCAAATTATTATCATTTTTGCATCCATTTTTATAAAATTATATCAGCCATTTCATGATACTACTGGAACTTTATTCACTTTTATTTGCTTGACTTTTGCTTACAAGTGTACTGTGTATCATGAGAAACACTGGACTGGAAGAAACACAAGCTGGAATCAAGATTTCTGGGAGAAATATCAATAACCTCAGATATGCAGATGACACCACCCTTATGGCAGAAAGTGAAGAGGAACTCAAAAGCCTCTTGATGAAAGTGAAAGTGGAGAGTGAAAAAGTTGGCTTAAAGCTCAACATTCAGAAAACAAAGATCATGGCATCTGGTCCCATCACTTCATGGGAAATAGAAGGGGAAACAGTGGAAACAATGTCAGACTTTATTTTCAGGGGCTCCAAAATCACTGCAGATGGTGACTGCAGCCATGAAATTAAAAGACACTTACTCCTTGGAAGGAAAGTTATGACCAACCTAGATAGCACATTCAAAAGCAGAGACATTACTTTGCCAACAAAGGTCCGTCTAGTCAAGGCTATAGTTTTTCCTGTGATCATGTATAGATGTGAGAGTTGGACTGTGAAGAAGGCTGAATGCCAAAGAATTGATGCTTTTGAACTGTGGTGTTGGAGAAGACTCTTGAGAGTCCCTTGGACTGCAAGGAGATCCAACCAGTCCATTCTGAAGGAGATTAGCCCTGGTATTTCTTTGGAAGGAATGATGCTAAAGCTGAATCTCCAGTACTTTGGCCACCTCATGGGAAGAGCTGATTCATTGGAAAAGACTCTGATGCTGGGAGGGATTGGGGGCAGGAGGAGAAGGGGAAGACAGATGATGAGAAGGCTGGATGGCACCACTGACTTGATGGACATGAGTCTTAGTGAACGCCGGGAGTTGGTGATGGACAGGGAGGCCTGGTGTGCTGGGAGTCATGGGATCACAAAGAGTAGGACACGACTGAGCGACTGATCTGATCTGATGTATATGTATATGTAAACACACACATATATACATATATAAATATATACACACATTTATATATATAGATACATACATATATAGATAGATGAAAACATTATGAACACAATGGACAGGATTTGAGCAAACTCCAGGAGATAGTGAGGGACAGAGGAGCCTTATGTTCTATATAGTCCATGGGGTCACAAAGACTTGGACATGATTCAGTGACTGAACAAAACATATAGATACATGTGGGTCTTCCCTTTTGGCTCTGGTAAAGAATCCACTTGGCCAAGCAGGAGATGTAGGTTCAGTCCCTGGGTTATGAAGATCCCCTGGAGTAGGAAATGACAACCCATTCTGGTATTCTTGCCTGGATATCCTCATGGACAGAGGAGCCTGGTGCTCTACACTCTATGGGGTCACAAAGAGTCAGATACAGCTTAGTGACTGAACAATGACAACATATATACATATATATATACACACACACACAAAAACACATTTTAAATAATGCCTATTTCTGCAATAATATATGGTATGGTACGCAGTGAATCAACTGTATTTCTTCATTTACATTTTAGTGTTAATTTTTTTCTTGTAAAATATCTTGTTTCATCACTCTGGGAAATGGTGCAGGGTGCCAAATTATGATGCAATCAATACAGGTTATATAATTCTAATATCTGAAAAGTAGGGTTATAAAAATCCACACCCCTCAGAGGAACAAAAGAGGATGCTGTTTGAAGAATTTAGGACAGGATGATAGTACAAGTTGTGATTATTAAGGAAAATGGAAGATACACTGCTTAGAAAATTGGAAGTGACAGCAGTTGCCATTCTCTTATGTCTTAAAGAATGATCAGCGATTTTTAACATCTTTACTCCAATTTTGTCACATGTCCAAGTTTAATCCATTGAGTTAAACATAAATTTATTTTTAATTTATTTCAATTCTTATTCATTTATATCTCTTTTGCCAGTGTTCTTGTTGATATTTATTTCCAAACATAGGTGTTAGTCAGTTTACATTTAATTAATTGAGTTTAGAATTAAGGATATTCCAACTTTGTACCTTAAAAGAAGAATATTAAAGAAAAATCTTTTTTCTTGATGACAGTAGGGGGTTAATCTTAGCATCACATTTGGTAAATATATTAGTTTTTAAAAATTAAGTAAAACTTTTAAAGCAATTAAGTGCTCTGTGTGCTATAGGAATATGCCACAGGGCTGGGAGACCATGCTCTCAATATGCTGTTTATTAACTCTGATGAGCCTGATCATTTTGAGCTTTGATTTTGTGACCTGTAAAAAGAGGATATTATTTGTCTTTCAGCTTTGTTGGTACATTAGTGATGATATGTACAAAATATATTGGAGTGCCTACTTCCTAACAGGCATTCAAAATATTTGTTGTGGATGATATTATACTGTATATGGAATAATTAATCTATGATTTGATTATAATAGGTTATCTATTATCATATATTATTATGATATAGGATCTTCTCTGTAGCTCAGATGGTAAGGAATCTGCCTACAAGGCAAGAGACCCGGGTTTGATCCCTGGGTTGGGAAGATCCTTTGGAGAAGGGAATGGCAACCCACTCCAATATTCTTGCCTGGAGAATCCCATGGACAGAGGAGCCCCGTGGGCTACAGTCCATGGGTCTCACTACTACTATTATGATATAGCTAACATAATTTATACTTTTTCTACAATCATGCAAAGTAAGACATCTTCCGAGGGATGCAATATCACATCTAAAAATTTGTCTGATGTTAACTCTTTTGCCTCTTGTGCTGCCACCCTGGCCTGGAAGCAGCTGTTCTCTGTCACTATTTTGTATAGTTCTAAAATGTGCTTCTGTTATATATTCATTAATCGCTTAGTGAAGGTAGCACAGTTGTGTCCATCTTAACACTCACACTGATTAGTTTATTAGAAGCCTGACAGAGAACATCACAGAATCATAGAATTGAATAGAGAAATTATTTCTTAAGACAATCTTGAGTCATGGGCATATATTATCTACTTAGCTACTTCTTGGAAGTAAGAGGAGGTAAGAGGCACTCAGCCTAATTGGCTCATCATATTTTCTGGACTGTTCTAGTTATTAGAAAAGTATTTCTTATGTTGAACTGAAATTCACCTGTAACTGCTATCCATTAGTCATACTGCTGCTCATTGCTGCAGTGTAAAACAGATTTACAGCTTTCTCCACATTACATATATGAGTGGGGAATGTTTCTGTGCCTGGAAGTCAAGCTCAAATTCTTTGGCATATTCTTTATGTGTCTCCGCATGTGTCCTCAGTCACATCCCACTCTTCACGACCCCATGGACTGTAGCCCACCAGCCTCCTCTCTCCATGGGATTTCCCAGGCAAAATACTGGAGTGGGTCGCTATTTCTTACTCCAGGGGAAGTTCCCGACCCTGGGATCAAAGCAGCATCTCCTGCATTGGCAGGCAGGTTCTTTACCACTATTTTCTCTAATGTATTCACCAGCTACTTCCCTGCACACCATATTTCAAAAATAGCAAGCAACAAGCTTTTTATTGCCTCCAAGTTTGCACATACCTTTTCTAAAGAATTTTTGAAAGTATTTAAAACTTGTATTATCTCAAGTGGTCCTGAAATGACAACCCTGCGCTCTCCATTGAGTAACTCTTAAGATGTCATCATTTCTTCCTTGGTTAAACCCTATATTTTATGAATGATTGGCGCTTCCTAGTCTGTGTTACTTAAAATGTCCCATATTGAAACATTAAGTTAATTGTGTTAAAAAGAATATTCTAGAAGAATAAGGTAATTGTGGGCATATTTGAACATAAAGGGGGTTGGAAGTTGTTTGGAACAAAAGTGTAGTCTGAGGGGAACAGGTTCATGTGGTACAAAAAAGAATTCAAAGGAATAGCTAAGAAATAATAAAATAAATAGACACATATTGAATAGTTTGGAGGAGGCAGAAAAACCTCAATATTCACAATTTACTATGCAGCATCCAATGATTCTTGATTAATTTCTAAAGTGACTGAATTTGATATTTATCATGTGTACACATTTCTTTCATTTCATTTCTGTTAAATTACTCCTTTATTTCTAACCACAATTGATCCTTGAAAAATTTGGGGGCTAGACAGGCCTGTCTTCCATGCAATTGAAAATTGGAGTGTAATTTTATAGTTGGTTCTCCGTATCTGCAATTCTGCATCCATGGATTCAACTAATATCTAATCATATGTAGTAGTATTTACTATTGGGGAAAAAAAATGTATAAGTGGACCCTTGCAGTTCAAACTTATGTTGCTAAGGGTCAACTGTGTTTGACATACACAGTTTTCATGGTGTTTTGCAAGCTGCAGGGGTTACGTAAGAGTTTTGACAAAGCCATCAGATAAAGATCACCAGGAACATATCTGTAGTAAAACAAAATCTATTCAATTTATAACTTAGTGCAGCAAGAGAGAAAATACACTGTACAAAACTGTGAATTGGGTATCTTATAAGAAGAGAGAGAAATTTTGGGGGGGTGTTGGGTATACAATGAGACCCTAAAGTGGGATTCCAAGACAGCAGGGTTTAACTCTGGATTGAGTATTAGATGGTCAGATGGCATCACTGACTCAATGGACATGAGTTTGAGTAAACTCCGGGAATCGGTGATGGACAGGGAGTCCTGGCGTGATGCAGTCCATGGGGTCGCAAAGAGTCGAACACGACTGAGCGACTGAACTGAACTGAGTATTAGATGAGAGGAAACTATTGTTAAGAAAAGAGCAAAGAGGTGTAGGGCTGAGGTGACTTTAATGGTGTCGCATTATCAGAATTTGAGCATCTAATATGAATATCCTAATCTGAGTATTAGAAAAGCTGAGAAATAGACTCAGTAGTTTATGTTCCTGGAAAATAAATATGTCTGAAAAGGCCCTATCCAAAGCTTTGGAAGTCGGATAGAGTTGGAAGTCAAGGCTGCTTCTCTGTGTCAAAGTGACACACGTGGCCCAGGCCCTTCAGACAAGGACATTTTTCAGGCTCTCTGCTCTGATTTCAAAAGTGAATTTTCTGATAGGCCATAGTTTTAAAAATAAAGGATTTTTAATCATCTTGTTCTTTGTGTTGATAAACAGAAGTGGTTTTTACACACTTTTTTGGTTCTGATCAAAGTAGAACCATTTAAAAACCCCTAGAATATTCATGGGGCTTCCCTGATAGCTCAGTTGGTAAAGAATCCGCCTGCAATGAGGAAGACCTGGATTCGATCCTGGGGTTGGGAAGATCACTTGGAGAAGGGAACAGCTACCCACTCCAGTATTCTGGCCTGAAGATTCCATGGACTGTATAGTCATGAAGAGTCAGACACAACTGAGAGACTTTCACTTTCAGAATATTCATATTTATACCATCATATTATGTTTACATATTGGGCAATCGGGCAATCATACTTATCAGCAAAATTAAACTACTCAATGGAACTGAAGAAAAAGTGCTACGTTTTCATTCTCAGAAAATAGTTTGAACAACCTTCAGGCAGTAGATTGATTTGAAAGGCTGTGCATTATTTTGCTTAATTGATTAATGACTTTTGAAATTTTAGCTTCAGGGACACTTTTGAGGATTAATTTAAACTATAATATCACTATTGATTAAAATAATAATTGCCCTGTTATTTAAGGGTTGTCATTCTCCTTCAAATGAACCTTAGCTATTTTGGGAAAAAAAAAAAAAAAGTGCCAGGTCGTCAGCATCTGAGGTGGAGTCAGAAAGAAGTGTAACTTTATTATATTAAAATGTATCATTTTAGCATCATTAATCTTTAGTTTTCAAAGAGAAAGCAATAGCTACTGGGTAAACTTGTGATAACCTATGAAAAGTTAGAGAAACCTCAGTCTGGAAGTATAGAATATCTTTCCAACTATGTTTCCACTCAAACATTATTAATTTTGTGGATAAATGCATCATCAGCATCTCTAGACTCTGAGGAAGAGCCGTTGATTTTGCTTAATGAGGTAATGTAACCTGTTAATATTCCCGGTCACTACCTTGAGAGCTTTCAGTACTTAAGTAATTTGGACTTGCAGAGAATGAGCAGAGGGAGAACAAATACATCAATATCCGATTGCTGAGGGAAAGACAAATTTGTTGCATTTCACTCTTCAACATAAGGGATCTTAAGAAGAGACCAAACATACTGCAAGAGGGGAAAACACTCATTGCCAAGCAACAAAGTTATTCCTGTGATACAATGTAGGCCAAAATGTGTTGTGAAATGGGCTTGTTACAAAAGAATACTTAACTTTAATGAGGTACAGGCAGGAGATGTGTTATAAAGGAATCTTCTATGTATAGGAATTGGAGAAAGGCAGGCTTATCCTGTAGGTGTCCAATGAGGCAGAGTTACGGAGACCTTGCCCTAAGGTGATTTCATCAATAAGGCAATGATCTAGCAAGCACCTAGAGGCTAATGATACTACGATGCATCAGCAACTTTTAAATTTCATTAGCCAAGGACAAAATTTTTTTTAAAAGGTGATAAATGTCCCATTAGCAAAAGTACAATTATGAAATAAGCATGTAAAATTATTAAAGTTTTAGATGCAAGAATATGTATGGATTTACATGTTGGGCACAGTCACCCAAGATATCATGGATATGTAATCACTTTGTTAATTAAAAATCCCAACACAAAGCAATTGGTATTTGACAAAATAAAAAATGTACATTATAAATAAAAAAATTAAGAGATTTGAAATGAGTTTAATATGAATTCTTATATAAGATCAATAAAGTACTAAGAGAAAATGTCTCTTGCTTCCTAATGTCTATAGGAAGCAAGTTTTATGCCTTGGTTCAGCATCATCTATGATTGCTGGCTTCAGAATTCCTAATCTGCTAATATTCCAGATTTAGGCAGAGTGAAGCCAGCAATCATAGCCTATGCTATAGTATCTTATAAGGCTTCTCATAATAAGAAGGCAATATTTTCAGTAAACTAATGTGTTCAGAGCTAAGGGAATGAAAGACAAGCTATTCATCAGCTTCCCTTAAAACTCCAATAATCCTATTTAAAGAGAATTTGGAAGCTCTGAAAAATTGAATAAATAATAAAATAACGTCTCAGATCATAATGATTTTTCTGCCTGGATGCACTCTCTCTTCTGTCTTCCTTTGCATTCTTTTTAATATAACAATCTTGGAAAAGTAAACTTGGAGACACTAGTTTATCTGGGAGCAGAAGCGCAGGGCATATAATTTCTAAGGGGCTCCCTCTAGCCTGGATGGTTAATGCAACTATTACCTCCAAATCATGGAGATGGTAAAACTGTCCACTTTGTCTGGACCAGTCGTGGTCAATAATTTTGTTGACAGGAAATCTTTGAGTTACATCCACCTTCTTTGTTACTTTTTAAAAAAAAATGTATTTTATTTTTTAACTTTACAATATTGTATTGGTTTTGCCATATATCTGAATCTACCACAGGTATACATGTGTTCCCCATCCTGAACCCTCCTCCCTCCCCGTACCATCCCTCTGGGTCATCCCAATGCACCAGTCCCAAGCATCCAGTATCGTGCATCAAACCTGGACTGGTGACTCATTTCATATATGATATTATACATGTTTCAATGCAATTCTCCCAAATCATCCCACCCTCTCCCTCTCCCACAGAGTCCAAAAGACTGTTCTATACATCAGTGTCTCTTTTGCTGTCTCGCATACAGGGTTATTGTTACCATCTTTCTAAATTCCATATATATGCGTTAGTATACTGTATTGGTGTTCAC
Organism: Bos javanicus; assembly: GCF_032452875.1. Taxonomy (NCBI): domain Eukaryota; kingdom Metazoa; phylum Chordata; class Mammalia; order Artiodactyla; family Bovidae; genus Bos; species Bos javanicus. Next base: position 18,291,095 of record NC_083883.1, read on the forward strand.
ATAAATTTTTCATTTTATATCTTTATTCCTTTCCATTTCTAGATTTGCATCCCAATTTATAGTTTACTTTAAAAAAGTGCATTTATAGTTTGCTTAGAGAAGAAGCATTTTTACTGTTCACTTTCACCATGTCTATCAGCATTAGTATCTTGGGAAACAAGGTATTGTGACTCAGAACAATACTCCCAATATAAAATGTATTAGTTAGCTGGGATTATAGCTTGATAAAACAATTAGTGACTAATACTTTGGGGGCACAATCTCTATCCATATTATTTAAAATGCAAGTCCCATACGTAAAGATTATCTGATACCTATATTCAGGCACAGCTCCATTCTCAGATGTCATGATCGATTTTGACTTGAATCATAAGAATTTCAAGGGTCTCAGCTCTATACTTTGAGCATCAAGCAGCATCTGAGGCCAGTGTGACCCTAGACCCAGGACCTGGGTTCTGATAATCGTTCCTGAGTCTGGGGTCTGAGCTCCTCTTCTGCTGATGCACAGCAGGTTTTCTGAGTCTCTTCCTTAACCCCTCTTCCTTTCTTATTTCCATTTTAGTGTCAAACCTCTATCTCAAGACTGGAAGCTTATTCAAACTCTGTTCCAGAGACCAGAAACAATAATTTCTTGAGATAGAGGAACAATTTACATCAGAGTTTTTGAAAGTGGGTGCCTATACTCTTAATAAATATATATTCTTGCAGAAGTATGTATCATTGTGAAATATATCTGGAAAACAATGCATGGAGGTCCTACCACTAGAGTCACAATGTACTTTATTATGTTAAAGGTGTGAAAAGACCTGAAAACAAACTGCTTAGTACTTACTAATTCCATGTTTTTCAAACTTATTTGACAAAGTGCTCCTTAACCACTCCGTAACACCTGTGAACAGCCATGGGAATGTGCTTTGGAAATGTTGGCTATAATTTACTTAGACATGAAGTTTAGCCTTACATGAGACCATCATGCTAACTAATTGCCCAACTTTACTGCCAGTCACTGCCTTTGCAACAGTAGATAGTGGTTCACCTTTGGGTCACTGGTGCCAGAGGCCAGGAACTGAACCCTGATTTTATCACCACTAGTTGTATGGATCAGTCCCTCCATTGTGTCTGACTCTGCAACACACCAGCCTTCTTCGTCCTTCAGTATCTCTCGGAATTTGCTCAAACCCATGTCCATTGAGTCTGTGATGCCATCCAACCATCTCATCCTCTGTTTCCCCCTTCTACTTTTGCCCTCAATCTTTCCCAGCATCAGGGTCTTTCCCAATGAGTCAGCTCTTCGCATCAAGTGGCCAAAATATTGTAGCTTCAGCTTTAGCATCAGTCCTCCCAATGAATATTCAGGGTTGTTTTCCTTTAGGATTGACTGTTTTGATCTCCTTGCAGTCCAAGGGAGTCACAAGGGTCTTCTCCAGCACCACAATTGGAAAGCATCAATATGTATAAGTAGAGGCAATTTAATCTGGGCCTAAATTTCATCTTTGCCAAATGTGTTTGTTATGAAAATTAAATTAGTTAACTCACATAAAGCTGCAAAGGAGGAACACAAAATTCATGGATTATGAAAGAAAAAAAAAACATTAAAAGTCATTAGCCAAATGAGTAAATGGAATACAACGAATGAATAATTCTTTTACAAAATAAAATTTAAAAAAATCACTGATAAAGCAAAATAAGAAATAACATGGCAGGCAAAGTCCTCTGATACTATTTTGTAATTTTATAACATTTTCCCAATGTGCCTTTATTCTTTGCTTGTAAGAAGCTTTTCTCCTAAAATTCATGGTTTAAAAAAAGACTCTTAAAAATCATTAAGAGGGACTTCCCTGGTGGTCCAGTGGTTAAGACTTCACCTTCTAATTCAGGGGGTGTGGGTTCAAGGTACCTGGTCAGGGAACTGAGATCACACATACCTGGGGGACAAAAAATCGAAATAAAACAGAAGCAATATTGTAACAAAGTAAAGACTAAAAATGGTCCACATCAAAAATTCATCAAGAATGAGATTTCCTGGAGAGTGAATTAGGAAGGAAGTATTAAGAATTTAGAAACTGTGTTACTTAGAGGAATGAGACCTGATGAAAATATGGGAGATGGCAGCCAGAGTGAGGGGCTTCCCTGGTGACTTAAACAGTCAAGAATCTGCCTGCAGCGCAGGAGACCTGGATTCGATCCCTGGCTTGGGAAGATCCCCTGGAGGAGGGCATGGCAACCCACTCCAATATTCTTGCCTGGAGAATCTGCGTGGATAGAGGAGCCTGGAGGGCTATAGTCCATGGGGTCGCTAAGAGTTAGACGTGACTGAGTGACTAAACACAGCAGAGCCAGAGGGGGTGGGTAAGTTAATTAAGTCTCACAGGAGAACCCAGGCTGCAACTTAAGTGAGCAGAATGAGTATAGAGGGTTTGGGGGCAGGCTCCATCAACACGGGGCCCTCCCTTTTTTTCTCCTCTCTGCCCTCAATAGTATTTTTTAAATCCCAATATGTTGTCTTTGGCTTTTGTTAAGTTTCAGAAAGATTAAGAAGATTAAAACATAGAAGTTTTGATATTGGAAGGTCACTCTGGAGACATCACTTATTCTGGAAAATTATTGTCTGGGGCAATGACAGTAATGAAAGGCAGGCAGAGAGTATAAGTAAAAGCTTCAGTCCATGGGCTCAGCCCAAAGAGCCCACATAGCAAACCAAAGATGAGAGATGTGAGCACCAGTCCTGGGCAAGAAATTTCAAACAGGATAAGGGGTATAGAGAATCTGCAAGCTTGGAATGTATCATGTATTTATTTATCACTTTAAGTACTGTCCAGAACATTCTCATAGGGAAGAAATAAGGGGTTTAAAACATATATGAAAAATATATTAACACATATTAATAATGCACCAGTCCCCCCTGAGGCAAACTGGTAAACTTATGCCAGGTAGGAACAGGGAAAAGACTGTAGTAACCATACACAAATATTCAGTACAAGACTGTGTTTTATTTTGTGAATAATAACAGGACAAGTGAATCAAAATAAATATCTTCTGCCCTTCAACTTTTTCATAAATTAAGATTCTTCAAGTCTTCTTGACCGTCTTTTCTTGATGAGCTAAAGACTAGTTTCCTGTATTTTCTAATCCATACCTATGGTTTTAATTATCCTTTATGTGCTGACAACATGAATTTCCTTCCCTGCCTAGACCTTATTTTCTAATTTCTGAGTAATCTACTCAGCTTTACTTAAGTATCCCACATAGAACTCTTGATCTCCAACCTCAAATCCATTTAGTTTGCAAATTGATTAGAAATTTCTCACAGAACCTCTCTGTTTCTCGTCATCCACATGAAATTCACCACTGATTCCTTCTACTAGCCATTAAATAATCACTTAAAACATTAATTTAAAGATTATATGAAATTTATTTATTCCTCTTCTCTTTGGGGCATGTAAGTTGTTGCTCTGTTTTTATTGTTATGTGTGATATATGTGTATAATAATATGTAATAAGTTCAGTAATGTGTTGAATAACACAGTATATAAATCATTTCATAAATTCCTTATCATTTCACTATTAATTTCAAATCTCCTAGAAGCCATATGTTGCATCCATAAAATTGGTCTTTGATATAGTAAAATAATGATGCCAAATGTTTTGATTACTCTTAAAATGAATAGTGTTGCTTTTCCTTCATTATCTGTGCATTTGTAAATGATTTCATCCGGAATCCAGGAAGATCTGATATACAAAAGATACTTGAACTACTTCATAGGCATTTCAGTGCCCCTAGGCAACACAAGAAAAAGCTTCTTTTGTTGAATATATTCATGGAAATACTTACTTTGTGAAAAGAATTCCTTGAAATGAAAAAGAGTATTTGGAACATATGTTATAAAGACGGGTACAATATTTACAAATGTTGTTTTTCTGAAACTAAGTATCTTCATAACTAGTACTCACTGAATACTAACTTTAGTTAGCAACTGTGTTAGGTGCTTTGCAGGTGTTTCCTTTTGATACAGTGCAGTTGGTACTACTGTTATCACCATGCTGTAAAGAAGAAAAATACGTCTTATAAAGTTCAAAATATTTACCTAGAGCTAATATTTACAAAGAAATCATGCTTTTTAACATTATGTTATACTGGTATCCCTTATTATTTTCAAATGATACTTAGAGTAATATATATAGTACCTCTGGAAATCTTGTGACAGATGGGACAACAAAAATTCTTTCTCTCTATTATGTACATTTTATGTTTGAATCAATTTATTAATATTAAAGGATCTCATAGGATTCTTACCATGCAACAATATATATATGATTCATTTTATTGAGCAGTTACTTTTATATATATATTGCACTTATTTCATAATCATAAGAAATCTGAGATAAGTTCTGTTTACTGTTCAAGTAAGTTTTCCTGCTTATGTCACCTTGGGGAAGTGACATGAACTTCTAGTGCCTGTGTTTCTTTATCTGAAAAACCTACCTCAAAGGGTTGTTGTAAAAATTAAATTAATAAAAATATCTAAAATACTTAGCATTCATCCTCCTCCAAAAACCAAATATTGAGGACAACTGTAACTGTTGATGTTACTACTTCTTCAACATTAACTTGGACATTACCTTTCTGGCTACTTTCCTGATTCTTCAAAGCAAGATTAGATGTCTGCCTGTTAATTTACCTTGATAATGTACTATGTTAGTAGCTTTTGTGAAAGAAATCAACCAGAGCATCCTTAGCATGAGCTTTTATTCTAGAATATGGAACATGAAAAAGTCTAGAGGAACATCCAAAGTGAGAAAGGAGGGTGAAATGTTTTATTGGGTTTTAACAGCAGGAGGCTTTTTCAGTTTTGAGTAATTTAAATTTGAATCCTAATATGCTCATTAACTTGTTTAATGCATGCTTGTTTTTGTATGGACAAAGTACAGATATCATTTGTGACTCTGAAGAATAACCGCTTTCTCCAAAGGGAAGTGTAACTTAGTCCAAAGAAGAATTGCATTTACTTGCAACTTTGTTTTGGTTCTGAGGCTTGTCTGTTTTGATACATCACTATTCCTGGGGTGTAATTGTCACATCTGAAAGTCTCAAGCATTTGCCATGTCCCTTCTACTGCCTCAGGATCTGAAATTGATTTTTTTCCTCCTGACCCTGGAGACTAATGAAAGGTCTGCTTGGCTTTTCATACTCGGCGCAGCTTTGACACCTGCCTCATGTCGAACAATGTTTGGCTCACTTCTCTTCACGTCTCTTCTTACTAGTGTCTTCATTCCTTAAGTCCTCAGTGTCTTGGTAGATCTCTGGTGCTTTCAAGTGTATAGAGTTTAATTTTTTTTTTCTTCTAGCTTTAGTAGGGTTTGTCTTACATAAGTTAGTCCTCTGTAGCCAGAAGGTAAAGTACATTCAAATGGCTTTTAAGTATTTAACAGATGTCCCTGTCACTTGTAAATAAAATAAATAGAAAAAATATCATAACCATGTACCACTGCCAAAAATAAAAATGCTGGCAGTATTCTAGGTTGGATGAAAAATCACAGACATTTATTGTCATAATATTTCAAGACTGAAAATTATACATTATCTTTATAAGAAATTTAGTAATACCTATCACATTTTGAAATGTTACCTCACTTTGATCCATTATTTTCTCTTCCAAAAATGCATCTTAATTATATACTCTTACAAATGTGCTATATTATAAAGCTGAAAGTGAATTTCAGTGCTGTTTATAGCAGATTTCTACAAATTATCTGGATGTACATTACTAATTGATTAGTGGATCAATTTAATGAAGTTTTGTGAACTCATGCAAGAGACTACTACACAGCTATTAAAAATATGAGGATTGCCTAGAATCTTCAAAATATGTTACAATCTTCACATTATATTAAATAAAATAGAAAATGTCAGAAAAGTGCTTTTCAGGTGCCCTGACTTTTGGTTAAAATGGCATAATAATATATGAGTGTGTATGTCAGAGTTTTAATCCCACAGTTTCAATCCCTGTGTTGGAAAGACCCCCTGGAGGAAGAAGTGGCAACCCATCCCCCTATTCTTGCCTGGTAAATCCATGGACAGAGCAGCCTGGTGGGCTACAGACCATGGGGTTGCAAGAGTTGGACTCGACTTAGTGACTAAACAGCAATGCTTGTTAGTATGGAACTGAAATAGTGGACACCTCAAGCACAAGAGGAGAAGGCAGTGGCACCCCACTCCAGTACTCTTGCCTGGAAAATCCCATGGACAGAGGAGCCTGGTAGGCTGCAGTCCATGGGGTCACTAAGAGTCGGACATGACTGAGCGACTTCACTTTCACTTTTCACTTTCATGCATTGGAGAAGGAAATAGCAACCCACTCCAGTGTTCTTGCCTAGAGAATCCCAGGGACGGGGGAGCCTGGTGGGCTGCCGTCTATGGGATTGCACATAGTCAGACACAACTGAAGTGACTTAGCAGCAGCAGCAGCAAGAAAAAGAACGGTGGAGGAAACTGGAAATCTGGGATAAATTGTCATATTACATTTCACTGTATTAACTTCCACATGCTACTCTAAGGATCTTTACTAGGTTGTAAAGCTACCTAGTTTATTATTCAAATATATTTAATTAAACTACCATAATTTGCTCCTGATAGTGAAGACGATGCAGTCTAATCACCAGGCCTATAGAATAGGCCAAGGCATTAGTTATTGATTTTTCATCTTCATTATCCTTTTTAAGTATAGTGTTATAAGTACTTGTGTAAGAACATGTGAAATCAATTATCTGTGGGTTCCCCTGAATCACCTTCTGTCTTTAAGTGAAGATGAACAACATATGACTGATGATCAACATGAGATAAGGCTTGTTCCCCATAGAGAGATCTATTGAATTATCTCTTGACTTTTGAAGGTATATTAGTTATTTTAAGTTTCTGGTACTGCATAAATGTGACCAGGCACTTCCTTTAATTAATTCAAAAAGTTCACTTAGAAAACATCCTCTTAGAAATATTTTATGGAGATGGATTTACCCTTCTTTGCCTTCTTAAGCACAAGTTTTTGTACCATACTTGACACAGTTGTCAATGTTATTATGCTAGTCAATAGTGACAGAGAGTACAAAGTTCAGAAAACTCCAATAGACTTTAGCCATCCAGGATTGGCATATATGTTATTAATCCAAAGTCAGAATTGGTTGGTTTACTTAGGACTTTGGATCAAAAATTTGGAGTCAGGATTAATTTCATGGTGTATGTAAATCAAATCATTATGCTGTACACCCTAAACTTATTCAGTGTTGTATGTCAATTGTATCTCAATAAAACTGGAAGAAAAAAAAAGGATTTTGATATGAAGCCAGATATCTTCAAGGCTAATATATAAGACATGACACACCCTATGATCTTTTGTACAGCAAAATTATTTTTCCATGTATCTGAGAAAGGATGTAAATACCTTGCTATGTGACCTACTTACTCTCTAATAACTAGTTCTAAAAACATTTAGTAACTATGTAATAAAACATATGAGTCAAGATGAAAGTTTCAAAGAAAATACATCTGTACTGCTTCATGCCATCACAGCCTCTGTGGACAATTTAAATATTTTGAAATACATTTGGCAGTATCTTTACAATTAAAAAAGATACGCTTTTGTCCTGTAGACTTTGAATTATGTTTTGCCCCTATTATTATGAAACTAATGCTGACAGCATTAAGACATCTTAGCTTACAGTCTTTAATATTATAGGAGGAAAATTCAGTTCCATATAGGTTGATTATTTATGATATTCGTGGTTCATTATCATGGATAATAGGTAGTCCCTTAAGTAATATACCCACTTATTTTCTGATTTAATGTGCTGATTCTAAGATAAGTAAGTGGCAGAAAGCAGAAACAAAGACACACATTAGCCATCACATGGAATAAGGTATAATAAATGTTAAATCATAAATTTTGAAATTAAAGTTCTCTTAGAAGTCAGTCATCTAATTCATACCTCACTTTGACCCATGCATTTGTTTTATTCAGGCATTTAATATAATCTTTTTTCCATTTCCACTCATAAGAAAATATTTTTTGCATGTAAAACTGATTGCACTTTTATAATAAAAGTATAATGACTTACCATATTACATTAGTTTCAGGTTAACTACATAGAGATTTGATATTTTTATACATTACAGAATGATCACCATAAGACCAGTTATCATCCATCACCAAAGGTAATATATTTTAGCTATATATAATATTATTATCTATGTTCCCCATTCTGTACACAATATTACCATAACTTATATATTTTATAACTTGAAATTTGTACCTCTTACTCTCTCTCACTTGTTTTGCCCAGCCTCTCCTCCTCCCTGGGAACAACCTGTTTGTTCTCTGTATCTATTTCTGTTTTTTGTTTATTTGTTTGAAAAATTATACTTTAACTGATTGAAACCTCATCACATTTTATATGCAGTTTATATGTGCAGTACTTTACTTAATACTGCATACTAGGCTGACTTACGGAGAAGGCAATGGCACCCCACTCCAGTACTCTTGCCTGGAAAATCCCATGAATGGAGGTAGGTTGTAGTCCATGGGGTCGTGAAGAGTCAGACACAACTGAGTGACTTCACTTTCACTTTCCACTTTCATGCATTGGAGAAGGAAATGGCAACCCACTCCAATGTTCTTGCCTGGAGAATCCCAGGGACGGCGGAGCCTGGTGGGCTGCCGTCTATGGGGTCGCACAGAGTCGGACACAACTGAAGCGACTTAGCAGCAGCAGCAGCAGCAGGCTGACTTAAAACATTCTGACTTTGATGAAGTTTACTCACAGTCAAAATGACAAGATTGATATTTTGTTAATATATCATATGCTAACCAATTTTGCCCTTATTTTCATATATTCCGTTGAGAGATTGATTTTTTCTTTTTAATGGTTTCAGCATTGTGTATCATCTTGTTGTAGATATTTTATATTGATATAAACTACTTTCACAATTGACTGGGAACCGATGATAAATTCATCAGAAACTTATTACATTAACATATAATTGTCTATTCTGAGGTGATTTAATTTTGGATGGATGAAAACAAAAAAGTTTTATTCCATCTTTCTATTTCTGTATCCAAAGTGGGATTGGTTCTAGAACACCCAATGGATATAAAAATCTAAGGATTCTCATGTGCCTTATTTAAAATGGTGTTTTTATTTCCATTACACTGGGAGATGTACTGAAAAAAATATTTCTGTAATTTATGTCAAAAAGAGTTCAGCTTGTGATTTCCTCTGAGTTTAATAGTATCTGGATTTATGTTGAGGTCTTTAACCCATTTGAGTTCATTTTTGTTTATGGTATTAAAGAATAATTTAATTTCTTTCTTTTACACGTAGCTGTCCAATTTTCCTAGCCCTGCTTAATGAAATGAAATGAAGTGAAGTTGCTCAGTCATGTCCAACTCTTTGTGACTTAATGAAGAGACTGTATTTTCTCCATTGTATATTCTTGCCTCCTTTGTCTTGGATTAATTGGTCACTGGTGTGTGGGTTTATTTCAGGGCTTTCTGTCCTGTCTTGTTGAGTTATATTTCTCATTTTTTTGTCAGTGCCATACTGTTTTGATTACCATAGCTTGGGAGTATAGTCTGAAGTCAGGGTGCCTGATGTCTCCAACTCTATTTTTATTCCTCAAGATTGCTTTGGCTATCCAAGGTCTTTTGTGTCTCTATACACATTTTAAGATTTTTTTTGTTCTAATCCTATGAAAAATACCATTGGTAATTTGATAAAAATGACATTGAATCTGTAGATTGTCTTGGATTATATAGTCATTTTGACAATGTTGACTCTTTCAATCCAAGAACATGGTATATCTTTCCATCTGTTTGTATTCCCTTTGGTCTCTTTCATCAGCATCTTATAGTTTTCAGAGTATAGGTCTTTTGCCATCTTAAGTTGATTTAGTCCTATTTTTTTTTTGATGCAATGGTAAATGGAATTATTTCTTTAATTTCTCTTTCTGGACTTTTCATTGATAGTGTATAGGAATGCAACTGATTTCTGTGTATTAATTTTTTATCTTGCAACTTTTTTTTTTTTTTTTTACTGAATTAATTGATGAGCTCTAATAGTTTTCTGGTAGAATCTTTAGGCTTTCCTATACATAGTATCATGTCATTTGCATACAGTTTTACTTCTTGTTTTCCAATTTGGATTGGGTGGGAGAAAAGAAAACCTTCTATTTTGTTGATGGGAATGTAAATTGGTACAGCTACTATGGACAACAGTGTGGATTTCCTTAAAAAAAAAAATTTAAAAATACAAGTACCATAAAATAGTACTAAAAATAGAAGTACCAGCAATCCCACTCTTTGGCAAATATCTAGAGAAAGACTTGATTTGAAATGATACATGTACCCCAGTTGTCATTGCAGCATTGTTTATACTAGTCAAGACATATAAGCAACTTAAATGCCCATTAACAGATGAGTGGATAAGGAAGATGTGGTACATACATACAATGGAATATCACTCAGTCATTAAAAAGTGTAAAATAATGCCATTTGCAGCAACAAGGACGGACATGGAGATGACCATACTAAGTGCAGTAATTCAGAAAGACAACTATTATTTGATATTACTTATATGCAGAATCTAAAAAGAATGATACAAATGAACCTATTTACAAAACAGAAAATGACTCACAGACTTAGAGAATGAACATATGGTTACCAGCGGGGGAAATGTGGCAGAGGAGAAGGATAGATTGTGTGTTTGGACACTGCTATATTTAAAATGCCTTTTCATAAAATAGATAGATAAATAGATAAAATGGAAAATGGTGTACTATTCACATAATAGCCCACACACATCCTCCCATGTACTTTAAATCATCTCTACATTGGTTGCATAAGTATGTTAATATAATATAGATGCTATGTACAAAGTTTTTTTTTTTTTTTTAGAACTTTCAGAATTATTTTTTTCTGAATGTTTTGAATCCATGATTATTTGAGTTTGAGGACACAGAACCTGCTAATAAGGATATTTGTTGTTGTTCACTTGCTAAGTCATGTCCAACTCTTTGTAACCCCATGGACAGTAGCATCCCAGGTTTCCCTGTCCTTTGCTATTTCTTGGAGTTTGCTCAAATTCATGTCCATTGAGCCGACTATATTATCTATATTATCGGTCTAAAATCAGAACAACAAGCATTAAGACTATGTTTTTCATTGTTGTGAAAAGATAAATCTTTCCTCAATAGGAAATATCAGTGAGTCTTCTTACGTTTTAAGCAAAACTATAGAAAATATATGTAATCTAATAAGAGAAATTTACGGAATTTTTTTAAGGAGAAAAATCAAGCTCAATGAGAGTAAACAAAACATCTAGTATAGTATCATAATGTCTGCTGTGTGCTACTTCCTTAATTTATAGTTGCTAAATAAGTAAAATGAAATGAGGCAACATCAGAGATTTCTAGCATAAATAACTTTATCATAGAACTAATTAGTCAAAAACATACATCCTGTTCTTATGAAGAAATTACAATCACTTATTAATATTCTATATCTAGTCCAAGTTTCTGCTTATAATGTAGTGGGTTGGGAAGTGTATCCCCCATATCCATGCCCCCTAGACCCTCCGAATGTGATATTATTTAGAAATAGGGTATCTTTGCATACATCATTTAGAACCTTGAGATGATATCATCCTGGATTTAGATGAGGTCCTCATTCCAATGAATGATGTCCTTAGAAGAGTGGACACAGAGGAAGTCATGTAGGGGAAGCCATGTGAAGATGGTGGTAGGGACTGGAATGATGCTGCCACAGACCAAGGAGCACCAGGACTACCAGAAGCCAGAAGAGACAGGGATTCTCCCCTAGAAATTTCACAGGGAACGTGGCTCTGCCCTCACCTTGATATTGGGCTTTTGTTCTCGGAAATGTGAGAGAAAAAATTCTGCTTCTTTAAGCCATGAAGTTCATAATAATTTTTTTTTGCAGTAGATCTAGGAAACTAATACAGGTATAGAAGGCTAAACCATGCATTATTCTCATCCTTAACATAAGAACATAGTTTAGATAAGCTACCAAATCACAATTTTTGATGGTTGGAGGACATCCAACTAACTCAAAATCTAGACATCAAAGAGGAGGAGACAGATACTTGATTCCTTGGAATAAAGAACAGACAGGTGTCATATGAATCTGTAACAGTAAATCAGCTAATCTTTTTTAAAGAATTGCTGAAGGTTGACTGTGGCACTGATTAGAAAATAGAACCCATGGCACTTGTATGCTCAATGGAAATTCAGTGACCTTTGGACTCTCACCCAGTGAACTAGTTAGTGGTTATGAGAAAGATCTGGGCACAGCAAGAGGCCAGGAGAGTCATCTGCATGTGGTTCAGGGTGGGACGACGTGTGCAGAGGCCACATGTCATGGGGGAGGATGAGTGACCTCACCTGCATCCTTCTCCATTACCTGTATTCAAAGTCTTTAATGGTGGGAAAATCACAGCAAATTCAGTCAACACTGGGGCACTGGACTAATCAGAGCAAATTCAGTCAATACTGGGGCACCAGTTAAGACAAACTGGGTTTTAGAAAGACAGAGGGAGGGAGAGGGAAATGTCTTGAATCCAGACTATTAGAGAACTTGTACTTCTGGATGAGGGACAAGATAAATAAGAAGCCCCAACAGATATAGGATGTAGTACACACCTACAATGGGTAATATAAGAGTATAATAGACAAATACTCCCTCATGCGTATTCACTATGATCACCAACACCAGGCCAGCAAGTGTACAGTGATAAGTAATAGCATCTGGGATGGGACTGAAAGCAAAGTCAAAGGAAAGACCTTACCCTTTAGGGATGCTGATATCATGAAAAACTCACTGGAAAGCATAAGGTGACCCTAAAAAAAGGACAGGACACCTATGGGTAACTGATAAGAACTGATAGAAATAAGAAACATCAAATGGAGGCAATTCCTGATTAGATTGATTCAACTGCCCACATTAAAGGCTATCATAAAAGAGTTGTACCCACAGAAAGAATTAGTATTATCACTTAATCTCAGTCTCCATGGCTCTACAGAAGACATCAGCTTTTAACTAAAAAAATAAAAATAAATTAGATACCCAAGTAAGCAACAAAAAGCAACACACATTCAAGAAACAAAGCAAGAAATATCATCAATGTTAAGGAGGATTCAGGATTTGAAATTATCAGCTGCTGCTGCTGCTAAGTCGCTTTATTCATGTCCAACTCTGTGCGACCCCATAGATGGCAGCCCACCAGGCTCCCATGTCCCTGGAATTCTCCAGGCAAGAACACTGGAGTGGGTTGCCATTTCCTTCTCCAATGCATGAAAGTGAAAAGTGAAAGTGAAGTCACTCAGTCGTGTCTGACTCCCAGCGATGCCATGGACTGCAGCCTACCAGGCTCCTCCGTCCATGGGATTTTCCAGGCAAGAGTACTGGAGTGGGGTGCCATTGCCTTCTCTGGAAATTATCAGCTAGAGAATATGAAATAGCTATGATTAATGTGTGAACTTCCCAGGTGGAGCTAGTGATAAAGAACTTACCTGCCAATGCAGGAAACATAAGAAATGCATCTTCGATCCCTGGCCTGGGAAGATCCTTTGGAGAAGGGCATGGCAACCCATTCCAGTATTCTTGCCTGGAGATTCCCATGGACAAAGGGTCTGGTAGGCTACAGTCCATGGGTTGCAAAAAGCCAGACACAACCAAAATGATAGAGCATGCATGCATGATTAATATGTAAGATGTTTTAGTGTAAAAAGTGAAAAACATGCATAGTAATTTCAGCACAGAGATAAAAATTATAAGAAATGATAAAAAAAAGAATTATAAAAATGAAAAACATGATAACAAAGATAAGAATGCCTTCAACAGATTCATCAAAGAAAAAATTGGCTACATCAAAACTGAAGTAGTAAATAAAGCTGTCTAATGCTTATGACCAACTTAGATAGCATATTAAAAAGCAGAGACATTACTTTGCCAACAAAGGTCCATCTAGTCAAGGCTATGGTTTTTCCAGTGGTCATGTATGGATGTGAGAGTTGGACTGTGAAGAAAGCTGAGTGCTGAAGAATTGATGCTTTTGAACTGTGGTGTTGAAGAAGACTTGAGAGTCTCATGGACTGCAAGGAGATCCAACCAGTCCATTCTAAATGAGATCAGTCTTGGGTGTTCTTTGGAAGGAATGATGCTAAGGCTGAAACTCCAGTACTTCGGCCACCTCATGCGAAGAGTTGACTCATTGGAAAAGACCCTGATGCTGGGAGGGATTGGGGGCAGGAGGAAAAGGGGACGACAGAGGATGAGATGGCTGGATGGCATCACCGACTCGATGGACGTGGGTTTGGGTGAACTCCACGAGTTGGTGATGGACAGGGAGGCCTGGCGTGCTGCGATTCATGGGGTTGCAAAGAGTCAGATACGACTGAGCGACTGAACTGAACTGAACTGAACTGAGTGCACAGCATAAATATTGACAATTATACTGTATTATTATTATATGATACCTATCCTATAGGAGCAATTGTATTACTATACATAAATGTCTTAAAGTCGCATGCTGTATACCTCAAACTTATGCAATGTTACATGTCAAATTTGTTCAGACAAGATTAAGCCCATTTAGTAAAGTAATGCTCAAAATTCTCCAAACCAGGCTTCAGCAATACGTGAACCGTGAAGTTCCAGATGTTCAAGCTGGTTTTAGAAAAGGCAGAGGAACCAGAGATCAAATTGCCAACATCCGCTGGATCATCGAAAAAGCAAGAGAATTCCAGAAAAACATCTATTTCTGCTTTATTGACTATGCCAAAGCCTTTGACTGTGTGGATCACAATAAACTGTGGAAATATCTGAAAGAGATAGGAATACCAGATCACCTGACCTGCCTCTTGAGAAACCTACATGCAGGTCAGGAAGCAACAGTTAGAACTGGACATGGAACAACAGACTGATTCCAAATAGGAAAAGGATTACATCAAAGCTGTATATTGTCACCCTGCTTATTTAACTTATATGCATAGTACATCATGAGAAACGCTGGGCTGGAGGAAGCACAAGCTAGAATCAAGATTGTTGGGAGAAACATCAATAACCTCAGCTATGCAAATGACACCACCTTATGGCAGAAAGGTGGGGTCTCAAAGAGTCGGACACGACTGAGCGACTGAACTGAACTGAGGGCAGTAGGGCTCTAGACATGTCAAATTTATTTAATGAGAAAAAAAACTGAAGTGTTTCAAAGACATTTTCAAAAGAATTTAAAAACAGACTGGGAAAAAGTATTCATAAATACCCTATTGTGAGAAAAACACAATCTGACAGGATACATGCATCCCAGTTTTCATCACAGCGCTGTTTACATAGCACAGAACCTAAATGTCCATCAACAGAGGAGTGGATAAAGAAGATTTGATACATATATATATAATGGAATCCTGCTTAGCCATTAAAAAGAGTCAAATGCCATTTGTAGCAACAGAAGAACCTAGAATTTGTCATACTGAGTAAAGTAACTTAGAGAAGGAAAAATATCATGGAACATCCCATATATGTGGAATCTAAAAAGAAATGATACAAATGAACTTACAAAACAGAAACAGACTCACAGACTTGGAGAAATGGAACTTATC
Organism: Bos javanicus; assembly: GCF_032452875.1. NCBI lineage: Eukaryota > Metazoa > Chordata > Mammalia > Artiodactyla > Bovidae > Bos > Bos javanicus. The sequence continues at coordinate 18,306,762 of NC_083883.1, forward strand.
ATTGCCAGAGTGAAAGATGCGGGAAGGGATATTTAGGGAGTTTGGTATGAACATGTACACACTGCTATATTTAAAATGGATAACCATCAAGGACCTCCTATATAGCACATGGAACTCTGCTCAGTGTTATGTGGTAGCCTGGAAAAATTTCTATAATACATTAAGAAATTTCACTATTTATTAATGATAAGCCAAATGAAACTGGGTAGGCACTTAAGGAGACTTTTACTGAAGAAGATACAGGATGTCACATGATAGAAGACTGAACGTCATTAGTCATTAAGAAACACAACTGAAAACAGAATGAGATACCACCATACACTTATTAGGGGGCTTCCCTAGTGGCTCAGTTGATAAAGAATCTGCCTGCAATGAAGGAGACCCAGTCTCCTGACCGATCTCTGGGTCAGGAAGATCCCCTGGTGAAGGAAGTGGCAACCCACTCCAGTACTCTTGCCTGGAGAATTCCATGGACAGAGGAGCAGGACAGGCTGCAGTCCATGGAATCACAAAGAGTCAGACCCAACTGTGCAGCTAAGTTTCACTTTAATACACTTATTAGAGGAGCTTAAGTTAAAAAAAAATGAAAATATAAGAGCTGCAATATACATAAAACAACTAGAATTCTCATAAACTGCTGGTTAGAAAGCAAAATGATATAGTCACATTGAACAGTGTGCCAATATCTTATAAAGTTAAGTATATGCTTACCATATGATCTAGCAATTCCTCTCACAGAAGACTGCTCAAGTCAAGCGAAAATTTATGTTCACTGAAAAGCCTATCTGTGACTGTATATATAGCAACTTTATTCATAATTACCCAAAGAAGAAACAACACAAATGTTTCATGGTTAGGGAATCAAAAAACAAACTGAAACTCTATTCACTGGAGTGCTGCTCAGCAATCATAAAAGTGAAATGAATTACTCACATAGTTAATAATATGAATGAAACTGGCATGCATAATGTTAATGCAATAAACCAGACTCAAAAAATTGCATACTATAGGATTCTTCTTCTGCAACACTCTGCTTTGCTCTCTCATTTTATTTAGGTATTGGCTTGAATGTCACTCCATCTGCAAGAACTTAATTTCACCCAATGTAAAAGAACTCCCTACATCCCCATGATTCTTTACTGCTTACCTGTATTTTACTTTTTACATAATACTTACATATATCAAGTATTTATTCATTTACTGTATATTTTCCCCACTAGAATGTAAGTTCTATGAAGAGAGAAACATTTGTATCCTCATTTTTCTAGAACATAGTAGCTTGTCCATAAATGTTATTGAATGAATAAACAATTGGTTCTGAAACAGAAGATGATTGGTCAGCAGTTACATCAGCAGTAGCTCCTCTGTAATAATAGAAGTTGGGTCTAATATAACTGTAAGGAGAGTGGTTGATTCTGAACAGGCAAATTGCAAAAATGTAGCCAAGATAGAGGAGGGTAGTAATTTGATTATGTCTCATTATTAATCAAGTAGTCACATAGCTGGTAGGGGATTAAGGAATATTTACATTATACAACTAAGCCTCCTAAATAATGTTCATGGATATTCTGGAAGAACATTTTCTGCTTATGATATGATTATTACTCTATCGTTTTTTTTTCAGATTTGTGATTGACAACTTTTTATTGAAATGTAGTTGAATTACAACATTGTGTTAATTACAGCTGTTCAGAAAAGTAACTCAGTTATACATATACTTATTATCCATATTATTCTTTTCCTATTATTTTCTATTATGGTTTATCATAGGACATTGAATTTAGTTCTCTGTGCTATATGGTAAGACCTTGTTTGTTCATTCTAAATAAACAAGTTTACATGTGCTCATCTCAGACTCCTAATTCATCCCTCTCCCACCCCCCTCCTCTTTGACAACCATCAGTCTATTCTCTATGCCTAAGATTCTGTTTCTATTTCATAGATAAGTTCATTTGTATCATATTTTATATTGCTTAAATATGATATAAGTAATATATATTTGTCTTTGTCTGATTCAATATGATAATTTCTAATTGCTTCCATGTTGCTGCAAAGGGCATCACTTCATTCTTTTAATTGCTGTGTAATACTCCATTGTGTACGTGTGTGTGCAAACACACCCTATATTCTTTATTCATTCCTCTACTGGTAGACATTTATTAACAGATTGCGTCCATATCTTGACTATTGTAAATAGTGCTACAGTGAACACTGCAGTGCATGTATCTTTTTGAATTATTGTTTTCTGTGGATATATGCCCAGGAGTAGGATTGAGGGTCATCTTGTAGTTCTACTTTTATTTTTTAAAGGATCCTCCAGACTGTTTTCCACAGTGGCTGAACCAACTTACATTCCTACCAACAATGTGGGAGAGTTTGCTTTTCTCCACACACTCTCCAGCATTTGTTATTTGTAGATTTCTAAAGATGGCCATTCTGACAGGTGTGAGGTGGTACCTTGCTGTATCTTTAAGCTATTTCTGTAAAGGTGAACATAGTTTTACTATGAACTCAATCACACCTTTCACACACATGTATTTTACAAATATCTGTTCATAGAAGCTATCAAACTAATAATAATTTTAGTTGATTATGTTTATGGTTTATGTGTTTGTATGTGTTTCCTATTGCAGTAAATATAGGCAAAGTTTACAGATAATTTATTTTTGTCCAAGAAGCCCACCAACTGCAAACTGAGAAATAAAAGTCCAGGATAATCTGTATCTAAAACAAACAACAAACACAGCAAAAAACCCTGCAGTTTAAATACTTAAGCGTAGATTAGTAAACAAATAGGGAATGTTTGCCTCGTATCTGGCAAGGTATCTGCAATATCTGGCAAGATATTCAGTGTATCTTAAGGAGTGTTTTGCATGTCACTTCAAGCATTTGAAGGGCTAGGACTGGTGGCTCAGACGGTAAAGCGTCTGCCTGCAATGCGGGAGACCCGCGTTCGATTCCTGGGTGGGGAAGATTCCCTGGAGAAGGAAATGGCAATCCACTCCAGCACTCTTGCCTGGAAAATCCCATGGACGGAGGAGCCTGATAGGCTACAGTTCATGGGGTCGCAAAGAGTCGGACAGGACTGACTTCACTTTCACTTTCAAGCATTTAACATGCTTTAAGTAATACACATTCCTGAGTCCCTATCCATATATAGTAATTTGAACCTCAGTTAAAAGTTTAAGAATCTCTGATTTTAATAAACTGTGAAATTGAGATGTATTATAGAATAAAGCGCTATGGTCTTCTGATTTATTTATATCTTATAAGGAAAACCTTAAAAAACCTATTACAAGGAGCTCCACAACAAAGTCAGTAGCCTAAATGGGACAAGTGGATAAAAAATTTCTCTAAAATCATAATGGTCTTAATACTAATCAGTAAACACAAACGTTCAGTAAACAATACTAATATGGCCTGAAATTCAATTTGAGAGAATTGCATGTAAAGAAAAAAATCCCTGTCAGATGAAAATATATCTATTCCCTCTGAGACTTTCTTGATTAAAATAAATTTTACTTCATTTGATAATATCTAATTTTAGTAATTAATGAATCCTACTCTTGGGTATGTTTCTTTTATTGAACTTAAATGGAGTCAGCTAATAAGTAATTAGCCTGTCTAAATGCTTGTAAAATATAATCCCTATGTTCCTTCTAGGTTCCCTTTGTTCTGTTTGTATCACTAATCATTTTAAGTGATTTTAATTTTGTGAAATATTTCCAAATTAAAGATAGGTAAGTAAAATATGAGGAAATACTTTGTTTCATGCTGTTTCTTTGGTCAATGTAAGAATGTTTAATTCTTCCAAAGACAGCATTTTCTTCTTCAATTTTCTAAACAAATTACATAATTCTAGTTTTTGAATTTCCTATTTATTTGATGATTTAGAATTTATTCCTGAACTGCTATCTTGGACCTTCTAAATCCAATTCCTGACTCAGCTCTTCAGTCATGGGGCATGTATCAGTATGGCCAATCCTCTCATACCTCCCAACTTTTGCAGGGATCTTACACAATCTATTCATGGTCTCTTCTCCTTTCTTGTCAACCTCTTCCTCACTATTGATTCTTCCAACTACATAATTTGCAGGGCCAGTACAAAATGAACATGAAAGTTCTTGTTCAGAAGAGGAAGTGTGACTAAAGCTAAGATACAAAGCTTTCTTCCATCTTCCAGTCTTGAACTCCCATGGTTTTTCCTATTCAATGTTGTTTCAAGCAAAGAAAAATACAAATAAAAAATAAAAATTTAACTTACTAGCACGAATGTTTCCATGCAATGCTAGGTTTCAATGCTTAGAGAGAACTTATGTCTTGTTCCCTAGCTGGTCCTCAAACACAAAGCCTGTGCTGTAGCAGATCAGAATTAAGTAAAACTATACTCAAGAAGGTTGAAAGGAATAAGAGAAGGTTCCTCAAACGTGGAGCCTACCCAGACAGGGCTCTCTAGGAAAAGTGTCACTCAGTAGTGAGTGTAGACACTCGCATTTGCACGGATGCCCTGTTCTAGGATGCAGGGGTTTCCTTGCTCAGGCAGTGAGCTGCCAGGTTCTGCAGCCTCTAGACCCACGCGGTTCAGAGCCAGGCATCTCACCTCCTCATGGTGAAGCCATCACAATCCACTGGGGGCTGCCTGCAATCCCCAAAGGTCTTTAAATCTCCACTCCTGGATGCATTGCACAGCTGGATGGGGAGTGGGCATGAGGTTGCCTCCTCTAAGACAGCCTTGCACCTGCCAGCCATGCTGCTGCCAGACTTCATCTGAGATGCTCTGGAGTGCACACCCTATGAGGACAAAGGTTGGTAGCAGAATGAGGGCCTCCTTTCCCCTCAGACTCCATCTGGTTATTGCCCAAGTGCAGGGCTAAGAGGAGCATCTGGCTGTGGGAAAGGGGGTGGGTGGGTGGACAAGCCATTCCCAGGTGGTAAGGGGTCAGCAGGAGGCAGGTCCAGGCTCCCTACCTCTGTCCCATGTATTTTGTCGCATCAGGTTTCACTAAGCAACCACATATCAAGCCTAAAATTATGAATAATTCCAGGAGGGCAATCAGATCAGATCAGATCAGATCAGTCGCTCAGTCGTGTCCGACTCTTTGCGACCCCATGAATCGCAGCACGCCAGGCCTCCCTGTCCATCACCAGCTCCCGGAGTTCACTCAGACTCACATCCATCGAGTCAGTGATGCCATCCAGCCATCTCATCCTCTGTCGTCCCCTTCTCCTCCTGCCCCCATCCCTCCCAGCATCAGAGTCTTTTCCAATGAGTCAACTCTTCGCATGAGGTGGCCAAAGTACTGGAGTTTCAGCTTTAGCATCATTCCTTCCAAAGAAATCCCAGGGCTGATCTCCTTCAGAATGGACTGGTTGGATCTCCTTGCAGTCCAAGGGACTCTCAAGAGTCTTCTCCAACACCACAGTTCAAAAGCATCAATTCTTCGGTGCTCAGCCTTCTTCACAGTCCAATTCTCACATCCATACAACATGACCACAGGAAAAACCATAGCCTTGACTAGACAGACCTTTGTTGGCAAAGTAATGTCTCTGCTTTTGAATATGCTATCTAGGTTGGTCATAACTTTCCTTCCAAGGAGTAAGCGTCTTTTAATTTCATGGCTGCAGTCACCATCTGTAGTGATTTTGAAGCCCAGAAAAATAAAGTCTGACACTGTTTCCACTGTTTCCCCATCTATTTCCCATGAAGTGGTGGGACCAGATGCCATGATCTTCATTTTCTGAATGTTGAGCTTTAAGCCAACTTTTTCACTCTCCACTTTCACTTTCATCAAGAGGCTTTTTAGTTCCTCTTCACTTTCTGCCATAAGGGTGGTGTCATCTGCATATCTGAGGTTATTGATATGTCTCCCGGCAATCTTGATTCCAGCTTGTGTTTCTTCCAGTCCAGCATTTCTCATGATGTACTCTGCATATAAGTTAAATAAACAGGGTGACAATATACAGCCTTGACGAACTCCTTTTCCTATTTGGAAACAGTCTGTTGTTCCATGTCCAGTTCTAACTGTTGCTTCCTGACCTGCATACAGATTTCTCAAGAGGCAGATCAGGTGGTCTGGTATTCCCATCTCTTGAAGAATTTTCCACAATTGATTGTGATCCACACAGTCAAAGGCTTTGGTATACTCAATAAAGCAGAAATAGATGTTTTTTTGGAACTCTCTTGCTTTTTCCATGATCCAGCGGATGTTGGCAATTTGATCTCTGGCAATAGCAGAGATTAAACTAATGTGGCTGCTTCTGAGTGTGGGGCCTCATGTTAACTGCTCAGCTTCTGGGCATATGAAATAGGACCTACTGGTATTTCACTGTAAACACATCTTTCTGTGCATTAAAAAAGAGAAATCATTCAGCATCACTATTCAAAAGCCACCATTCTTTTTTTTTTTTTTTATCACTTTCCAACCCAAGAGGTAAAAAATTTGTTATCACTATCCATTTTCTCAACCTATACTATTTCTTAATCCAGTTCAGAATGGTTTCAGATCCATGAGAATGACTCTTTTTAGGATGTCTTTAATCTCAATACTCCTAATTCAAGGAGAATTTTTAATCTTCTAACAGTATTTTGCAGCAACTTTCAAGAGTGTTGATTCTTCTTTATCAGTCTCTATTCTTTCTATTGGAGAAGGCAATGGCACCCCACTCCAGTACTCTTGCCTGGAAAATCCCATGGATGGAGGAGCCTGGTAGGCTGTAGTCCATGGGGTCACTAAGAGTCGGACACGACTGAGCGACTTCACTTTCACTTTTCACTTTCATGCATTGGAGAAGGAAATGACAAGCCAATCCAGTGTTCTTGCCTGGAGAATCCCAGGGACGGGGGAGCCTGGTGGGCTTCCGTCTATGGGGTCGCACAGAGTCGGACACAACTGAAGCGACTTAGCAGCAGTAGCAGCAGCATTCTTTCTGTTAATAGATCCCTGGAGGAAAATGGCAACCCACTCCAATATTCTTGTCTGGGAAATCCCATGGACAGAAGAGCCTGGTGGGCTACAGTCCATGGGATCACAAAGAGTTACACACAATTGAGTGACTGAGAACAGGCACATTCTTGTTTCCAAGGCAACACATGCCTAAGTTTCTTGCTACCAGCCTGAGTTCTCATCTCCATATTCCTTTGCTGCCCTAATCTCTGTTGCCCAAGTTTTCAAACATCAATTTCCTAAAGTCCTAGGTCTTCCTATATTTTTAGTGTATTTCCTATTTTAAAGTGACTTTAATGATTGTGCATGTTTTGATGACTCGCAAATTTACATCTCTACTCCTGGTCAGGCCTCAGAATACTAATGCTGTTAACATCTCTGCTTGGATTTCTGAAAGTTAACTCCCTGTTAAATAGAATTAAAAATCTCCCTGAAACCTCATAATCATGCCAGGCCTTTTTACCTTATTCTTGTGCTGTATCCTGTAACAAATTCTCCCGCTTTTAATTCCCAAATACCTCCCCACATCTCTTTAACTCTTCTGTAGTTCACTGTCATTACTATCACTCTCTAAGATACTGTCATTTCTCACCTGGATGACTGTGGTGGTTTCCTGAGTGTTGTCCACTCTTCATTTTCCTCCAATGTTGCACCAACATAATTCTTATAAAATTAGTTCTATTTGTTCTCTGCCTAAAACTCTTCACTGACTTCCTACTGAGTTCATACAGGTGAGAAATTAATTAATTGAATGAATGAATTAACTAATCAATCAATTAATTAATTGCTTGAATGCTGTTTGTGGTAAGCAGAACTTCAGCATTAAAGATGTTCCTGCCCAATCTCTGGATATGTTACTTTAAAATGGGCAAAAAGAATTTTTCATATGTGATTAATTTGAAGACTTCAAATGGGAGATCATCCTGGATTATCCAGGTATGCTGAATAAAAGAGTCAGAAGACATGATAATGGGGGGAGAAGAACTGGGGAATGCAGTGTGGGAGAGTTTGTAACCATTACTGGCTTTGCATAAAATAGATGGGACTAAGAGCCAAAGAATAAGCTTTCCTTCTAGAACCTGGAAAGACAAGGAAACACGTTGTCTCAAAGAGCTTCCAGAAGGAACAGAATCAAACCGAAAGCTTGCTTTTAGGCAAATGAGACCCCTTCTGTAATTGTAAAATAAGACATTTGTGTTGTTTTAAGCCACTCAATTTGTGGTAATTTGTTACATCAACAATAGAAAATGAGTACACTATTTTTGTGAAAGCAGTATATTGTATAAACACTTTATTTATATCCTTATATTTCGATATAGATTGACCCCCCCTTTGTTACATGTAATTTGATCTATCTGAAATACGGATTTGTTATATGAAACAAAAATTTTGATTTCTTTCTCATCAAACATTTTCCACAAGGGATTTCTTAAGGTTTGGTCCCCCTATAAAATTTGACTAATTCTAAATTTTTTTCCATAGTGAAGAATAGTGTTCAATTTGTCAAAGACATACAACACTGTTCAGTTTTGCTATTAAATTATGGTGCAATGAACCCATTACTTTCATATCTAGTTAGTACACAATCAGGTTACCACAGAGTTATGAAGTCTATGGAAAAGAGCAGATGGAAAATGCTAGTGGAGATAGGATAAAGAAACTTTAGCAGTGTAACTTTTAAACTGTAATCACTGCAGATTATTTTTCTATGAGTGGAATTTAGAATTTAACACCCCTAACTCACTTAGAGTAAACTTAATTTGTCTGTGGAATATTCTTTGCTCATTTTTCATATTTGTAAAACATTTTGATCTTATTTAAAAGAATAATGTCTATCTGTCTCTAGTGTAATTCCCTTAACTGCTCAATTTAACTCTTATGGAAACATACATACCTACAACAGTTAAATTGTGTGACATGTTAGTATTAGATTTGTCTTATTTCCCACCCTGTAGCTAAGACTGAATGCTGTCATTGTAGCAGAAATGAACAATATGAGAGATATCAGAAACTCTTACTCCAATGATTTATCAGACATTTAACACTTTTAGAGAAAACTAATTAATCCAGGCAGTTTAAACTGTAGAGATATTTTCTATTTTTGCAGTATAACTGCTTGATAATTACTTCAGCTCTTTGTTCTTAAAAATTTTTTCAAATAGTCACTCATTTCTCCTAATAACAAATTCTCAGGTATCATTCAATCTTCTAGGTCGTGAATCCATACAGACAGTAATATACATCCTATTTAAGATATGTATTGAATTCACAAACATATTGGTGAACTTGGTCCCTTAACAATTTTACTTCTTTAGTTTTTACTTCACAAACAGATTGACTTGTGAAGGACACACCATTGGATCTCTTTTGATCACCACTAGCAAACACGGACATTTTTACCTTATTGTAACTAAATATAACATATACCTGGTAATCTTACCTTCATTTTTCCACTCAGACTTGAAAAATATATTAGACTAGATATGTTTTAATTAATATAACATTGCCACTGTTATTCTTGACTTGTATATTCAAGCACATCTATTCATTTATTCAACAATTACTGAGCAGCCACTGAGAAACAGGCAAGATATGCAGCAACAGAAATAAAACCACAGACAGATGAGATAAAGAGGTATACTTTATACATTATACAGGATAGAAGAAACATGATGGAAAATGTAGCCAAATGAATAAAATAATTATAGAATATATGGAGTTCCCTGATGGCTTAGATGGTAAAGCATCTGTCTGCAATGCAGGAGACCTGGGTTCAATCCCTGGGTTGGGAAGATTCCCTGGAGAAGGAAATGGCAACCCACTCCAGTACTCTTGCCTAGAAAATCCCATGGACGGAGGAGCCTGGTGCAGGCTACTGTCCGTGGGGTCGCAAAGAGTCAGACACAACTGAGTGACTTCACTTATATAATATTCAATAAAAGAAAGAATTGGAGAGTGAGTAAAACAGAAACATGGGTGCTGTTTCATATAGAGTTGGCAGAGAAGGCCTACCAGCACCCCTGAGTCTTGGATAATGAGAAGCAGGCACCTCTCTGAAGAGCCTACAGAGGAGCAGTTCGCCTTGAAAGCAGTAAGGGCCAGGGTTACTAAGGAGAAAATGAGATTGACGTGTCCACAGATGAGTAAGGAGTTCATTCATATGGTGAGATGAGAGAGAAAAAGGAGGGGCATAGAAAATGAGAGGAAAGAAGTATGAGTTACTTCTTATTGGCCATGGTATAAATTTTGAATTTTTATAAGTAATTGAATTATTTTCTTTAAAAAATGAGGTGCTCTGTATTTTGCTTAAACAGATCACTCTGATCACTATATAGAGAATGGATAGAGGTGGGAAGTAGAATTGGAGTGATCATTCAAGAGGTTTTAACATTTGTAGAGGTAAAAATATGATTATGATTGGACTAGATCAGTGGCATTGTGAAAAGAAGTAAAGATATATATAGATATACATAACTCTTTGTATATATGTATCTCTCTCTCTCTCTCTCTCACACACACACACACACACACACACACATGCTTGCCAGATAGTGCTAGTGGGAAAGAAACTGACTACCAAATCAGGAAACAGAGCTATTAAGGGTTTGATCCCTGGGGCAGGAAGATCCCCTGGAGAAAAGAATGACAACCCACTCCAGTATTCTTGCCTTGAGAATCCCAATGACATAGGAGCCTGGCAGGCTACAATCCATAGGTTGGCAAAGAGTCTGACATGACTGAAGTGACTTAGCACACACACAAGCACACATGCATATGTATATTTCCTGGAGAGTTTGTGAGAGATACTGAAAAGGCAATAGGGAAGAGGGGGACATTAAGGTTTTGGTTTGGCATTTGAAACATAGGGCTGGATGAGATCATCTCAAGCAAGAACATAGTGAGAAAATAAAAATAGTACTTCAACATTCCAATATTTAAAGTCAAATGAAAGAAGAAGAACTAAAGTTTAGTTGCTCAGTCATGTCCAACTCTTTGCAACCTGCTGGACTGTAGCCTACCAGGCTCCTCCACCCATAGGATTTTCCAGGCAAGAGTACTGGAATGGGTTGCCATTTCCTTCTCCAGAGGATCTTCCCGACCCCAGGATTGAACCCAGGTCTCCCACATTGTAGGCAGACGTTTACCATCTGAGCCACCAGGGAAGTCCTAGAACTACGAAGAACTAGCAAGTGAGCCAAAGAAATGTCCATTGAGCAACAGGAAATCCAGACTAGTGTGGTCCCATAGCCTGACGAGAAAAAAGAATTTCACAAAGGAAGGGTGGTTAGCCATGAGCAGTGATGCCAAGGGGTCAAGTCAAACCAATATTGAGAAGGATTTTATTAGACATGGCAGGATGGAGACCACAGGTTACCAGCATTCAATGGAGTTGAGGACATAGAAGCTATGTTGGGGTGGATTGAGGAGTGAACTCAAACTGCAATAGTTTAAGATGAAGGAATTCCAGATTCCCCTCCAGTACTAGATGAAATTACACATGAGTAAACAAACATGTATATCTGGGTTTATAGGAAGAAAGGAAAGTCATCAACCAATAATAACTTACAACCAATAGTAACTTACAACCAAAAATAAATAAAACAGAGGAATATCCAGCTGTTATATATGTCTTAAGGGCTGGAGTGGTAGTGCTCTTGCAGGAGTGTATACTGAGGCTACATGACCCATATTATCCAGAGAGTTAGAATTAGGCTCCCTAACTAACACGAGATGCTGGTAAACTGCTGTATAATTGCTGAACAGGAATGAGAAAATAACCATGGCCAGTCTAGGACTCTGATTTTACAAAGATGCTATCTTTAAAAAATTTCAACAGTGATCTTACATGGATGTCACATGTTGAACCCAGATTTAGCATGAAAAGCTTAAGCCAAGACACAGAAAGTGGTCTTAAAAAAGTCAAATGCCAGAAAACTTGTTTTAGGCATTATGAGAAACCATCTCTTAAACACAAGCACAGCTAGAACAAGCATGCCTGGAGCTTCCAAAGAATATGCTCGTACTAAGATTAAGGACAGAGGAAAAATACACAGGGTGTTATGAGGAAATTGATCATTATGAAAAATGATGAGAAAATGCACAGATTGGGAAAATCTATATAGAAAAACTGTATAACAGAAAACTATAATTCTAGAACAATAAAAAGATATTTTTAAAGTATGTTTACATTTTTAAAATGGTATATCTAAGGATAGAATTCATCAAACAAGAATGGAACTTTTTTTTTAATTAACAGATCATTTATTTAAAAAATCCAATATCAAGGAAGAAAAAGTATAGTTTTTATAATATAATTTTAGTCAAATTACATAACATTCTAGATGTGGCTAAAGATAAATTAGTGAATTTGAAGAGAGATCGAGGAAAAGTAACCAAAATGTACCACAGAGAGATAAATAGATGGAAATCATAAAACATAAACTATATAGCGGAATAAATGATCTCTTCATATAAATATAACTATATATTATATAATTATATATTATATTCTTATGTTATTAACATTCCTAGAAATTTAATCATATGATATTGTTTCTATAGTATATGTTATGTATAATATATAACATATAAGAATTCAAGAATGAAATATGAAAGGAGGCACTATTGAAAGTGAAAATGGCTGAGAATTCCATAGAACTGACTGAATAAAGGCCAGACTTTTATGTTGAAATATAGGTAAGATGTGAGTGAAAAAAAAAAGAGACTTTTTAAAAGAAACATGCTGGATGAAAATATCATCTGGGGACTTTCAGAATTTAATTAAGAAAAAATTTTACCTATGGCTGATTTATGTTGATGTATGTCAGAAGCCAACACAATATTATAAAGCAATTATACTTTAATTAAAAATAAATAAATTAAAAAATAATTTGTGGAACAAACATAAAAGGGACTGAGAAATCTAGGATCATAAATTTAGGATTTAAAGGGTTAAAAGGGAGTAATTTGGGAGATGAGAGGCAATGGGATATTGATCCTTAATAGAAAATATGATTTAAAAATAGAATAACATTCTACTTGAAATCCAAGAGAAGGCTGACTTGATTGACTTGCACTTTTGGAAGAAGCTGGGATACCCAGTGGGTATGAGGCATGATGAGTTTATAAAATTCTTTCCATGAAAGTGAGAAATTAACAGTTATATCCTGAGTATTAATTTGAAAAAATAAGGCTTCTTGATAGCTCCTCTCCTTAGCGTGCCATGAGGAGATGTTTTGGGCTGAGGTGTCAAGATTATCTATGGTGATACCCATGGTGGGTTGCAGCTCCTGGGGAACTCTCTTTCTCTTGATGAGATGTAGGCTGGAGGCAAGGGGCATGAATGGTCACTCTTTTTTTAAAAAAAATAATTTATTTATTTTAATTGGAGGCTAATTAGTTTACAATGTTGTAGTGGTTTTTGACATACATTGACATGAATCGCCATGTGTCCCCCATCCTGAACCCCTCTGCCACCTCCCTCCCCATCCCATCCCTCAGGGTCATCCCAGTGCACTGGCCCTGAGTGAGTGTCTCATGTATCGAACCTAGACTGGCAATCTATTTCACATATGGTAATATACATATTTCAATGCTGTTTTCTCAAATCATCCCACCCTCACCTTCTCTCACAGAGTCCAAAATTCTGTTCTTTATATCTGTGTCACTTTTGCTGTCTCATGTATAGGATCATCATTACCATCTTCCTAAATTCCAAATATATGTGCTAATATACTGTATTGGTGTTTTTCTTTCTGATTTACTTCACTCTGTAAAATAGGCTCCAGTTTCATCCACCTCATTAGAACTGATTCAAATGTGTTCTTTTTAATAGCTGAGTAATATTCCATTGTGTATATGGACCACAACTTTCTTATCGTATGTGCTATAACTCTTTGTGAGATGGTTTCTGACGTAAGGCAATAATAGGCTGTGATTGATAACCCTTCAAGTGAATAACTTCTGAAGTTGTTCTGTTATCGCATCCAGCTTTAAGCAGAAACAGTCTCATTCATTTTAATAAGCACAGAGGCAGCAGCGGCTGCAACCAGCGCACTAAGCGTGGCTGAAGAGGAGCTACCAGACGTCTGAGGTCAGGGGCAGAAGCTGGGAAGACCCCATGCCCGAAGGGCAGCAGCCAAGAGGAGTTACCCCACGTTGGAGGTCAGGGGCAGCAGCCGAGAGTGCCAGGCTGCAATGGTGCAGGAACGGACGAGAAGAGCTACCCAAGTCCGAGGTCAGGGGCAGCGGCCGGGAGGAGCTATCCCACGCCCAAGAGGGACCAACCCCTCTTCCAAGGAGCTGTGGTTGTGCGTGCGCAGGAGGGCCTGGAGAACCTATCTCACCTTGAAGGTCAGGAAGGGTAGCGGTGAGGAGATACCCCTCAGCCAAGGTAAGGAGCAGTGGCTGCGCTTTGCTGGAGCAGCCGTGAAGAGATACCCCATGCCCAAGGTAAGAGAAACCCAAGTAAGACGGTAGGTGTTGCAAGAGGGCATCAGAGGGCAGACACACTGAAACCATACTCACAGAAAACTAGTCAATCTAATCACACTAGGACCACAGCCTTGTCTAACTCAAAGAAACTAAGCCATGTCCATAGGGAAACCCAAGACGGGCGGGTCATGGTGGAGAGATCTGACAGACTCTGGTCCACTGGAGAAGGGAATGGCAAACCACTTCAGTATTCTTGCCTTGAGAACCCCATGAACAGTATGAAAAGGCAAATGATAGGATACTGAAGAGGAACCCCCCACGTCAGTAGGTGCCCAGTATGCTACTGGAGATCAGTGGAGAAATAACTCCAGAAAGAATGAAGGGATGGAGCCAAAGCAAAAAGAATACCCAGCTGTGGATGTGACTGGTGATAGAAGCAAGGTTTGATGCTATGAAGAGCAATATTGCATAGGAACCTGGAATGTCAGGTCCATGAATCAAGGCAAATTGGAAGTGGTCAAACAAGAGATGGCAAGAGTGAATGTCGACATTCTAGGAATCAGTGACTGAAATGGACTGGAATGGGTGAATTTAACTCAGATGACCATTATATCTACTACTGCGGGCAAGAATCCCTCAGAAGAAATGGAGTGGCCATCACGGTCAACAAAAGAGTCTGAAATGCAGTACTTGGATGCAATCTCAAAAACGACAGAATGATCTCTGTTCGTTTCCAAGGCAAACCATTCAATATCACAGGAATACAAGTCTATGCCCCAACCAGTAATGCTGGAGAAGCTGAAGTTGAACGGTTCTATGAAGACTTACAAGACCTTTTAGAACTAACACACCAAAAAGATGTCCTTTTCATTATAGGGGACTGGAATGCAAAAGTAGGAATTCAAGAAACATCCGGAGTAACAGGCAAATTTGGCCTTGGAATACAGAATGAAGCAGGGCAAAGACTAATAGAGTTTTGCCAAGAAAATGCACTGGTCATAGCAAACAACCTCTTCCAACAACACAAGAGAAGACTCTACACATGGACATCACCAGATGGTCAACATCGAAATCAGCTTGATTATATTCTTTGCAGCCAAAGATGGAGAAGCTGTATACAGTCAACAACAAAAAAAAAAAGACCAGGAGCTGATTGTGGCTCAGATCATGAAATCCTGATTACCAAATTCAGACTTAAATTGAAGAAAATAGGGGAAACCACTAGACCATTCAGGTATGACCTAAATCAAATCCCGTATGATTATACAATGGAAGTGAGAAATAGATTTAAGAGACTAGATCTGATAGATAGAGTGCCCGATGAACTATGGAATGAGGTTCAAGACATTGTACAGGAGACAGGGATCAAGACCATCCCCGTGGAAAAGAAATGCAAAAAAGCAAAATGGCTGTCTGGGGAGGCCTTACAAATAGCTGTGAAAAGAAAAGAAGCGAAAAGCAAAGGAGAAAAGGAAAGAGATAAGCATCTGAATGCAGAGTTTCAAAGAATAGCAAGAAGAGATAAGAAAGCCTTCCTCAACGATCAATGCAAAGAAATAGAGGAAAACAACAGAATGGGAAAGACTAGAGATCTCAAGAAAATTAGAGATACCAAGGGAACATTTCATACAAAGATGGGCTCGATAAAGGACAGAAATGGTATGGACCTAAGAAGCAGAAGATATTAAGAAGAGGTGACAAGAATACACAGAAAAACTGTACAAAAAGGATCTTCCCGACCCAGATAATCATGATGGTGTGATCACTGACCTAGAGCCAGACATCCTGGAATGTGAAGTCAAGTGGGCCTTAGAAAGCGTCACTACGAACAAAGCTAGTGGAGGTGATGGCATTCCAGTTGAGCTATTTCAAATCCTGAAAGATGATGCTGTGAAAGTGCTGCACTCAATCTGCCAGCAAATTTGGAAACTCAGCGTGGCCACAGGACTGGAAAAGGTCAGGTTTCATTCCAATCCCAAAGAAAGGCAATGCCAAAGAATGCTCAAACTACTGCACAATTGCACTCATCTCACATGCTAGTAAAGTAATGCTCAAAATTCTCCAAGCCAGGCTTCAGCAATACGTGAACTGTGAACTTCCTGATGTTCAAGCTGGTTTTAGAAAAGGCAGAGGAACCAGAGAACAAATTGCCAACATCCACTGGATCATGGAAAAAGCAAGAGTGTTCCAGAAAAACATCTATTTCTGCTTTACTGACGATGCCAAAGCCTTTGACTGTGTGGATCACAAGAAACTGTGGAAAATTCTGAAAGAGATGGGAATACCAGATCACCTGACCTGCCCCTTGAGAAACCTATATGGAGGTCAGGAAGCAACAGTTAGAACTGGACATGGAACAACAGACTGGTTCCAAATAGGAAAAGGAGTTCGTCAAGGCTGTATATTGTCACCCTGCTTATTTAACTTATATGCAGAGTACATCATGAGAAACGCTGGATTGGAAGAAGCACAAGCTGGAATCAAGATCGCTGGGAGAAATATCAACAACCTCAGATATGCAGATGATACCACCCTTTTGGCAGAAAGTGAAGAAGAACTCAAAAGCCTCTTGATGAAAGTGAAAGTGGAGAGTGAAAAAGTTGGCTTAAAGCTCAACATTCAGAAAACAAAGATCATGGCATCCGGTCCCATCACTTCATGAGAAATAGATGGGGAAACAGTGGAAACAGTGTCAGACTTCATTTTTCTGGGCTCCAAAATCACTACAGATGGTGACTGCAGCCATGAAATTAAAAAACACTTACTCCTTGGAAGGAAAGTTATGACCAACCTGGATAGCATATTCAAAAGCAGAGACATTACTTTGCCAACAAAGGTCTGTCTAGTCAAGGCTATGGTTTTTCCTGTGGTCATGTGTGGATGTGAGAGTTGGACTGTGAAGAAGGCTGAGCGCTGAAGAATTGATGCTTTTGAACTGTGGTGTTTGAGAAGGCTCTTGAGAGTCCCTTGAACTGCAAGGAGATCCTACCAGTCCATTCTGAAGGAGATCAGTCCTGGAATTTCTTTGGAGGGAATGATGCTGAAGCTGAATCTCCAGTACTTTGGCCACCTCATGGGAAGGGTTGACTCATTGAAAAAGACTCTGAGGCTGGGAGGGATTGGGGGCAGGAGGAGAAGGGGACGACATTGGATGAGATAGCTGGATGGCATCACTGACTTGATGGACGTGAGTCTGAGTGAACTCAGGGAGCTGGTGATGGATAGGGAGGCCTGGCGTGCTGTGATTCATGGGGTCGTAAAGAGTCGGACATGACTGAGGGACTAAACTGAAGGAACTGAAGGTAGAAAATTGTTACATAGAACAAATTACATAGTTTTAAATCGCTAGGCTAAAATTAATCATACAAATGTAGCTCTTTCTCCCCTTTTGCCTTTGTCTTAGCTAACAACCTATTTGAATAGTTGTCCAATAGTAACTCCTTTTCAGACTTCGATAATCATGGATAAGGGAGTTAAATATCAGAAATTCATTCATGCATTGACTGATTCTGATGATGAAAATTCATTCTATTTCTGTCAAATTTTTATTGTTGTTTATGATATTACACAAAAAAAATTACCTTAACAAGACTCATTTGTTTCATTTTAAACATCAATATTGTATGCTGTCTCAGTGTTTGAGAAAATTGAAATTAAGAAAAAGCTGGGTATCTTCCAACATAATTGAAATGAATTTAACAATTTCACAATATTAATGCTTTCATAAAAAGATGATCTATTTTAATTGCATTTTGTTTTCTATTCTAAAATGCTTAAATGCTAATTGTCTAAAATTCCAATATTTATGTTTGAAAAATATCAATTTTAATGTTGATTTTGAAGTTTTGAATGAAAGATCACATGCTACCATAATTCTAATGATAGAATATGAATGGCTAGAAATGCTGTTTTCAGTCTTAGCTTCAAATAATAGCTTTATAAAAAACAATTTTATACATATATTTAAAGTTAACAAATTTATATTGAGCTATATTTAAAGCATTGTAGGAGAGAAAGATGGGAAACATGCCTGTGGATGACAAATGATTGGAAGAAAGTAAAACTATACAAACTTGATAAACAGATGAGTGCTGTTGTTTAATAAAAAAAAAAATGCTTTTTCCATTAATTGACAAGTTTTACATTTTAGCATTACATTCTCAGAGGAACCTATGAATTATCAGAGAAATTAAACCTAAAATCTGGACTATGTTTTTCTAAAATACAATAGGGGTCCTCAATATTTGTCAGAAGAAGTCACAGCAAACTGGATTTAGCAATAAAATACGCACAGTCTACTAGAACACCGATAGTCTGCCTAGGGAAATTGAAAAGTCTTTTTTTTTTTTAATGGAATAAATGCTTAAAGTTAAAATCAAAACAGTTCTTTTAAAGCAAGTTTTAGAAAACTCTGGGAATACATCATTGCACAACTAGGTTGATTTTAAAAATACCATTTTAACATGCTCAGATGCACCTTAAAATGACTCAGTGGGTTGCAGAGTCTAACACTTTTTTTCCCAATTATTTTTGAAGGGTTCCTGACAAATATTTTTTTTTTTAAAGAAAGAATGACAGACTGCCTTTTTTATTATTTTTTTTATGAGACTTTTTAGCCTGTCATAAGAGGCAAATGGCAGAGCTATGATTTGGGTAAGTTTTGTAATAGAGTCTCAATTTGCACAGTTCAGGATACAGCTTTCTTTAATCTGTCAAGGACTATGGGTTCTGTGGTGTTTTGATAAAGATGTAGATTTAGTTATATATGTTAATGAATTCTACCTTGACAATCTTAAAAACGTGTCAGCCATTGCTGGGGAAGAAACTGTATATGATTTTGAAAGCTTTCAAAACCTCCTGAAGTATTATAAAATTTTTTCCACGTAAATATTTTTGTCACATAATGTTAAGAAGTTATGAATCAAAATCAACAAATAAATTAGATCCAAGACTACTACTATTAGAAAAGAGACATGTTATTTTAGAATATCTTAATGTTTGAAATGTAAAAGTTTATTCTTCAATATGAAGAACTTTGTTCAAATAATGACATAAAATAGTAGTAAAACAAAATTAAACAGATGTTCTAAACATAGTTCTGCTTATGAAATATCTATTTTTCCTTTAATGTTTAAATTGAGTAATATCTGCCTAAAGTATGTAAGGCATATGTTAAATTGCACACTGAATACATCAAATTGTCTTAAACTTCTTTCAGTGGTTATGTAAAACACAGTACAGTCTTTTCAAGGTTATATTCACCTGTTTTCTAATAAGGTTCATTCTTCTGTACACTGATTTCTTTTTTCTTTTTACTTTTTTTGATGAAAAGTTGTTTAAGTTCCCTCCACTACCTGGACTACTGAGCACTTTCACTTCTGATAAATCATTTAAATATCCTGCAATATTTGTTGAAGAGAAGCTCTTTCAATATGGTGCTTAACTTTAGCAATTGTTCATTCATTGAAGCAAACAAACAAAAAAACACGGAGAGTTTAGATTAGACTGTCACATTTTCTGCATCTAGATAGCTATTGGTTAAACTAAATTAAAAGTTTACCTAAACTTCTTCACATGTTCTGAATACACATACTCTCCCAGAGTCTACTTAAATAATTTATTCCCAAGGAAAAATGCTATTGCATATTTCCTTTAAAACATGCAGTTGAATTACAATTATTGCTACTCACTCCCTCAGGCAATACCAAGGATATGTTATTAGAGGTAATGATTGTTAAATGATAACTATATTGATTCAAAAGCCCTGAAGGACGGGTGATTTTCAATCTTAATACGAACCTCATGCTTTTCTGACTGAGCTTCACCAACCAAATAGTCCCTCACACAGCAACTAGAAGGGAAAGGCCACTGTTCTGGTGTACGACCTTCTGGCAAAAGCTTAAGACATTACTATTTGAAAAGTGATGTGGATGGTGGTGATAATGATAAACACTAAATTTTTTCACGTTTATCACATGAGTGTATAAAACAGCATCATAGACAAATCTTTTGAAAATGTAAGCACTTATATCTTATCTAATTGCCAACATCCGCTGGATCATGGAAAAAGCAAGAGAGTTCCAAAAAAACATCTATTTCTGCTTTATTGACTACGCCAAAGCCTTTGACTGCGTGGATCACAATAAACTGTGGAAAATTCTGAAAGAGATGGGAATACCACCACCTGATCTGCCTCTTGAGAAATCGGTATGCAGGTCAGGAAGCAACAGTTAGAATTGGACATGGAACAACAGACTGGTTCCAGATAGGAAAAGGAGTGCGTCAAGGTTGTATATTGTCACCCTGTTTATTTAACTTATATGCAGAGTACATCAAGAAAAACGCTGGACTGGAAGAAGCACAAGCTGGAATCAAGATTGCTGGGAGAAATATCAATAACCTCAGATATGCAGATGACACCAACCTTTTGGCAGAAAGTGAAGAGGAACTCAAAAGCCTCTTGATGAAAGTGAAAGTGGAGAGTGAAAAAGTTGGCTTAAAGCTCAACATTCAGAAAACGAAGATCATGGCATCCGGTCCCATCACTTCATGAGAAATAGATGGGGAAACAGTGGAAACAGTGTCAGACTTTATTTTTTGGGGCTCCAAAATCACTACAGATGGTGATTGCAGCCATGAAATTAAAAGACGCTTACTCCTTGGAAGGAAAGTTATGACCAACCTAGATAGCATATTCAAAAGCAGAGACATTACTTTGCCAAGAAAGATTCGTCTAGTCAAGGCTATGGTTTTTCCTGTGGTCATGTATGGATGTGAGAGTTGGACTGTGAAGAAGGCTGAGCACTGAAGAATTGATGCTTTTGAACTGTGGTGTTGGAGAAGACTCTTGAGAGTCCCTTGGCCTGCAAGGAGATCCAACCAGTCCATTCTGAAGGAGATCAGCCCTGGGATTTCTTTGGAAGGAATGATGCTAAAGCTGAATCTCCAGTACTTTGGCTACCTCATGCAAGAGTCACTGGAAAAGACTCTGATGCTGGGAGGGATTGGGGCAGGAGGAGAAGGGGACGACAGAGGATGAGATGGCTGGATGGCATCACTGACTCAATGGATGTGAGCCTGAGTGAACTCCGGGAGTTGGTGATGGACAGGGAGGCCTGGTGTGCTGCGATTCATGGGGTTGCAAAGAATCGGACACGACTGAGCGACTGAACTGAAATAAACTGAAATAGGTGTCAAACCTTATGGAAAGCTTGACTACATGTTGACCAAAGGAAATAAATGCTGTTGAGGTGTTGACACTCAGCTCTCAGGCCTCCAGTTACTTTTTATTTCCTGCAATAGGTTTGGTTTTAATTCACCACAAATATGAGTATTTTAATAAATCAGAGTAGAATTTCAGTGGATTTCCCAATGATAGAGTCCTTTTAAAGATAACCTCATAATTGTGAACGACTTTTAAAATGCTGAAGTAGACTGATCCTGTCTATGCTGCTGCTGCTGCTGCTGCTAAGTCGCTTCAATTGTGTCCGACTCTGTGTGACCCCATAAACCGCAGCCCACCAGGCTTCCCCATCCCTGGGATTCTCCAGGCAAGAACACTGGAGTGGGTTGCCATTTCCTTCTCCAACGCATGAAAGTGAAAAGTGAAAATGAAGTGGCTCAGTCGTGTCCGACTCTAGCGACCCCATGGACTGCAGCCTTCCTCTGTCCATGGGATTTTCTAGGCCAAAATACTGGAGTGTGGTGCCATTGCCTTCTCCAGACCTTGTCTATAAACTTTGCTTTTTCACTTAAGGTGTTGACTCTTCTGCACTCTCCTTCTTATCCTCTGCCCTCTCCTTGTTGCTAGATGCACAAGAACATACTTTTTACACTATCACGACTATGTATATATTGTGCAGAATTAACTCTTTCAAAACATTTGTTTTTCTCCCTGGATTTAATAACTGCCACAATTGTTATTTGCTTAGTTTTCTAATTATTCCAAGTGTTTTTACAGATTGGTAATTTTTCAAAATAGTGAAACAACTTCTCAAGCACTCAAATGTTCTGTCAGTTTTTCTTAGAAATTCTGTGTCTACTTGTTCTTTTACTTCTTCTCCTCCTGCATGTCCACCTCCATTTTCTAAGGCCTACTTTCCACAGCCCTTTCTTTCTACTATTGTATGGAAGGACTCACTTTAAGGACTGACACAGAGTGCAACCTGGGGAACTTTTCTTTTTCTACATCCTTATCCCATATTTTATTTTTGCTTTACTGCCTTGTTTCTGTGGTGTGTACTCATTACAACTTTACCAAAAAAGGAAACATGAAAGAGTGTTTAAAATTCTTGATGACCCATTTCTGAAAATGCCTTGATTTATCCTCATCTTTGAGTTACAGTTTGTTTATTATGAAATTATTAGGCTAAGAAGCATTTTTCCTTAAAATATTGAAAATGTTACATCTTGGTTTTCTAATAGTCAGGGTTGTTGCTGAGAAGATTGATGCCATTTTTCAATTCTAGAAAGATTTTCCAATTTTTCTGTGTAACCAAGCTATTCTGAAGTTGTATAAAATTCGATGTGTGTATGTCTGTGTGTGTTGATTCATTATACAGTACATGTGGCCAGCTATCTAATGCCCTAACAACTAATGTCTGTGAATTATTTGTGCATTTTTCTTTTATAATTATTTCTTTGCTATTTCTAACTTTTTAAAACTCTGTTTCCTTTTCGCCACATGTTCCTACTGTCAGATACCAGAAATCCTTACTTTTTTTTCTTCTAAAGCTCATCTGTTTGTCTTTACTATTTCAGAGTAACTTCATCGACTGTGTCTTCCAATTCTTTCATTGCCTTTGTATTTTTACTATTACTTTTCTTTAATGTTTTTGAGTTCTAAAAACTAATTCATATTACTATAATGTATCTTTATAATATCATACTGCTCTGTTTCACAAATATGTTATCTCATGATTGGCAGTGATTTAAACAACCATTTGGAAGCTCTCCTTTGTTTAGCCTTGTTTCTGTGAATGTTGATGTTGTTTTTATCTGCCTCTTTCATCTTAGAGGCTAATCTAAGTCTCCTTATTAATGACTTTCCATTCCTACTTAAAATTGAGTCTCTAAAAGTTAATTTAAAACTGAATTCATTGATAGGTCTCTTACACAAAGTGCAAACTAATTAAAATTATGGCAAGGGATAAATGTTTTTCCCTGCATGTGTGCATGGTTAGTTACTTCAGTAATGTTCTGTTCTTTGTGACACTGTGGACTGTAACCTACTAGGCTCCTCTGTCCATGAGATTCTCCAGGAAAGCATATTGGAGTGGGGTGCCATGCCCTCATCCAGGGGATCTTCTCAACCCAGGAATCCAACCCACATCTCATTGGCAGGTGGGTTCTTTACCACTAGCACCACCTGGAAAGCAATTAAAATTATGACAAGGGATGAATTTTACATGGAATGACAAGATAGCTATAGCTATGATATAACTGCTGCTGCTAAGTCACTTCAGTCATGTCGGACTCTGTGCGACCCCATAGACGGCAGCCCACCAGGCTCCCCCATCCCTGGGACTCTTCAGGCAAGAACACTGGAGTGGGTTTCCATCTCCTTCTCCAATGCATGAAAGTGAAAAGTGAAAGTGAAGTTGCTCAGTCATGTCCAACTCCTAGCAACCCCATGGACTGCAGCCCACCAGGCTCCTCTTCCAGGCAAGAGTACTGGAGTGGGTTGCTATTGCCTTCTCCGATGATATAACTAGATAGCTATAACTATAACTATAGCTATGAACTATAACTCTTTTCTTAGAGTCCAATTTCTCTAGGTATAAATTATCTAATATATTGGCTGAGGTGCTTGTTGAGGAGGAGAGACCACTGCCTTATTGCCTGATTTCTAGTGTCATCGTAAATATTTTCAACCTGTCTTCCTGCTTTTGACACCATGGTTATCCATTACCTACGTGGTATCTGCCACTTTTGTTTCTTTCTAGGATTTTGTAGTGGAGAAGGTGATGACACCCCAGTCCAGTACTCTTGCCTGGAAAAATCCCATGGATGGAGGAGCCTGATAGGCTACAGTCCATGGGGCCGCTAAGAGTAGGACACGACTGAGCAACTTCACTTTCACTTTTCACTTTCATGCATTGGAGAAGGAGATGGAAACCCACTCCAGTGTTCTTGCCTGGAGAATCCCAGGGACGGGGGAGCCTGGTGGGCTGCCATCTATGGGGTCACACAGAGTTGGACACGACTGAAGCGACTTAGCAGCAGCAGTAGCAGCAGCAGTGGAATCATATTTTGGAAATAGTGATTTTTTTTATTTCTAATAATAATGAAATACATAACAGAACATTCTTTCTTTCCTTTCTTTATTCTTTCCTTCCTCCCTCCTACCCTCCCTCTATCCTCTCATCTGTCCTTCCTTCCTTTCTCTCCTGTGCTCTCCCCTTTTCTCTCTCTCTCTCTCTCTTTCCTGCACACACACACACAATTTAAACACCTAGGCATTTCTGTATTTATGGGTTGATATCCAAGGATCTGAGTCTGAAATTCACTAGAAACACAAGACTCATATGAATAATGGCTGCCTCAGCAACAGCCTGTATCCTGCTTACATTGAAGTCAATGGATCACGACCAACTCCTTTACAGCCAGTATACTTTGTAATCTTGGATACTTTAAATGCAATCTGTTGGCAAAGAGAATTTTTAAATGACAAATATTTAATTTCTACCACTGCAATGAAAGAAGGTGCAAAATTAAAATATGAGATTTTTTTCTTCTGACACACTGATTTGAAAATGAATATTTTGTTGTTGCCTAAGTCACACAGTTTCTATACTATTATATTATCTTAATTCATACTATTTCTTAGAGAGTTAAAGACAAAAAGAAATAGAAATTTAGCAAACATATATTTATAGAAATGGAAAGATCAATAGAAGGCCCAGTTTATGCACATAAATTTGAAAGGCCACCTTAAGTTGATTAGTAAAAATCCTCTATCTTAACAACCTTTTAAAATAAGTCAAAATTTTTGAGATATATTAGTGATAGGAACCAAGTACACCATTTCAAACATAGAATTTTCAAATAAGTCTAAAGTTAAACTTAAATAATAAAAATATTTCTGAGATGAAAGTTTTCTTTTTCCTGCTACAATTTTTGTCCAGCTTATAACTGAAATGTTAAAATGTCTACAGACAATAAATGCTGGAGAGGGTGTGGAGAAAAGGGAATGCTGTTGCACTGTTGGTGGGAATATAAATTGAAACAGCAACTATGGAAGATGGATATGGACATTCCATGAAAAAAACTAGGAATAAAACCACCATATGACCCAGCATTCCCACTCCTAGGCATATTCCCTGAGGAAATCAAAATTTAAAAAGATGCATGAATCCCATTGTTCATTGCAGCACCATTTTCAATAGCTAGAACATGGAAGCAACCTAAACGTCCATCGACAGATGAATGGATAAAGAAGTTGTGGCACATATACACAATGGAATATTACTCAGCCATAAAAAGGAATACATTTGAGTCAGTTCTAATGAGGTGGATGAACCTAGAGCCTATTATACAGAATGAAGTAAGTCAGAAAGAGAAAGATAAATATTGTATAATGCATATATACGGAATCTAGAAAAATGGTATTGAAGAATTGATTTGCAGAGCAGCAATGGAGAAACAGACATACAGAATAGACTTATGGACATGGTAGAGGGGAGGAGACAGTGAGATGCATGGAGAGAGTAACATAGAAACTTACATTACCATATGTAAAATAGATAACCGACAGGAATTTGCTGTATGGCTCAGGAAACAGGGGCTCTGTATTAACCTAGAGGGGTGGGATGGCGTAGGAGATGGAAGGTAGGCTCGAAAGGGAAGGGATATATGTATCACTATGGCTGATTCATGTTGAGGTTTGAGAGAAAACAACAAAATTCTGTAAAGAAATTATCTTTCAATTAAAAAATAAATAAATAAACATTATATATGTCATCTCATTCTGGGGAATATGAAAGAATTCTGATTTGAAAATTAAATCATAAATATATATATATATATATATATATATATATATATGGCATATATACATATGGCATTCCCATGTGAACTCATCATCATGGATGCCAGTACACTCTCACAAACACACCAAACATACACACATATGCACAGGCACATATATCTGCAATAACTTTTTTGTGAACCCACTCATTTTTAATGTTTATGCTCATATTACAGATGGAAAAGATAATTGCTAATCACAACTAATAAATATATATTTCTTTCACTGACAATACCTTTAAATGTACAAATAAATTTCTTTTCATACACATTTTTCTCTGTCTATACATGATAAAAATACAAATTTAAAAAATCTTTCAAAAGTAATTGTGGTAGATAATTAATCCATTTGAGATGGCAAAAATCTTCTGAACTTTGTCTTTTATGTTTAGCCGTCTTGCTTATCAGTTAGTAAGTTTTTAAAATGTGATTAAAAATAAAAAGACTACAGATAACTTCTTACTGCAAAGTGATTTTATATACCATGTTGTAATCAGTCTCTTTATGGGAGTAACTTTGTTATTTAGCTTTAGCTCTGAAAGACCTGAGTGCCCCCAATATCCACTTCTTATAACTAGAAAAGTTGAATTTAATTTGGTTCATGTTTTCACCTCCTCCCTGACCATTTAGAGTGTGTCCACAGGTGACCTTGATCATATTTGTCCACTGTTTCAAGAACCTGTGGGCCAAACTGACTTCTAGTTCTTAACTAAGTCTTCCTCCATTCTTTACATCTTCTGAAATCCAGGTCACATACTCAATTTGTTTTATGAAACCACCAACCTAACTCACAACTAAAATTCTATAATTTTGT
The DNA here is from genome assembly GCF_032452875.1 of Bos javanicus. Taxonomy (NCBI): domain Eukaryota; kingdom Metazoa; phylum Chordata; class Mammalia; order Artiodactyla; family Bovidae; genus Bos; species Bos javanicus. The sequence continues at coordinate 18,333,981 of NC_083883.1, forward strand.
ATCAGTTCATTTTCAGATGTTGCCTTTTCAGGTTTGACCTATAAAGTTAGATGTTAAGCACTCAATTATTTCTTCATATCCACTGAAATCTTTCTGGTATTGCTGAATTCTTCTTTGAAGATTTCTTTCTGATATACAAGAGTCCTAAGTTTATTTCAGATTATATAACTTTAAAATTACTATAGACATCCAAGGACAAAGGCTTGGTCCTTTAAAGTGTGACTCTTTAACTAATCTACAAAAATATTTCAGAGTAACATACCTATTATCCAACAAAAATACAAAATTTATTATTTTTATTATTAAATATAGTACTGAGAAATTAGAATGATCTTTGAGAGATGATTTAATTAGCTATTTAGTATTTCATTTTTGAATCATTTAAAGTTTTAAAATAATTCATTACATACAATCAAATGCATTATTTACTTTAAAAACAGTCTTTTTTGAAACAATCCCCCAAATTAGGTCTAGATAAAGCATTTGGCTTGAGGTCATTCTAAAAAAGAAAGCAAAGGTTGCTAGTAAATGAATAGAAATTTGAATGCCCTTGAATATCAAAATCTATCATTATAGCTTCTACATTTTAATTTTGTACATTACCTAAGTATGTACAAGTTTAAATTAATTTTAAGATAGAAATAAAGTGTATCACTTTATTAAACATCTGCAAAACTTTTAATAGAAATTCTTCAATAATATACTTGAAATGTTTAAATTTCATTATTGATCTTCAACTTGCACTTATAACATACTCCACCTCATAAAAGCCCATGAAGAGTTGCTGATTTCTTTGTTTTTTGGAGAAGGCAATGGCAACCCACTCCAGTACTCTTGGCCTGGAAAATCCCATAGACAGAGGAGCCTGGTAGGCTGTAGTCCACGGGGTCGCTGAGAGTCAGGCACGACTGAGTGACTTTACTTTCCCTTTTCACTTTCCTGCATTGGAGAAGGAAATGGCAACCCACTCCAGTGTTCTTGCCTGGAGAATCCCAGGGACGGGGGAGCCTGGTGGGCTACCGTCTATGGGGTCGCACAGAGTCGGACACAACTGAAGTGACTTAGCAGCAGCAGACACAACTCAAGAGAATTCTGTACTTGTGACTTTATCTTGAACTTGGCCTATTCTAAATTTAATGTAGTTAATGTTTAATAAATGAGAGAGTAGATGAATACTTGTTGCACTTAGCCTGAAATACCATAACTCTTTTTGATGACAATTTATGTACATTACCGATTCTTTGAAATATATTTGTTCCTTTTAAATATTATGCTATTAGTAGTTTTCTCTGATTCATCTGGAACAGGATTGCCAGAGCATCTGTGTGCGTGAGTGCATCCTAAGTCACTTTTTTCCATGTGTTCTAAGACACTCAAAGAATTGTGCCCAAATCTTTATGACCCTATGGGTTGTAGCCCTCGAGGCTCCTATGTCAGTGGGATTCTGTAGTCAAGGATAATGGAATGGGTTGCCATGCTCTCCTCCAGGGTCAAAGCATCTACTTCTTAGATATCGGCTATTGTGTATTAAACATGAGCTTCTGTTTCATCATGTATTCGTATTGCAAGACCTTAAAGCAAAATGAGGAATGCAAAGTTACCAGATTTTCTCTCACCTTTGCTATTTCATCATGGCTTGAAAATTTTTAGAATGGTTGATGTGGCTTTTTTGTGTGTGTGACATATTTTGTTTGTTTGTTTTTTGTGACACCAAAGAGTATCTTGAAGCTCTAATTAGAAGGCTTTTTTTTTCAGTTTTATTGAGATAGAATTGTCAAGTAACATTTGGTAAATTTAAGGTGTCCAAAGTAATTATTTGCTATACCTATCTATTCTGAGATGATTAGCATGGTGTTTGGTTAACACATCTGTCACCTCATATAGTTACCATGTGTATGTGTGTTATCTACATTTTTACTAAATTTCAAGTATACAAAACTTTTGTTAAGTATATTGCATGCTCAGTTGTTCAGTTGTTCAGTTGACCCCATGGACTGTAGCCCACCAGGTTCCTCTGTCAATGGAACTTTTCAGGCAAGACCACGAGTGATTTGCCATTTCCCCCTTCAAGGGATCTTCCAACCAAGGGGTCAAACTTGCATCTTTTGTGTCTCCTGCATTAGTGGGTGGATTCTTTACCAACTGCACTACCCAGGGATAGTATAGTCACCATATTGTACCTTATATCCCTGGCATTTAGTCATCTTATAACCCACATTTTGTGCCCTGAGACCAACATCCCTCCATTTGCCCATCTCCCACACCTTGGCAATCACCAGCATATTCTCTGTTTTTATGAGTTCAACTTTTGTAGATTTCTAGGAGGCTTTGATAAGACATCCTGTTACTACCTTTCTAAATGTAACACCAACATGATACTGATCTAGAAAATTAAACTAAATAAACTTTGATCATTTGTTGATAATTACATACAACTAGATAGATTGACTTGTTACCTGACAGGGTTTACATAAGAAGACTAGCACTGATGAGGAACTTTACTCTCAGAAAAGTCAGATACTCTAAGAGGAGAGTAATATGCAGTATTTCATGAGTTAGAGAGCCAAAAGTATGATTTGCACATCTAAGGGATAGATGTGGAGGAAAAGGAACCTGCCTTTATGTCTTGTCTTCATGTCTGCATAATCTTTCCCATGATCTAGATAAGAGCTCAAGGTTCAGGTGAAACCAAGTGTAAAAAAAAATTAAAAATAAAAAAAATCAAGACAAACGTGTTTTGGGACTTACCTTGGATCAGCTAACAGACTATTCTGGCACACAGAGTTTGAAGACAAACTGATTTCTTCAGAAACAAAATACTATATTTCTTGTACAGAATGACAATGATAGAGGTATTGTAAAATGGGGTTTTAATTTATTCCCAGTATAAGTAACAGATGTATAATCAGTACTGAGCTGAGAGATGGTTGCTTTGTCAACTCATTCACATCTGAATACGGAGATGGCATTATGCGGAGATATTGCCACTCACCACAGCAAGTACTGATACAGACAATTACACAGGGTGGATGCATTGGGTAGATGCATTTTAATGGATGAGCCAAAGATGGGTAACACTTACTTGAATAATATAGAAAAGGAACATTTATTTTTAAAATGAAGAAACAATATATTTAGAAATTATTCTGTCCCTTCAATCACAACTCTAGTTAATATCTCCTTAATTTTTACCAGTAGAATAGAATAAAAATGTTTTAAGATTCAGTAACAAGACTTGGAAGCAAAACTAAAACTGATGGTAGGGTTTTAGATTGAAACTAAATAAGTATATGTCTTTTTTTTTTTTTAAGTTACTCTTAAATGGAAATAAAAGCAAAACAATGGGACCTAATTAAACTTAAAAGCTTTTGCACAATTAAGGATACTATAAGCAAGGTGAAAAGGCAGACATCAGAATGGGAGAAAATAACAGCAAATGAAACAACTGACAAATAAGTGATCTCCAAAATACACAGGCAGCTCATGCAGCTCAATACCAGAAAAATAAACAACCCAATCAAAAAGTGGGCCAAAGAACTAAACAGACGCTTCTCCAGAGAAGACATATAGATGGCTAGCAAACACATGAAAAGATGTTCAACTTCTCTCATTATCAGAGAAATGCAAGTCAAAACCACAATGATGTACCATCCCACACTGGTCAGGATGGTGGCCATCAAAAAATCTAAAAATAATAAATGCTAGAGAGAGTGTGGAGAAAAGGGAATCCTCTTACACACTGAGGAAACCAAAACTGGAAGAGACACGTGTACTCCAATGTTCATTGCAGCACTGTTTACAATAGCTAGGACATGGAAGCAACCTGGATGTCCATCAGCAGATGAATGGATAAGGAGGTTGTGGTACATGTACACAATGGACTATTGCTCAGCTATAGGAAAGAACACATTTGAGTCACTTCTAATGAGGTGGATGAAACTGGAGCCTGTAATACAGAGTGAAGTAAGTCAGAAAGAGAAATGCCAATACAGTACATTAATGCGTATATATGGAATTTAGAAAGACAGTAATGACTACCCTATATGCAAGACAGCAAAAGAGGCACAGGTGTAAAGAACAGACTTTTGGACTCTGTTGGAGAAGGCGAGAGTGGGATGATTTGAGAGAATAGCACTGAAACATGTATATTACCATATGTAAAATGGATGACCAGTCCAAGTTCGATGCACAAAGCAGGGCACTCAAAGCCAGTGTTCTAGGACAACCCAGAGGGATGGGGTTGTGAGGGAGTCGGAAGGGGGTGCTCAGGACAGGGAGACACATGAACATCCTTGGTTGATTCATGCCAATGTATGACAAAAACCACCACAATATTGTAATTAGCCTCCAATTAAAATAAATTAATAATAGAAAATAGTTATTCTTAGCTGTAGATCCAGATTTTTATCCAAATATCAATGGGATATTTTTTACTGTGTGTTGATTTTTTTGAACAGCTGTTATCATTACTACTTGAGACTCCAGATACATTGTGTTTATAAGTCTGCATTCATAGCATAGAAATCAGTGGACTGCAAAAATCACAATTTTACTTTTGTTGAGATAAATATGATTTCTCATTGGTATGAGTGATGTGGCCTTGAGAAAATTACAGGTGTATTGTGCTTATAGAAGATTTGAAATGAGTAAAAATCATCAATTATAAGCATCAGTGCAGTAAATTAGTTTATACACTTAACTAGTTTTAAACAAAGAACTTTTGCTCATCATATTTCTAGCAAAGATTGAAGGGTAAAAGCTGTTATCTATATCAGAGACAACAGATTCCTACTAACAGATATTAAAAAAAAAGTATTTACTTGGATTGGCATGCATTTACTACTTAATTTGTTATGATATGATTTTTAAGATTTATAAATCTTTTTATGTGTGAAATTTTATCTTGTTAAAATATTTATATGCATAAACTAGAAATACAAAGTAAATTATATATATAAAATATAATGAATATAAAATATTTAAATATATTTTGATAAATATAAAATATGTAAAACATAAAATATGTAAAACATAAAATTGTTCTGATTGTATATTTTAGAATGTTAAAAATTACATTGACAAAATAACTTTTGTGTAATTTCATGTATGGTGTCCATAGCTTATCTGTGTAACATTCAGACCATTTATAGTTATTAATCAACCAGCCATGTTTCTTTAAAAAGCTTATTTTATAACTGAATAGACTCTCTTATAATATAGTGAACTTGCCATTATTTAAATGCAAATTGGTGCACCGTTTTTAAACTCTATGTGTAGGCATCACTAAATTTCTATTGACTCATAATTAAGCATGTGCTCTAAGTGTTTGAACTCCTTCTCCTCAAGAAAATAACCAACTTGCTGCACTTATTTGAACACTGAGAAATGGCTTCCTAATTTGGGTCTGATATCAAGACATTCCCAGGTTTATCACAGAACACCTGCATGAAATTTATTTAAACCATTACTACTTAAACCATTTGACAAAAATTCTGATTATGAAATGTATTCACCCTAATATATTTGAGAAACACTTATTAGTAATTATGACCAGCTCTAAAGAGATAAATTGTATTATACGGAAGAATGACAAATGGAAAACACGGCTCAGTTTGTTTAGCACATTGGGCCATGATTATCCCTCATAATTTCCTAATTGAGCAAGAGAATTAAGTCATGTAAAAAAGTAAAATATCATTTTAGCAGCCCAAATGAAAAGCATAATCAATAAAAAATTGACAGCCTCATTTAAAAAACAGAAAAAAGAACCGGTTATAGTCCAGAATTCATAGCCAGAAATACCTGTACTGAGCTCATGATCTTCTAGCTACAAGTGGCTGCCTCCCCAGGAGAAGCAGAGCACAGACAACCAGTTGTTTTTCAGTCACCAGCCATGTCCAGCTCTTTGTGATCCCATGGACTGCAGCACACCAGGCCTCCCTAGCCCTCACCATCACCTGGAGTTTGCCCAAATTCATGTTCATTGCATTGGCGACGGGGCTTGCATAACTCAATGAAGCTATGAGCCATGCCATGCAGGAGCACCCATGACAGATGAATCATAGCAGAGAGTTCTGACAAAAACTGATACACTGGAGGAAAGAATGCAAACCACCACAGTATACTTTCTGTGAGAACCTCATGAACTGTATAACAGAAACTAGAGTGAGAGTATGTTATAGAGGACTGGAAAGCTGAGTAGATGAGTTTTAAATTGTTGCTGGGGTCATTTAGACACTGTTGAAATGTTGCGATAAAGAGTAGTTGGTTACTGTATTGCCCTGTTCCTTGAATTATTTATGTAAATGTTTTAGCCAGTCCTGTAGAAGGATATCATTTATCAGTGATAACATAAATGAAAAAGTAGAGTTTTTGTTTATCCAGATGAAAGGAAACATGACAACTGAATATAATGCCCAGTATCATATGGATCTTATACTGGCAGAAAAAGAAGAAAAAGGAATGTGTTGTAAAGAACATTAGTGGGTTGACTGACAAAATTGGAATGAGGATGGTAGATTAGATAAAAATATTCTAGTGAAGTTAAATTTGCTAAACTTGATAGCTATACAATTATGGTCAGGTCAAGTAAGAAATACCCTTATTCTCAGGAAATACACATTGAAATATTAAAAGGTAAGGTCTGGGATATATGCCACTCACTCCCTAATGCTTAAGAAAAAAATATAAAAAGATACATTTTACGTAAATCATAAAGCTATTGAAGTTAAATGTTAACCATAAATAAATCTATAGAAAATATAATCATGTTTCCTTTTAGCAAGTCCTATTTTTGCAACTTCCTTTTCTGTTATTTTCAAATAAAATGTTTCAAAAAGAAAAAAAAAGGATTTTAATCTTGTTGAGAAATTACTCTTTCATATGACAGAATAATACAAAGCTATGGGGATTCTCCAGGCAAGAATACTGAAGTGGTTGTCATGCCCTCCTCCAGGGATTTTAACAACCCAAAGATCAAACCCAAGTCTCCTGCTTTGCAGGTAGATTCGTTACTGTCTGAGCAACCAGAGAAGCACAATAGAAACAATGCAAATTTCCAGATTTTTAAAGTTATTGGAACAAATCAAGACTGTCGCAGAAGAGGAAAAAATGAGAATATGAGGATGAAGAGATCCCCTCACAGTCACCAGATCAGAACTTGGACCCCCACCCCCAGCCTTTCTCTTGAATGAGTCATTAATTTCTAACTCTCTAATAGATTATGAGAACACAAAATTGTTTTGATACTGTCCTCTTAAAAAGAAATATTCCCTTCGGATGCCTTTTATTTATTGCTTTTCCTTGCTGCAAAACTTCTCAATAGACTTATACATACCCATTGTTTCTACTGTGATACATCTGTCTCTATTAACCTACTATCATCTGTGAATTCATCTTTGTCCAGGGTAACTAATCCCCAATATTTACAAAATCTAAGACTTATCCTGAGCCCTCCTTTTACTGACAACAGAACAGCATTCAACCAAGTTGATCAGTTTCTCGTTCATGAAACCTCTTTTCTTTATAGGTTGCATCACCTTTCTCTTCATACGGAAAGAAAACCAGCCAATCTATCCATCCATCTCGCTAGATGATGGTCAGGAATGAAGCAGAGTCAAGTGTACTTACATTTATTAACAGAAGGTCATTGTTGAGTCAGTGGTGGTGTTGGCATTTCTTGGTGGAATGAAGCAGCAGCTCTGCAGCTATCCCTCCAGCTTCCACCCACCACCATCTTTCAGCTTATCTAACTCCTGGGGCCAGTGCTCCACTCCCCAGTCTCCCATTACACTAAGTCCCCAGTGGCCAGAGTACCACCCCGTTAGGTGTTGTCCCAATGGTCTATGATAGTACCACTTACACTTGTTCACTCTATCCGAGTCATACTGATTTTTTCCCCCTCAGCTGAGGAAATTTCCACCAGCTATTCCTTCTGCCTAGAATGATGTCTCAGGTCTCTCCATGGCTCCATTATTTCATTCATTATACTCAACATGTTGCTCCAAGGTCAGTCATTTTTGTGATCTATCTATCTAAAATAGACACCCACCCAATCCTCTATCATGATGTTCATTTCCTACATACATACACACGTGTATACATACATACACTCACCACGGGCAAATGTATGTGTATTTATTAACCACCCTCTTGATCTTGGACAGGGATCAGCAAACTATAGTACATTGGGCAAACTGCAGCAAAGGCTCTGAGCTGAGATTGGTTTTACATTTTTAAACTTTTTTAAATGGCTGTAAAGGATGGGAGAAGAAAAGGAGGAGGTGGGGAGGAAGAAGAGGAGAAGGACTGGAAGTAGAAATGTGACAGAGCCCTCATGTGGCTCACAAACTTCTCAGATGGCACTGGTGGTAAAGAACCCGCCTATCAATGCAGGAGACGTAAGAGATGCAGACTCGATTCCTGGGTCAGGAAGATCCCCTGGAGGAGGGCATAGCAACCCACTCCAGTATTCTTGCCTGGAGGATCCCCATGGACAGAGGAGCCTGGTGAGCTGCAGCCCATGGGGTTACAGAGTCCAACACGACTGAAACGACTTAGAATGCATGCATACACAGAGTTTATCTACTGTAAGCTTGTCTATACATTCTTTAAAGTCAGTGACCAAGCCAGACCTTCCACACAGGAGTGCTTGACAGTTCCTTATTAAATAAATAGTTCATTCAGTTCTAAAAATATTGAAGACAATTTCATATAGAACTTGAAACACACTGCACATTTAGAAAGTTATATTGCTTATATAACTGAAAAAAGCAAGACATTATGACGTTTCTCAGAATGAGATTAATGGAAAGTCACTGAAATATAGAACACACAGCACGTAAGGAAAATGACCCAGTCACTGCTTTGGTAGCCAAGAAGCACATTTTGTAACTGGTGTCTATTTTTTGTGAAATATCCAAGTAGTTTCATTTCTTGTCTTCGCTTAACTCTCTTTTCTTAACCAAGGGTTTCATCTGCCTTTGTGGTAGTAGTAGGGACAGGTATTTAAAAATAAACCTAGAAAAATGTAAAAATTAACTATAAGTTAAAATTCAGATCCTGAATATAACAATAGGATCCTGTACCAAAAACTGATTCTAGAAGTAGAAACTATGAAAAGGAAAAATATATGTCGATTTTTTTAAACGTTGTTTACAATATTATTTTGGGAAATAAAGAGAGATCTGCCCTTTCTAGATTGAGGGACTGTTTTGGTAAATTATGGAAACAGAAAGGATGAAAGAGAGACAGAGAGAAGGGAGAAAAAGGCTTAAAAGTGCCTACTGAGTCCATATGATGAGGAAGGGGCACATAATAGTCGAGATAAATGTGATGGGATAGAAATGTATCTTTTTGGCAGAGATTCAGATGTTGACATTGCTTATAAATAGTGTGATAGTGGTGGATAGCCAGTACCTGTAGGTAAATCCATGTCTCTATAGCAATTTCTGGATCCCCATGGCCTGCACATGTGCAAAGATCAAGACAATTCCTGGTATGTGCTGAGAGGCAAGGAGGCACAAGAGCACTGTTAGACCACAGGGTTATCACACTAGACTGATGTCAATTCTGGATCTGTGGCTCTAACAGTGGGCACCCACATGTAGCCCCATACACATAGGTGTCACCAGTCTAACAGGTCAGAGACAAGATGAATTTAGTAACCAGGAGGAGCTTTTGTTTTTTATTGATTTCATGCAAAGATGGGCTCGATAAAAGACAAAAATGGTATGGACCTAACAGAAGCAGAAGATATTAAGAAGAGATGGCAAGAATACACAGAAAAACTGAACAAAAAAGATCTTCACGACCCAGATAATCACGATGGTGTGATCACTGACCTAGAGCCAGAAATCCTGGAATGTGAAGTCAAGTGGGCCTTAGACAGCATCACTACGGACAAAGCTAGTGGAGGTGATACAATTCCAGTTGAGCTATTCCAAATCCTGAAAGATGATGCTGTGAAAGTGCTGCACTCAATATGCCAGCAAATTTGGAAACTCAGCAGTGGCCACAGGACTGGAAAAGGTCAGTTTTCATTCCAATCCCAAAGAAAGGCAATGCCAAAGAATGCTCAAACTACCACACAATTGCACTCATCTCACAGGCTAGTAAAGTAATGCTCAAAATTCTCCAAGTCAGGCTTCAGCAATATGTGAACCGTGAACTTCCTGATGTTCAAACTGGTTTTAGAAAAGGTAGAGGAACCAGAGATCAAATTGCCAACATCCACTGGATCATGGAAAAAGCAAGAGAGTTCCAGAAAAGCATCTATTTCTGCTTTATTGACTATGCCAAAGCCTTTGACTGTGTGGATCACAAGAAACTGTGGAAAATTCTGAAAGAGATGGGAATACCAGACCACCTGATCTGCCTCTTGAGAAACCTATATGCAAGTCAAGAAGCAACAGTTAGCACTGGACATGGAACAACAGACTGGTTCCAAATAGGAAAAGGAGTTCGTCAAGGCTGTATATTGTCACCCTGCTTATTTAACTTATATGCAGAGTACATCATGAGAAACCCTGGACTGGAAGAAACACAAACTGGAATCAAGATCGCTGGGAGAAATATCAACAACCTCAGATATGCAGATGACACCACCCTTATGGCAGAAAGTGAAGAGGAACTCAAAAGCCTCTTGATGAAAGTGAAAGTGGAGAGTGAAAAAGTTGGCTTAAAGTTCAACATTCAGAAAACGAAGATCATGGCATCTGGTCCCATCACTTCATGGGAAATAGATGGAGAAACAGTGGAAACAGTGCCAGACTTTATTTTTCTGGGCTCCAAAATCACTGCAGATGGTGACTGCAGCCATGAAATTAAAAGACGCTTACTCCTTGCAAGGAAAGTTATGTCCAACCTAGATAGCATATTCAAGAGCAGAGACATTACTTTACCAACAAAGGTCTGTCTAGTCAAGGCTATGGTTTTTCCTGTGGTCATGTATGGATGTGAGAGTTGGACTGTGAAGAAGGCTGAGCACCAAAGAATTGATGCTTTTGAACTGTGGTTTTGGAGAAGACTCTTGAGAGTCCCTTGGACTGCAAGGAGATCCAACCAGTCCATTCTGAAGGAGATCAGCCCTGGGATTTCTTTGGAAGGGATGATGCTGAAGCTGAAACTCCAGTACTTTGGCCACCTCATGCGAAGAGTTGACTTTGGAAAAGACTCTGATGCTGGGAGGGATTGGGGGCAGGAGGAGAAGGGGACGACAGAGGATGAGATGGCTGAATGGCATCACTGACTGGATGGACGTGAGTCTCAGTGAACTCTGGGAGTTGGTGATGGACATGGAGGCCTGGTGTGCTGCGATTCATGGGGTCACAAAGAGTTGGACATGACTGAGCAACTGATCTGATCTGATCTTATCTGATAGTTGATTTACAATATTGCATTATTGTCAAGAGTACAAAAAAGTGATCCCTTTTCAGATTCTTTTCCATTATATTACTGTAAGATACTGAATAGAGTTCCCTGTGCTCTACAGTAGGGCCTTGTTGTTTACATATTTTATACATAGTAGTGTGTGGCCTTCCCAGGTGGCACTAGTGGCAAAGAACCTGTCCCAGTGCAGGAGACATAAATGACGAGAGTTCAGTCCCTGGGTCAGGAAGATTCCCTGGAGGAAATGCATGACAACCCATGCCAGTATTCTTGCCTGGAGAATCCTATGGACAGAGGAGCCTGGCAGGCTACAGTCATGGGGTCTCAGAGAGTCAGACACAATTGGAGCAACTTAGCACTCACACACAGTAGGGTGTATCTGTTAATAAAGCTCCTAATTTATCTCTCTTGGCATTCCACCCCCCACTGCCCCATTTCCACTTTGGTAACTACAAGTTTGTTTTCTATGCCAGCAAGTCTCTGTTTTGTAAATAATTTCATTTGTATTATGTTTTAGATTTCTCATAGAAGTGATATCACATAATATTTGCTTTTGTCTGTCTGAACTGAGTGAAGAGCCTTTGGACCTCAGTGGATGCCCAATCTATATATGTCCCTTTTGTGAATTAATTTTTTAATGCAATTAAGGCTAGAAACTATATTAAATGAATGTCTGAGTCAGCTCAGGCTGTGAAAACAAAATACCATAGATTGAATAGCTTAAACAGCAGTTTTGCAATTTTATTTTTCACAGTTTTGGAGGCTGAGAACTGAGACGCTAGTAGATTTGGTTCTGGGTCAGAATTAAGATCCTCTTTGCCTTGCAGGTAGCCACTATCACCTAACTGTGTGTTCACATTCACTCTTATTTGTGCATTCATGGAGATTCATCCCCTCTCCCACTCCTTATAAGGACCTTAAACCTGTTAAAGCTAATTATGAAGACCATGCCCACATGACCACATCTAAATGTAATTACTCCCACATACTTTCACAGTGGGACTTAGGGCTTCTGCATGTGAATTTGGGGGGAACACAAACATTCCGTCCATAATAATGAAAAATAGTTTCAATACTGCTGTGTCAAAGGTTCTAAAGCTGAATTGACCAGAATCAGTTCCTTCTCCCCATCGCTATGTCTCGATAGGGTTTATAAGTTACAGTAAAATATGATTTATAATTTTTAAAAAGCAGCATAAACTAGTAGAAGAGTATACTACAATAAAGAAAACCTGGATTGTAGGGTTCATTAAGCTACTTCATTTTTTGTTAGCTTATTTTTTTAAAATAGTGGTCCTGATACTTACTCTATACCTGGGCAAGGTACAGAGCATTTTTTATTTGAAATCTTCTCTATTTCCTTCAATTAAGTAATCGCACTTATCTTAGAGTTTTTTGAGGTTAAATAACTTCTCTGCTCAAAGATTTCTCAGAATCTAGTAGTTCCTCAGTATTTATTAACCTCACTCAGCACAGTGGGATGTGCAAGGCAGAACACTGGAAAGTCTTTTATTCATGTCCAAGCATTGACAGACTTGACATCTCTACTTTCCAATCTCATTGTTACATACACTAAAAAATTCCTAAAATTAATTTCCTAAAATTATTAAAGGGAGAAAACAAAAACCAACCATATTCTGTAATTTGGAGAAAAACCACCATAATATTCAGTATTTTAATATCTAATTTTAGAAAGACATTCTGACATAAAGTTTCTTTGCTGCCTACATGTATTTTAGTTTTCTTGATTAAATATGTAGAATATTCATATAATGGGTAGATATTTACCCTTATGAGAAATTGACTGATTTCCAAATGGATTGCCCAATTTTCAGTCCCACAGTTGCACAGTTAGCCCTCTCCCAATTCCTTTGATATCAGTATTATCTTAATAGTCATTTATAATGACCAAGTCAGGATTTGCACCCATCCAGTTCAGGGGTCTCAAACCTCCAGGCCATAGACTGGTACCTCCTGTCAGATCATCAGTGGCATTAGATTAGAAACAAAGTGCGCAATAAATCTAATGTGCTTAAATCATCCTGAAACCATCCCCTTGCCACCAGACTGTGGACAAAATAGTCTTCCATTAAACCAGTCCCTGGTGCCAAAAATGTTGGGGACCACTGCCCCCAGTTGAGTCCGTAACCACTCCATCACACCAGTTCTCAGCAGGATCATTTTCATTCTATTCATCCCATTAAAGAAGTAGAAATTAAATGTGACTGAGAATGTGATCTCTTGGCCATCGTCGGGAGGCTTGCATTTCCCCTGGCAGCATCTGCTCATGCATAAAAACCACTCCTATGCTATCCAGTATCCTACTGTAATATCAGCTCATTTTTGTGTCACATTTTAAAGCAGACTAATCCAATTTCCTGGTCAAAAAGGCTTCCCTTTCCTGTTATGCTTTTGATGCTTCTCTTTGAATCTCTCACAGCTTCTGAGATGCTTCACATAGTCTCCTCACTTGAAAGAGGAAAATAATTTCTACCTCCTATTTTCCTACTTTTTAGTGATTGGGTAACAGATCTTGCAGTCTGCTGTTTTCAACTTCTTAACTATCTTGGTTAGAGAGTTTCTTGGAGTGTGATCACTTCTTTGCTCTACAAACTTACAGTATATGCCCTGGCATGATGGAAGAGGCCAAAGTACAATTTGAGCAGCACAAACTCTGACTAGGACACGGGATTTTGCCATTATTTCTGAGTTAAATATACCCTATCAACCACTCTCCCTTCTCCTATAGACAAACTTGAAAATGTCTTCTAAGCTAAAGTGAAATTCAAATAACAAATAAATTCGATTCTAAAAAAGTCAAATACGTATTTGATACTGAACATCTTTAAGAAATAAGTTCATTAACCTCTTACTGAAGTTTAGCATTTCCTTCCATTACAAATGCACACATCAATGCCCTGTGCTATTTCACAATTTCTAGGGACTTTGTCCATAATACAGGCTCTGCTTTTGCAGGGGCACTCTTGCACATATGACGTTCCTGACACTGGAAGCCTTGAAATTCATGAAGCTCCATGCATGTTTTCCTGTCACATCTCAGTTATTGCAGACATCTGGATATTCATGCCTGCTCGGCCTGCTCCAGCTCCGAGAGTCAGAGTTGGACCTGCTGTTTGAGGGCTTGCTAGCTAGCCATGGATAAGGAACTGTTACCATGTCATGTGTGTTTTCTAAAAACTGTTTGATGGCACTACTTCCTTATGATTGATTTCCTTTGCACTTCGGTGGTTACTCTATGTCGTTAGCAACCATTGTTCTGAGAAGGAGCCCTAGGCTTTGCCAAATGGCCAAAGCCATGGCTTAAACTGTAAGACCCTCACCCCTGTAGGAGCAAGCTGTTGCATCTTCTTCCTCAGCCACTTTGATGTGGCCTCATGCTGTAGCCATGTCTGACTCTTTGCAACCCCATGGACTGTAGCCCAGGCTCCTCTGTCCATGGGATTTCCCAGGCAAGAATACTGGAGTGGATTGCCATGCTCTCCTCCAGGGGATCTTCCTGACCCAGGGGTCAAACCTGCATCTCTTACATCTCCTGCATTGGCAGGTGGGTTCTTTACCACTAGCGCCACCTGAGAAGCCCAATATCCATAGTTATCAGATACTTACAAGTAAAAATTTAGAAAAATATCTGGAATACATTAAAATTCCTTCCATGTTGTGTGAGCAATTACATCATTTTCTGACACTTTATTTTTTCCCAGTTTTACTGAGGCATGACTGATAAATAAAAATGTATATATATTATGATGCTTTGATACATGTATACACTGAGAAATGATCATAAGAATTAAGTGAATTAACACATCTGTCACCTTTGCAGTGAAACCACTTAAAAGCCATTCTTTTAGCAAAAAAAAAAAAAAAATGTTCAAATTGTTTGCTTGAAAAGTTCAGTTTTTCAATTGTTTTAGCATGAAAGCCACACTGACATGGTACTGAATGTCCAAAGGTTAATACTGTGGTTCAGATACTCATTCTAGAAATACAGTATCATTACTAAAGTGACAGTTCTGACTCCCAAAGGATAGATATCCCTTGACTTATAAAATGTTGTTGTTTTTCAGGTACTAAACATTAGACTGAAGACAGTATCAAGGCTATTGACAGCAGGTCTTGCTCCTCTATGGAAATAAAATAACTGGTGTGTATCAGAAAGGTAAACTATATCATCAAAATTCTCAATGACATTGAAAAAGCTTTTGAAGTGATGGATAAGGATTTACTATACACAGATAATAACTTTTGTTCAAAGTCCTTAAAAAATAAACAAGAAAGTCACATTTATGTAGCATTTAAACTTCATCTAGTAATGTTCAAGCTGGCTTTAGAAAAGGCAGAGGAACCAGAAATCAAATTGCCAACATCTGCTGGATCATCGAAAAAGTAAGAGAGTTTCAGAAAAAACATCTACTTATACTTTATTGACTATGCCAAAGCCTTTCACTGTGTGGATCACCACAAACTGTGAAAAATTCTTCAAGAGATGGGAATACCAGACCACCTGATCTGCCTCCTGAAAAATCTGTATGCAAGTCAAGAAGCAACAGTTAGAACTGGACATGGAACAGCAGACTGGTTCCAAATTGGGAAAGGAGTATGTCAGGGCTGCATATTGTCAACCCTGCTTATTTAACTTATATGCAGAGTACTTCATGAGAAATGCTGGACTGGATGAAGCACAACCTGGAATCAAGATTGCCAGGAGAAATATCAGTAACCTCAGATATGCAGATGATACCACCCTTATGGCAGAAAGCAAAAAAGAACTAAAAAGCCTCTTGATGAAAATGAAAGAGGAGAGTGAAAAAGTTGGCTTAAAATTCAACATTCAGAAAACGAAGATCGTGGCATCTGGTTCCATCACTTCATGGCAGATAGATGGGGAAACAGTGGAAACAGTGCCAGACTTTATCTTTTTGGGCTCCAAAATCACTGCAGATAGTAACTGCAGCCATGAAATTAAAAGACATTTGCTCCTTGGAAGAAAAGTTATGACCAAGCTAGGCAGCATATTAAAAAGCAGAGACATTACTTTGCCAACAAAGGTCAAAGCTATGGTTTTTCCAGTAGTCATATATGGATGTGAAAGTTGGACTATAAAGAAAACTGAGCACCAAATAATTGATGTTTTTGAACTGTGGTGTGGGAGAAGACTCTTGAGAGTCCCTTGGACTGAAAGGAGATCCAACCAGTCCATCCTAAAGGAAATCAGTCCTGAATATTCATTGGAAGGACTGATGTTGAAGCTCCAATATTTTGGCCACCTGATGTGAAGAACTGACCCATTTGAAAAGACTCTGATGCTAGAAAAGATTGAAAGCGGAAGGAGAAGGAGACAACAGAGGATGAGATGGTTGAATGGCATCACCAGCTCGATGAACATGAGTTTGAGTAAGCTCCAGGAGTTGGTGATGGACAGGGAAGCCTGGCATGCTGCAGTCCACGGGGTTGCAAAGAGCTGGACACAACTGAGTGACTGAACTGAACTGACTGAAGCACATTTATAAAGTCAAGTAATTGTGAGGACAAATTTATGAAATAGCCACCATTTTTTGTCCTGTTTTTGACTAAGAACCTAAGGCCAAGTGTCTCATACAGGATCATGAAGGTTGGGAATTTGAATGCACAATGCCTTCTGGTCGCAATGTAAAAATGATTAAGATCCAACTCCATAGGTTCCTCTTCATTCCTAGAAACTTTAACTAAATTTTCTTGGAATGAAAACTAAAAAAATCATGAATTTTGAGAATATGAGTAATCATATCTTTGGTTCTTTTTCTACAATTCCGTTTTGAAATACGGACCTCGCCATCTACAGATAGGTCATTTGACAGTCTTTTATGTTTTCTCGAAGAACAAACTAGGAGCACATTTTTTTTTCTTGCTAATCTACCTGAAAAAATTATGCTTTCACTTCATCCTAAAGAAGAATTTCCAAAATGGAAAATAATAAATAATACTTTTCATGTATATTTAGGTTCATATGTGGACAGAAAAGCTAAGTCATTCTGAGTCATTCAATATACAGGTTAATAGCGTATATACCACTTCCCTTGTCAACTATGGCGCAATTGCCTGAAGAGTTTGTGAAAGTGGAGAAGTAGAATTTTAGTTATACGAACTATGTGTCATATGAGTAGCCTTAGTGTTGTGAGCATTTGATAGACCTAAGCATTGGTCAGTATTTTTGAAACAGAGGGTGAACGATATGCCATTTGCCAAGGATACTAAGTGGAGTTTGGATAGTGGATAACAAATTAGATTAGCCCTAAGGGAGAAGGCAATGGCACCCCACTCCAGTACTCTTGCCTGGAAAATCCCACCGACAGAGGAGCCTGGAAGGCTGCAGTCCATGGGGTCGCTGAGGGTCGGACAGGACTGAGCTACTTCACTTTCACTTTTCACTTTCATGCATTGGAGAAGGAAATGGCAACCCACTCCAGTGTTCTTGCCTGGAGAATCCCAGGGACGGGGGAGTCTGGTGGGCTGCAGTCTATGGGGTCACACAGAGTCAGACACGACTGAAGTGACTTGGCAGCAAGGGTATTTCCTCTCTTTTCCAACTGCGTGGCCTCTATTCCTGTGTATGATACTAGCTGTGTGACTTAGGAAAAGTTAATCTTTCTCGGTCTCAGTTTTGTCATCTGTAAAGTGGCATTAATAGTAATGCTTTCCTGATTAAAGGTAATGGGAGAATTAGAGTGTCCATGTCGAAGTGCATGCCTTACTCATGGAAAGTCCTTAATAAAGGTTAGCTTTCATTTCTTTTTTAAAAATAGAAATTTATTCATCATATATTTCCCTTTATTTGACCTATTTCAGGGACAATGGACTATAGAAAAATTGTGCAAATCATGTTTTTCAATCTAAAGCCTACTGATAACTGGATTTCTGACCTTTATCAAGTCACTCATTTCTCAGGCTTTCATTTTAATTACTGGCAATATGGCATCAGACTAAATGACTTTAATCTCCTCTAGTACTAAAATTTTATGATTTTTATTCACTGCATAAATCTTCACATAATTTAGTCACTCAAAATATTGGACATTAAAATTTTAAACAGTATTCAAATAAAGCAGTGAATTTTCCCAAGGGGAAAAAAAAAACCGTTTGTTATTTTAATAGTCCCATGGTCTCCAGTTTTATTTTTGCTTAAGTTACATATATTTTGTTACTATCCAAACATACTTTTTAATGGGTCTAATTATATCAGAAATTATGTTTTTAGCATAAATAAATGGATGAATTCATCATATCAAATAATTAATGGATAGATTGAAATAAAATTAAAACCAGTGAATTCTTAGTTCATCCTCACAATATAGATACAAAATGACACGTAGAATTAGCATCTATTGTTATTACTAATACTCTCAATTTCTCTATTACACACTAAAGATATAGTAAAATACTAGTACTCATGATAAAAAATGTTATCAGTGAAAACTCAAATTCTTTCTTTTCTGCTGAAAATTTCAAGTAAATTTCTAACACTTGGTATAATTGCTCTCAATTCCTTAAAGTTGTACAATATTCATTACATATAGAAAGATGAATATATTCATGACATAATAGGAATTTGCTATACTTAAAAAGGGGATTCAAAATACTAACAGATTGGACGTTGTGATGTGACTTTCAGTACATACAGCTTCAGAAACTTCTTCTGAGTTAAACACTAAAATAAGAAAGATAATTTCTAATATCTTCATTATGTCCATTTTCAAAAATAAAGTTGCTGACTCTCAGTATGAATGGTTAAGCACTTTGGTAAGGATACTGACCATTATAGTATATTAATTTGTATAATATATCTTCTCTCCTCCTGAACCCTCCCAGTGCACTAGCCCCAAGCATCCAGTATCGTGCATCGAACCTGGACTGGCATCTCGTTTCATACATGATATTTTACATGTTTCAAAGCCATTCTCCCAAATCTTCCCACCCTCTCCCTCTCCCACAGAGTCCATAAGACTGTAGGATGGGGAACACATGTATACCTGTGGTGGATTCATTTTGATATTTGGCAAAACTAATACAATTGTGTAAAGTTTAAAAATAAAATAAAATTTAAAAAATATATATATATATTCTCAGTTCTTGCCCCTTTGTTAAACATTGATCACATTTTTTAAAACGGTAGCACCACAGCTTCTTTGTCTATAAAATGGAAATCATAGTATTTAGAAAAATTTTCAGACTAAATTAAATAATGTATAAAAATGCTGAGAAGTGTCTTATATTCACTATCTTTGATTTGCATGCATTATTTTACAAGTAATATTTATCCTTTACTAGGAAATGGGTCTTGAAGAGAGGTTAAAATAAGATTATTAAACTATAATTAATATTAATATGCAAAATACCTCTGCTTAAAGGGTTCAAGGGTTAGCAGTATTAAGCCAAGAAAGAAACCAAAATATATTAAAATTCTTACAAAATTAGAGAGGTGCTAGATATTACTTCCATTTATTGTCTTATCTTTCACATTGTCTTGCACATTTTAGTAATTTAATAAATACAGAACTGATTTAAAGTGAATAAAGGCATTATCAAAATTCATTACATAGTAGAATTACATGGAGTTAGTTAAAGGCAGAGTTCAAGAGTCCAAATACATAGATTCTAATTCAGTATGTTTGAGTAAATTCCAAATTAGGTGCTTTTTATCAGGAGTCCCATGACCCCTCATAATTTTCATACAATCTGTTCTAACAGTACACTTGTAAAACATAGCACACTTTTGTGATTCATTAAATAATTTTCTGGTACATGTTCTGGAAGGAAAAATACATAAAAGTTATATATTGTAGAATTTTAAAAAATTTGGATGGGGCAACTGTTTCATATAAGCATTAGTACAACTGAAACATATTGATATTGACTAAAATGTTAAGGAACATCCTCCTTAATCAACATATCAAGACCTTTACTCAAAGATAAGTCAATATAAAATATTACAAAGCAGTGCAAATCTGTAAGTGGATTACCTATAATTTGATGGTGGTGTGTCCTTGGATATATGGATATAAACATATTGTCTGGCCCAGGGGTTCTCAACTCTGGCCATATCGTATGATTAACTTGGTGTGCATTTAATATATGAATTATATGTGATTGTCACTATATGCATATTATTCTTCAAGAAAATATTTTATAAAGTACTGATCTACGTCAAGTCCAACACTTAGCTTGTAAATCAACTCTTTTAGAGCAGAGTCAATTTGAGGCATTGGTACTTCCTCTAAAGTTCCTAAGAGAATTCCAACAAGAGGCTAAAATGATTAATATGCAAGAAGCATATGTATTCTGAGGTGTCCTCAGAAATTGGGTGGAAGTTGAGGACAGATCTTAAGAATACAAAAAATACCTTTTTGAATCATCCCAGATAAAGATAAAGTCCTTTGACACTGGACTTGGAACCATCCATCAGGCAATTTGTCTTTCAAACAATACATTCCGTTTGTTACTTGTCAGGTTATTCATGTCTCCTAATAGTACTGTCATATTTTCTCTGACTTTGTACCTTTATTTTAGAGGTACAAAGGTACAAATTCATTTGAAGAATTTGTAGGAAGTACAGGTGTCTTTATTTAACTTATATGCAGAGTACATCATGAGAAAAGCTGGGCTGGAAGAAGCACAAGCTGGAATCAAGATTGCTGGGAGAAATATCAATAACCTCAGATAGGCAGATGTCACAACCCTTATGGCAGAAAGTAAAGAGGAACTAAAAAGCCTCTTGATGAAAGTGAAAGAGGAGAGTGAAAAAGTTGGCTTAAAGCTCAACATTCAGAAAACGAAGATCATGGCATCTGGTCCCATCACTTCATGGAAAATAGATGGAGAAACAGTGGAAACAGTGTCAGAATTTATTTTTGGGGCTCCAAAATCACTGCAGATGGTGATTGCAGCCATGAAATTAAAAGACGCTTACTCCTTGGAAGGAAAGTTATGACCAACCTAGATAGCATATTCAAAAGCAGAGACATTACTTTGCCAACAAAGGTCCATCTAGTCAAGGCTATGGTTTTTCCTATGGTCATGTATGGATGTGAGATTTGGACTGTGAAGAAGGCTGAGCGCCAAAGAATTGATGCTTTTTTTTTTTTTTTTTTATTGTTCCAATTTTATTTTATTTTAAACTTTACATAATTGTATTAGTTTTGCCAAATATCAAAATGAATCCGACAGGTATACATGTGTTCCCCATCCCGAACCCTCCTCCCTCCTCCTCCCCATACCATCCCTCTGGGCCGTCCCAGTGCACCAGCCCCAAGCATCCAGCATCATGCATCGAACCTGGACTGGCAACTCGTTTCCTACATGATATTTTACATGTTTCATTGCCATTCTCCCACATCTTCCCACCCTCTCCCTCTCCCACAGAGTCCATAAGACTGTTCTATACATCAGTGTCTCTTTGCTGTCTCGTACACCGGGTTATTGTTACCATCTTTCTAAATTCCATATATGCGTTAGTATACTGTATTTATGTTTTCCTTCTGGCTTACTTCACTCTGTATAATAGGCTCCAGTTTCATCCACCTCATTAGAACTGATTCAAATGTATTCTTTTTAATGGCTGAGTAATACTCCATTGTGTATATGTACCACAGCTTTCTTTATCCATTCATCTGCTGATGGACATCTAGGTTGCTTCCACGTCTTGGCTATTATAAACAGTGCTGCGATGAACATTGGGGTACACGTGTCTCTTTCCCTTCTGGTTTCCTCAGTGTATGCCCAGCAGTGGGGTTGCTGGATCATAAGGCAGTTCTATTTCCAGTTTTTAAGGCATCTCCACACTGTTCTCCATAGTGGCTGTACTAGTTTGCATTCCCACCAACAGTGTAAGAGTTCCCTTTTCTCCACACCCTCTCCAGCATTTATTATTTGTAGACTTTTGATCGCAGCCATTCTGACTGGTGTGAAATGGTACCTCATAGTGGTTTTGATTTGCATTTCTCTGATAATGAGTGATGTTGAGCATCTTTTCATGTGTTTGTTAGCCATCTGTATGTCTTTTGAGAAATGTCTATTTAGTTCTTTGCCCATTTTTTGATTGGGTCGTTTATTTTCTGGAGTTGAGCTGTAGGAGTTGCTTGTATATTTTGAGATTAGTTGTTTGTCAGTTGCTTCATTTGCTATTATTTTCTCCCATTCTGAAGGCTGTCTTTTCACCTTGCTAATAGTTTCCTTTGATGTGCAGAAGCTTTTAAGGTTAATTAGGTCCCATTTGTCATTTTTGCTTTTATTTCCAATATTCTGGGAGTGGTCATAGAGGATCCTGCTGTGATGTATGTCGGAGAGTGTTTGCCTATGTTCTCCTCTAGAGTTTTATAGTTCTGGTCTTATGTTTAGATCTTTAATCCATTTTGAGTTTATTTTTGTGTATGGTGTTAGAAAGTGGTCCAGTTTCATTCTTTTACAAGTGGTTGACCAGATTTCCCAGCACCACTTGTTAAAGAGATTGTCTTTAATCCATTGTATATTCTTGCCTCCTTTGTCGAAGATAAGGTGTCCATATGTGCGTGGATTTATCTCTGGGCTTTCTATTTTATTCCATTGATCAATATTTCTGTCTTTGTGCCAGTACCATACTGTCTTGATAACTGTGGCTTTGTAGTAGAGCCTGAAGTCAGGTAAGTTGATTCCTCCAGTTCCATTCTTCTTTCTCAAGATCGCTTTGGCTATTCGAGGTTTTTTGTATTTCCATACAAATTGTGAAATTATTTGTTCTAGCTCTGTGAAGAATACTGTTGGTAGCTTGATAGGGATTGCGTTGAATCTATAAATTGCTTTGGGTAGTATACTCATTTTCACTATATTGATTCTTCCAATCCATGAACATGGTATATTTCTCCATCTATTAGTGTCCTCTTTGATTTCTTTCACCAGTGTTTTATAGTTTTCTATATATAGGTCTTTAGTTTCTTTAGGTAGATATATTCCTAAGTATTTTATTCTTTCCGTTGCAATGGTGAATGGAATTGTTTCCTTAATTTCTCTTTCTGTTTTCTCATTATTAGTATATAGGAATGCAAGGGATTTCTGTGTGTTGATTTTATATCCTGCAACTTTACTGTAGTCATTGATTATTTCTAGTAATTTTCTGGTGGACTCTTTAGGTTTTCTATGTAGAGGATCATGTCATCTGCAAATAGTGAGAGTTTTACTTCTTCTTTTCCAATTTGGATTCCTTTTATTTCTTTTTCTGCCTGATTGCTGTGGCCAAAACTTCCAAAACTATGTTGAATAGTAATGGTGAAAGTGGGCACCCTTGTCTTGTTCCTGACTTTAGAGGAAATGCTTTCAATTTTTCACCATTGAGGATAATGTTTGCAGTGGGTTTGTCATATATAGCTTTTATTATGTTGAGGTATGTTCCTTCTATTCTGCTTTCTGGAGAGTTTTTATCATAAATGGATGTTGAATTTTGTCAAAGGCTTTTCTGCATCTAGTGAGATAATCATATGGTTTTTATTTTCAATTTGTTAATGTGGTGTATTACATTGATTGATTTGCGGATATTGAAGAATCCTTGCATCCCTGGGATAAAGCCCACTTGATCATGGTGTATGATCTTTTTAATGTGTTGTTGGATTCTGATTGCTAGAATTTTGTTAAGGATTTTTGCATCTATGTTCATCAGTGATATTGGCCTGTAGTTTTCTTTTTTTGTGGGATCTTTGTCAGGTTTTGGTATTAGGGTGATGGTGGCCTCATAGAATGAGTTTGGAAGTTTACCTTCCTCTGCAATTTCTGGAAGAGTTTGAGCAGGATAGGTGTTAGCTCTTCTAAATTTTGGTAGAATTCAGCTGTGAAGCCGTCTGACCGGGCTTTTGTTTGCTGGAAGATTTTGATTACAGTTTCAATTTCCATGCTTGTGATGGGTCTGTTAAGATTTTCTATTTCTTCCTGGTCAGTTTTGGAAAGTTGTACTTTTCAAGAATTTGTCCATTTCTTCCACGTTGTCCATTTATTGGCATATAATTGTTGATAGTAGTCTCTTATGATCCTTTGTATTTCTGTGTTGTCTGTTGTGATCTCTCCATTTTCGTTTCTAATTTGTTGATTTGATTTTCTCCTTTGTTTCTTGATGAGTCTGGCTAATGGTTTGTCAATTTTATTTATCCTTTCAAAGAACCAGCTTTTGGTTTTGTTGATTTTGCTATGGTTTCTTTTGTTTCTTTTGCATTTATTTCTGCTCTAATTTTAAGATTTCTTTCCTTCTACTAACCCTGGGTTCTTCATTTCTTCCTTTTCTAGTTGCTTTAGGTGTAGAGTTAGGTTATTTATTTGACTTTTTTCTTGTTTCTTGAGGTGTGCCTGTATTGCTATGAACTTTCCCCTTAGGACTGCTTTACCGTGTCCCACAGGTTTTGGGTTGTTGTGTTTTCATTTTCATTCGTTTCTATGCAAATTTTGATTTCTTTTTGATTTCTTCTGTGATTTGTTGGTTATTCAGCAGCGTGTTGTTCAGCCTCCATATGTTGGAATTTTTAATAGTTTTTCTCCTGTAATTGAGATCTAATCTTACTGCATTGTGGTCAGAAAAAATGCTTGGAATGATTTCTATTTTTTTGAATTTACCAAGGCTAGCTTTATGGCCCAGGATGTGATCTATCCTGGAGAAGGTTCCATGTGCGCTTGAGAAAAGGTGAAATTCATTGTTTTGGGATGAAATGACCTATAGATCCCACCCTGGGGCTCTGTCTGCCTCCATTTCACGGAGTTTGGGGGATGGCCCATAGCTAGATTGCCCCTTTAAGATAAAAATGGGGTGGTGTCCGCAACGAACCAAGTTTGGAAGAAGAAGCAAGGTATTGAAAAACATGAAACCCAGGATCCAATCACCTGTGTCCAACGGGCAGAACAGAACATCTCTTTCAGGTAGCAGCTACTGCAGACAGCAAGACTTGTCACTAGAGACCCAGAATCGCTTAGCAGAAACAAGTGGTTGGGAGTCGGGCGCTTCTCCATCCAAATGGTTCGATCGCTGAGATTATTTGTCACTCCCTCCCATCCTGTCCCTCCTTTATTTCTAATTCCTTCTCAAGTTCATTGCTTGAAATCAATCCTGCCATACGTGGCATCCGCAGTTCTTCCAAATTATCCAACGGTGTATATGTGCTAGTTCATAACATGAAAAAAAAAGTCTCTAACTTGTTCCCATAGTGCAGGCGTACATTTTTCTCTAGCTACTCTGCAGGTTTCCTGTAAGCATGTTACTATGACTTTTAACATCATCAAACAGTAACTGTTGGCATATATAAGGATTCCCTTCTGTTGTACTTCAAATAGGCACCAAATGCTTGTAATGATTTCGTTTTTATAGGACCTTTATCTCTCACTTCTAAAAGATCTTTCAATAGGATCTAGGTGGGGGCAGAATTTTTTTTTTTTTTTAAGTTTCATCCTAAAATGTAAGAGAACCAAATACAACCAGAGAGAAGGAGAGAGCGGATTGGACGCACCCCTCCCATTTGGCCCGCCCCACATCCTCACAGGTCGATATCCCGAACATCTGTAGGGGTGCTGGCTTGGTCCAGCTCATCCTCCGACTTGGATCCATCGCCCTGGTCCTGACGGTACTGCTGCAGGCTATTCAGCAGCACCACCTCAATCTGCTCCTGGCAGGCTTTGAGGCAATCCACATCGGTGTTGGTGATCTTTGCCAGGAGATCCACCAGGGCGTCTCCAGTGAGCGAGCTCACATCCTCATCCTGCTGAAGCCCACAGATGGCGGCCCCCACGCTTCCAGTTGCAATCATCGACAGCGGGTACATGGCGAACTTGAAGTCAGTGGCGCACAGAGCGATGAAGGTCTGGGCGTGCTTGCGAATCAGCGACAGCTTCTCACTGGGCTGAGGCAGCTTGCGAAGGATGTGTTCGATGAAGTCGTGGGGGGTGACAGCCGCCAGGTTCCATTTCAACTTGCCCAGCACCACCAGCTCCCACTCCAGCAGCTCCTGAGGCTTGATGGAGTTGTCGGTGTAAATGCATAACTTCTCAGCGGTCAGCGGGATGGTCTCTTTGAGCTTGGACGCCAGGAACATGCACACGGCCCCCAGCAGCTGCAGATGGGTCTTCGGAGTTGGGACTCCGGCCAAGAAGCGGTCCAGGTAATTGATGGCGAGAGGAAAGACCTCCTCTTCGCACTTCTGCTCCTCACAGACCTCCAGCATCCAGGTGGCCACCATCCTGCGCATGTAGGGCTGAATGTCCTTCTGCACGCACTTGAAGTAGGAGCACTGGGGCAGGTAGCGCTCCTCGATGGTCAGCAAGTTCTGCAACACGCGGTCGTCGTGGAGCAGGTTGGCGTCCGGCACGGCCCTGCGGACCGGCTCCACCTCGCCGCACAGCAGCTCCATGGCCAGCTGGCTACTCGCTCGTGCCCCTGCGATCTCCGGACTGGAAAAGTTGGGGGGTTTTTTTGGGAGGGGGGAGGGGAGAGGATTCCCCGTACCTCCTTCCTTTGGCTAAATAAGGTTTTTTTGGGGGGGGGGGAGTTAAGGGCAGAGAGAGAGAAGCCGGGGAAGAAGAGTGGAAAGGGATAGGATGGGCGGTGGGAGAGGAGCGCCCCGGGGGCGGCTGACTCTCTCTGCCCTCCCCTTCAAACTTTGAATTGATGCTTTTGAACTGTGGTGTTGGAGAAGACTTTTGAGAGTCCCTTGGACTGCAAGGAGATCCAACCAGTCCATTGTAAAGGAGATCAGTCCTGGCTGTTCTTTGGAAGGAATGATGCTGAAGTTGAAACTCCAGTACTTTGGCCACCTCATGCGAAGAGTTGACTCATTGGAAAAGACTCTGATGCTGGGAGGGATTGGGGGCAGGAGGAGAAGGGGACGACAGAGGATGAGATGGCTGAATGGCATCACCAACTCGATGGATGTGAATTTGAGTGAACTCCGGGAGTTCGAGATGGACAGGGAGGCCTGGCGTGCTGCAATTCATGGGGTCGCAAAGAGTCAGACATGACTGAGTGACTGAACTGAACTGAACTGAACAGATGTCTTTAAGAATGCCCAGCATCACCAAGTTGTAAGTGGTAAAATTTCTACTTTGAGGTCTATCCAACTGTAATTCTGTGCTTAAAGATTCCCCCAATAAGACAAGTAAGTCAGAGGCTATTTATTCAGAGTTTTCTATGGATGGGGATCAGCCCCCATAATTTATATCTGTCAGACACTCAGAGGCAGGCAGTGGAGTAAGAAACTTTATAGTGGAAACAAAAAAGAGGCTTCAGTGTTGTTATAGTTGGAGATTGTTGGCATGGGGAAGATGGAGACAGGTGGCCTAGAAATGGGACATGTTATTTGGTTGATTTGTGGAGCTTATTTGACTTTCTCTGCTGTTGCTGCTGCTAAGTCGCTTCAGTTGTGTCCGACTCTGTGTGATCCCACAGATGGCAGCCCACCAGGCTCCCCCATCCTTGGGATTCTCAAGGCAAGGCCACTGGAGTGGGTTGCCATTTCCTTCTCCAGTGCGTGAAAGTGAAAAGTGAAAGTGAAGTCGTTCAGTAAGTGTCTGACTCTTCGTGACCCCATGGACTACAGCCTACCAGGCTCCCCCGTCCATGGGATTTTCCAGGCAAGAGTACTGGAGTGGGTTGCCATTGCCTTCTCTGACTTTCTCTAGTTACTCCTATATTGGAAGAAAAGGACAAAAAATAAGGAAGCTGGTCATCATTGACCAAGTTCTGACCTTTCTGAGCTATTTACAGAAAGTCCATGGTCTGGCTTCCCAGGTTCAGTTGCTACAGGGGTTGTGGGCCATAGTTCTATTACCTTGTAATGTCTGCCTATTGTCCCTGTATATATTCTATCAGTAAACTAATATACATCACCGTTATCAGCATCTTAATAGAATCTATCATTTGGGAGAGCTAAATGAACTCTTTAAGGTATTCATTATTTGCTCAAGAATGATTACCCGTGCTTAAATCTTCTAAATTATTGCTTGGAAATACACAGTGCACTGAGAAAACCTGGTTTACTTAGAAACTATATGGGTTGCAGAACAGTCGTACTGAAGTATCTACCCTTTAAAAAAAAAAAAACTAATACTTCCTATTATGAAAAGCCATTTGAGAATAGATTCAACATATGCAATGCAGAATACATTGAAATTCTGTACATATAATTTTATTAGAACCTTTTATCTTTTATGTTGTAAAGAGTGGGGTAGATGAGTAGAAGATAAAATTATTTCAAAGCATTAGACATTTTAGTTATGTAAGCAGCTGCTGCTGCTGCTAAGTCGCTTCAGTCGTGTCTGACTCTGTGTGACCCCATAGACAGCAGCCCACCAGGCTCCCCTGTCCCTGGGATTCTCCAGGCAAGAACACTGGAGTGAGTTGCCATTTCCTTCTCCAATGCATGAAAGTGAAAAGTGAAAGTGAAGTCGCTCAGTCGTGTCTGACTCTTAGTGACCCCATGGACTACAGCCTACCAGGCTCCTCCATCCATGGGATTTTCCAGGCAAGAGTACTGGAGTGGGGTGCCATTGCCTAAGCAGATACATGCTTTAATCAGGGCAGTTTTCACATAACGGCTTGTAAACAAGTTTCTTGTTTTGTAAATAAAGCTTTGTTGGAACATGGCTAGTCCATTTCTTTAGGTAGTGTCTATGTCTGCTATCCATACAACTGCAAAGTTGAACAGCTTGTAACAGAAACCATGCAGTCTGGAGCCTACATGTTTACCATGTGAATGTTTTACAGAAAGAATATATGTCGGAGAGTGTTTTGCCTATGTTCTCCTCTAGGAGTTTTATAGTTTCTGGTCTTACCTTTAGATCTCTAATCCATTTTGAGTTTATTTTGTGTATGGTGTTAGAAAGTGTTCTAGTTTCATTCTTTTATAAGTGGTTGACCAGTTTTCCCAGCACCACTTGTTAAAGAGATTGTCTTTTCTCCATTGTATATTCTTGCCTCCTTTGTTCAAAGATAAGGTGTCCATAGGTGCGTGGATTTATCTCTGGGCTTTGAGAAAAGTGAACCCTCTTACACTGTTGGTGGGAATGCAAACTAGTACAGCCACTATGGAGAACAGTGTGGAGATTCCTTAAAAAACTGGAAATAGAACTGCCATACGACCCAGCAATCCCACTGCTGGGCATACACACCGAGGAAACCCGAATTGAAAGAGACACATGTACCCAAATGTTCATTGCAGCACTGTTTATAATAGGCAGGACATGGAAGCAACCTAGATGTCCATCAGCAGATGAATGGATAAGAAAGCAGTGGTACATATACACAATGGAGTATTACTCAGCCATTAAAAAGAATACACTTGAATCAGTTCTAATGAGGTGGATGAAACTGGAGCCTATTATACAGAGTGAAGTAAGCCAGAAAGAAAAACACCAATACAGTATACTAACGCATATATATGGAATTTAGAAAGATGGTAACAACAACCCTGTATGCGAGACAGCAAAAGAGACACAGATGTATAGAACAGTCTTTTGGACTCTGTGGGAGGTGGGGGATGATTTGGGAAAATGGCATTAAAACATGTATAATATCATATAAGAAACAAATCGCCAGTCCAGGTTAGATGCAGGATACAGGATGCTTGGGGCTGGTGCCCTGGGATGACCCAGAGGGATGGTATGGGGAGGGAGGTGGGGGGCGGGGTTCAGGATTGGGAACACATGTATACCTGTGGCGGATGCATGTTGATGTGTGGCAAAACCAATACAATATTGTAAAGTAAAATAATAATAATAATAATAAAAAGAAATAATGGCCTAATAGGGCATGTCTAAATATGTGAAGGTACAATATCTAGGTCCATATAAATAAATTGAGGCTGTAGAATCAACCCTTCCAGACAGATATAGTTTATTAAGCTCTACTGAGCAAATTAGGAAATTATAAAGAAGGTGAAAGTTCTTTATTTTCCCTTTTGTCACCATAGAATTCCATTAGCTCTTTTGAGGAAAGACTTCTTTAGAGCTGGTTTTGTCTTGTATTTATAGGATACCTCTGGATCAATTAAATCCTGCTGTACATGAATAATTTCAGCCCCTTAGGTAATTAAAACATTCCTTCTGCCTCACAATTAACTATGATATTAAAAAGGTAACTTTTATTTTCCTTAAATCCACTAAATTGAGCTCCAAAGTAGTCACATTTTCCTATTAATGGCAAGATGACTGAATAAGAATGGAATGATTCAGTTTAATATATCAGTTA
This sequence comes from Bos javanicus, assembly GCF_032452875.1. Lineage (NCBI taxonomy): Eukaryota > Metazoa > Chordata > Mammalia > Artiodactyla > Bovidae > Bos > Bos javanicus. Next base: position 18,364,603 of record NC_083883.1, read on the forward strand.
GCAGTATTTTTCTAAATGTTCGTATACTGGTAAAATATTTTAGGGTCCTCATTTTTATATTTTAATCTCTCATATAAGAACCATTTTTATTAAAAAGATTCTTAATTTCATGAAACCTATTCTGAGTTTTCTTTCAATTTACAAACATTTACTAATGACTATTCTTTTTTATCTACATATTCAGAAAAGACTATTGAGTATTTCCACACATGTGTATACAAACATACACACACTCATACACACACATATTCACACAAATACACAATCGTGCATACCTCTCCATTTCTTAAGAGCATATAAGTCCTTTTACAAGGTAATTGAATCCTTACTTTATAAGCTCCTAAACTAAAAACTGAAAATAAATAATAATAATATAGGGGTTTCCTAGGTGGCTAGATGGGTAAAGAATCTGTCTGTAATGCAGGAGATGCTGAAAATGTGGATTTGATCCTTGGGTCGGGGAAGATCCCTTGGAGAAGGAAATAGCAACCCACTCCAATAGTCTTGCTTGGAAAATTCCATGGACACAGGAACCTGAGAAGTACAGTCCATAGAGCTGTAAAGAGTTGGACATGACTAAAGCGACTGAGCACACGTGCATGTAACAAACTACAAACTGAAAATGAATAATAACATATAATTAAATTTAAAATATAAGCCATATTGATAAATGTCACTCTGGAAAATATTTAAAAAAGAAAATATGTGTTTTCAGTACTTTAATGATGAACATATATTTTAATAATATACTTTTAAGAATTTGTATTTTAATACACCCTTTACTATCTCTATAAAATAATTTTTGAGACAATTTGCAGCTTTCTCATTTTGCAGAGTCATTAAAATCTAACGTGACATTTTATTGTCTTATAAATTAGAAACATTTGGGGGAGCAAAAGACACACGCCCAAGAGGCTCTAAGAGAATTAGTACTAAATTGCTGTTGTTTTATGATTCTTTTTATCTATTTATCAGTTTTGCTATTTCCCGTATTGGAGTTTACTAATTTCTAATGCCAAATGTGTTTAATTCCATATTAATTCTGTTTTTTACTTCAGTATGTAATTTCAGAGCATACAAATATATTTAAAGTACTTAAGCACCTAACAAACGAGGCAGCTTCTGGTGATCAAAAAAGAAAAAAAAAATTGCTTTACTACTCTTAAAGAATCCAATCTATAAGTAAAGGTTATATACACACACAATTATATTCCTCTGATTAATACATGTGTAACAAAAACAAAGGGGAGAGAGAGCAATTCTTCCAAAGCACATTAGAAATATATCATAAAAGAGTTAATGAATAACCATCAAAATTAAAGGTACATGTTGAAAATAGCTGCTGCTAAGTCACTTCAGTCGTGTCCGACTCTGTGCGACCCCATAGATGGCAGCCCACTAGGCTCCCCCGTCCCTGGGATTCTCCAGGCAAGAACACTGGAGTGGGTTGCCATTTCCTTCTCCAATGCATGAAAGTGAAAAGTGAAAGGGAAGTCACTCAGTCACGTCTGACTCTTAGCGACCCCATGGACTGCAGCCTACCAGGCTCCTCCATCCATGGGATTTTCCAGGCAAGAGTACTGGAGTGGGATGCCATTGCCTTCTCCAACTTAAAATAGCTACTGATTTTTTAAAATAACTTATTATAGGTATTTTCTGTATTTTTACAGAGGTAAAATTACCATGTCTTAGTGTATCTCTTTGATAGCTTTATTTTCTGAGACATAAACCCTTCTCACATGCCTGAATTAGAGATTAATAGAATATTATTACAAATAAAGCGTGTGCTTATTTACTATTTATCTACCTGTCTACCTACATTGCACCCTCATATATGATTAAGAAGAGGATTGGCATTTTTATTTCTGTTTCTAAACATAATGAGGACATGTTTATAACTACTCTGTCCACATTGATAACTCCCTCTCCTCCAGAAACTAGTCTTGTTTTTTTGTGTGTGTGATAAATACTGGTTTCTATGCTCATGAACTGTATGAATAGAATGGTGTATTCTGCACTGTGACTTATCATCATATAAAAAAATGCCAGTGTATCCATTACTGCTTATAGAAATGCACATGAGAATATGTGATGCATTTCCAATAGCTGAAGAGTGACTGAAAAAAAGTACGATGAGTTATTTGGAATTTTGTCCCAGTGACCATCAAAAAGTTATACCATGACTAACAATTCTGCTTGCATATTTATTGTAATAACTCCCGCTTGCATAGAGTTATATAGTTCTTCAAGGCATTTTTATCTATATCAGCATCTTTGGTCTTGAAACGACCATTGAGATAGAACAGACTGGTGATTATTATCATTTTTTAAAGAAAGGGAAGCAGAAGTTCAGAGAGTTTAAATGATTTTCTCATGGTCACAGAGTGCTCTTAAAAAGAAGGGTCACAGTAGATGTACTTTTTTTTTATAGAAAATATTCAAGGGCAGCAATCTGTTTGGAATTTAATTTGATGTATAAACAAAATGCTAATGCTTTATTCTAATGAGTATTTATATGAGCAAATTTGAGACTCAAAATAGGAAAATGTGTGTATTCTTTTCTTGAATATGAGTATTATGTAAAATACTTATCAAAATGACAGTGCAATTTTTCATAATTTAATCAAATGTGATTACTTTAAAGGTCTTTCAGTATACAGTCTTCTTTTCAAATATCTTCCTTTATGTTAGAAATACCATAATGATAATATGGGACTTGTCACATAGATGAATGTGTACATATAAATTATTTTTCTTGAAAAATACACATCTATACAATTTTTCCTCTTTCAGCTGGTCTGTCAATCAATAAAATTGAATTGTGAGAAAACAAGATCTTCATGGCCCCCAGAGTGTTGTCCCAACAGTCGTGGCTTATGGACAGAACTTTAACTCCTGTGAGCCTCGAGTTCCTCAATACTTAAACTGAATTTTGTTGTTTGGTTTAGAACGGGTGTAACATTTCCTAACACAGTTCTTTAGACATACTAGCGGCCCAATACGAAGTATCAGTTAGTATTAGAATGATTAAGATTCATTCAGTCTTCCTTTAACAATAATTGGCTATAGGTTCAATTATAAAGGATGGGAAAAAATACTGTCCAGTCCTAGAATATGTACACTAATGACTTCTTTCCAAAAACCTGTTAAAATGCTTGTGAGGATTTTTGTTGTCTATGCTTTCTCATCAGAAATAGTTTGACATGCATCTGCCTGCCTCAATAGATGTAGAGTTTACAATATACATCTCTTGGCTGGAAGAGAATTCAGGTTAAGATTGTATTCTAAGTGTGAAAGTCAATCAGCATTTATATTTAGTAAGTGATGCTTGCAAGACCAAAATGATGATTTTGGAAGGGATGGGGCAGTAACTGGAGCAAGGATGCTGATGCTAAATCATGAGTCATCTGAAGTCCATGACTCACAGCTCACACTTCCCTCATAGGTAAATATAAGGCATATGGGAGAATGGTCAACAACCAGGATAGTCTTCTTTTGGAGAAAGCAAATGTAGAAGTGAGGAGAAAGAGGCAAGAGAGAATAAGGGAGACATGACAGAAAAAAAGGACAAAGAGGAAGAAATGAAAAAATAAGAAAAGTCAAAGGGAATTATTGATTAAGTGGGCAAGTAAGGATAGGGGAAAACATGATTTGATGAATTCATTTAACATCTTAAGTCTCTGTTTGCTCTTAAAAAGGTGTCTTGGTTGATTGGTTATTTTTACTAGACTTGACTTTACAGTTCCTTCCAGCAAAAGCAACTCCAAGAGACTGGATGATAGTACTGATTTGAATAAACTATCAGTCAATTCAGTCACTCAGTCATGTCCAACTCTTTGAGACCCCATGGACTGCAGTATGCCAGGTGTCCCTGTCCATCACCAACTCCCAGAGCTTGCTCAAACTCATGTCCATCAAGCTGGTGATGCAATCCAATGGTCTCATCCTCTGTCGTCCCTTTCTCCTCCTGCCTTCAATCTTTCCCAGCATCTGGGTCTGCTCTAATGAGTTAGTTCTTCTCATCAGGTGGCCAAAGTATTCAGCTTCAACACCATTCCTTCCAATGAATATTCAGGACTGATTTCCTTTAAGATTGACTGGTTTGATCTCCTTGAAGTCCAGGAGACTCTCAAGAGTCTTCTCCAACACCACAGTTCAAAAGCATCAGTTCTTCAGCACTCAGCTTTCTTTATAGTCCAACTCTCATATCTGTACATGACTATTGGAAAAACCATAGCTTTGACTAGATGGCCCTTTGTCGGCAAAGTAATGTCTCTGCTTTTTAATATGCTGTCTAGGTGAGTCATTGTTTTTCTCCAAGGAGCAAACATCTTTTAATTTCATGGCTGCAGTCACCATCTGCAGTGATTTCAGAGCCCCCCAGAATAAGTCTCTCAGTTTCCATTGTTTTTCCATCTATTTGCCATGAAGTGATGGGACTGGATGCCATGATCTTAGTTTTTTGAATATTGAGTTTTAAGCCAACTTCTCACTCTCCTGTTTCACTTTCATCAAGAGGCTCTATAGTCATTAGAAAAAAAAATCTCTTTTGCCCTATCAAAATTTTAGGAGTGTTCCTCATGGAAACATAAATAAGCTTCCGTGCCAATCAAAATATGAAAGGCAAGAGTGTACAATGCTTGCCGGAGGTAAAGTTCTATTTGCCTCAAGGCACTTTCAATACATATAGATGGGACAAATATACTGACACCCTCCCCTCCAAAACATTCTGTTTACCGAGTATGTGACAGAGGACAAGCCTCCTTATAGATCAGCCAAGCACCACATATAAGTTGTGAGTTATGAGATACTAGACTCTTTAAGCACAAAATCAATCTCTTCAATAACCGCATTACCCCCATGGGTCCAACACTCTGCCCAATGTTCCAGTTTCAGAAACTGCTTTGAGTTATGACAGCCTTCAGAAAAATCTTTGGTAAATCAAAGTATATGACTTGAGAGATTTAACAACCCAGTGTCTTATCAGTTTGAATTAGATAATTAGCTGTCAAAAAGAGCCCCTGGAGAGAGAAACAGAGGTTAAGTATATTTAATTGAGCAGAAGAAAGGATAGAGTAGGCAAGATTTTCCTCTATCACAGCCGTGAGAACATGCAATAAGACTGCAGAGAAAGCAGGGGCCATAGAAGGATTTAGGATGGCTACTGAAAGGCAACCTAAAAGAGAGGAAAGCTAGCACCAAACAGGCTAGATTTGGCACAGAGGAAAGAAAAAGAATAAATAAAACTGGCCAAATGTCTGATTTTGCTCTTAGACTGCCGCAGCCTGGAGGGAACTTATTCATTTCTATCACCGATCGGATGGTGGGATATAAAAGTGGGGAGATCAGTGAGCAATCCTAGATCAGCAGCAGTAACACAACTCCAGAGAGGAGACAGCATCCTGTGTAATTTCTAAAGATATTTCTATTGCAGATCCTCATGGAAAAAAATAAAAATTTCTGAGTGTTATTGAAAAATGTTTTCTCATATGTCCTCTCAAACTTAAAAAGAATGGCTTATGTTTCTTTAGAAAACAGGGTAATTCCAATTTCTAGATATATTTTCCTACTTCTCTCACTAATTACAGCTAAAACCTGTGGGTTTCTTATAGTAAACAGATGTAAAATGGATCTGAGAGATGGAGAGAAGAAGCCAAGTTAGCAAGAGATCTCAACACCTGGAGAATGGGCTGGTGCAGAGTTTCTTAGGTGCTGTATCTCTCTTGTGTATCCAGACTGGGAACGGGAGAAGTAGGACACCTGGAAATGCTAACAGGTACAGACAAAAAAGACCCCCGACAAAGTCTGGTCTCTGGTCAAAAATCCAGGAAAGAAATAACCTATCAGGACAATAACTTTTAGACAATAATCACTCCAAACAAATACACAAAGCGAATTCTCCCCTTGCCCGTCTGTTGAGAGGCTGCACCACACCTCTGAAGGCAGGGTGTGGAGCCCAGACTTTCTTCATGGGAACAAGTCACCCCCTTCCTCCAGCAGTGTCACAGAGGAGCCTGGACGCCCCCACCCACCTGGCAGTAAACAGAGGACATCCCCTCCACCCACAAGAATGATGCAAAGGCCTCTTGAAACACGAGGTTTGCACATGATCCTGAGTCTTTACACCACACTACTCAAAATGCCCATGTTCCAGGGGGAAATCACTTATACCAGGCATCAGGGAGCTCTCAAACAATGTGAAAGACAATCAATAGACGCAAACATGGAGATGATACAAATGCTAGAATAATGTGATGATTTTAAAGCACTCACCATAAAATGTAACAGTTATGAAACTCTTGAAACAAATGAAAATAAATGGAAAAAAGGCAAAGATAAAGAGATAAAGAAGTACCCAATGGAAATTGTAGAACAAAAGTACTGTAACTGGCAAAAATGATGGACGTTAAAAGCATTGTTAAGAATCACTGCACTTAGTACTGTCATCTGTCTTTAGTTTTGTGATTGTTATTTTTTATTACTATTATATGAGGATTAAAATTTAGGAAGAGAATATTTGCCATTTCTCTTCCTGCCTTTCTCTGTCTCTCTTTCTTGTTTAAAATTACCTAGTTTGAAATTGGTTTCACCTTATTCTTTACTCGAATATTCTTAGGGAAAGACTATTTTCCTGATAGTGTAATTATTTGTTTGTTGCTGCTGCTGCTGCGTCGCTTCAGTCGTGTCCGACTCTGCGAGACCCCATAGACGGCAGCCCACCAGGCTCCCCTGTCCCTGGGATTCTCCAGGCAAGAACACTGGAGTGGGTTGCCATTTCCTTCTCCAGTGCATGAAAGTGAAAAGTGAAAGTGAAGTTGCTCAGTCGTGTCTGACTCTCAGCGACCCCATGAGTGCAGCCTACTAGGCTCCTCCGTTCATGGGATTTTCCAGCCAAGAGTACTGGAGTGGGTCGCCATTGCCTTCTCCGATTTGTTTGTTACCAACATCATAAATTTATATGGTTCAATAAGAAAATAAATTTCATATTACATTTTCTATTCTAAATCATAAATTATTTTGCTATAAGAATACGATATAGATTTCTAGCGACCGTGGATTTTAGAACTTACTCTTTTGCTCTTATTGGGAATTATCCAATTGTAAGTTATCTTCTCAAGTATTATTTAATTTGTTTAATCAAAGTGTATCTTTAAAAATTTGTGACAATTGTTGTTTGATCTCTGACTTCTGAATCTCTCAAAAACAAATAATTAGAAGCTGCTGGTTTTATTGCTGTTCAAAGAATAATAAACCGTTGCTATACAAAGACATTTATTTCTGCTTCATTGAATACACTAAAGCCTTTAACTGTGTGGATCACAACAAACTGTGGGAAATTCTTAAAGAGATGGGATTATCAGACCCCCTTACTTGCCTCATGCAAAATCTGTATGCTGGTGGAGGGAGGTGGGAGGAGGGTTCAGGATGGGGAACACATGTATACCTGTGGCGGATTCATTTTGATATTTGGCAAAACTAATACAATTACGTAAAGTTTAAAAAATAAAATAAAATTAAAAAAAAAAAGAAAAAAAAGAAGCAACAGTTAGAACTGGACATGGAAAAACAGACTGGTTCCAAATTGGGAAAGGAGTACATCAAGGCTGCATATTGTCATCCTGTTTATTTAACTTATAGGCAGAGTATATTATGTGAAATGCTGGGCTGGATGAAGCACAAGCTGCAATCAAGATTCCCAGGAGAAATAGCAATAACCTCAGTGACACAGATGACACCACCCTTATGGTAGAAAGTGAAGAGGAACTAAAGAGACTCTTGATGAAAGTGAAACAGGAGAGTGAAAAGGCTGACTTAAAACTCAACATTTAAAAAACAAAGATCGTGGCATCTGGTCCCATCTCTTCATGGCAAATAGCTGGGGAGAAAAAGGAAATGGTGATAGACTTAATTTTCTTGAGATCCAAAATCACTGCAGATGGTGACTGCAGCCATGAAATTAAAAGACCCTTGCTCCTTGGAAGAAAAGCTATGACCAACCTAGACAGCATATTAAAAAGCAGAGACATTACTTTGCCAACAAATGTCCACATAGTCAAAGCTATGGTTTTTCCAGTAGTCAAGTATAGATGTGAGAGTTGGACCATAAGGAAAGCTGAGCGCAGAAGAACTGATGCTTTTGAACTCTGGTGAAGATTCTTGAGAGTCCCTTGGACTGCAAGGAGATCAAACCAGTCAATCTTTAAGAGAAACAATCCTGAATATTCATTGGAGGGACTGATGCTAAAGCTGAAACGCCAATACTTTGGCCACCTAATGCAAAGGGCCAACTCAATGGAAAAGACCCTGATGCTGAGAAAGATGGAATGGAGAAAGAGAAGGGGATGACAGAGGATGAGACGGTTGGATGGCATCACCGACTCGTTGGACATGAGTTTGAGCAAGTTCCAGGAGGTGGTGCAGGACAGGAAATTCTGGTGGGTTGCAGTCCATGGGGTCACAAAGAGTCCTACAAGACTGAATGACTGAACAACAAAACAACATACCAGTATTTTCAAAGCAAGTTTGAAGAATATTCATAGAAAAAAATTTAAGGCTCTTAATTTCCCTCATTATTATAGTGTGCATTTGAGAATTGCACAACTCATTTAGTATGAGTCATTCAATGGAAATGTGTACATAATTACAGAATCTGAACCACAGTTGTGGAATACAGAAAGACTTCTCAGAAGAACCAGCAACTAAATACATATAGAGATGTAAAAAAGTTACTATGATGGTCTGAGTTTTGTAAGCTTTTATGAAAACAAACTATACTTTAAAATAATACTCCATATATAATTTAATTTATTTTTATAAAAGCTTACAAGAATCAAACTATATTATAAAAAACAAAATATATTACAGATACACAAAAAACAGGATTATTTATATGAAATATCATTTTAATGTAGAGTTTGTTCTCACAAAATCTTACAAAAACCCACCCAGATCAGGTTATAGTAACTTTTTTCTATCTATGTTTTCTCATTCAAAAATGCTTGATTTAACTCTAACCATGTCTTCATCATATGAGATAAATTTTCACATAAATTTCTTTGGGCATCATTTCTCTTCATTTATCCACATGTCTTATTCTCAGTTCAGTTCAGTTCAGTTGCTCAGTCATGTCTGACTCTTTGCAACCCCATGAACCACAGCACGCCAGGCCTCCCTGTCCATCAGCAACTCCCAGAGTCCACCCAAACCCATGTCCACTGAGTCGGTGATGCCATCCAATTAATATCCAAGGTATCTCCAAATATAATCACATTCTACAGTACTGAGAATAGAACATCAACATGAATTTTGAAGAGACAAAATTCAGTTCAGAGTGACGGGCCTTTTTAAATCAGTGCTTTAACTTCTGTGGAGTAGGTTTCTGGGAGCAACATTCCTCCTTTACATGTAATATGTTATACTTAATTTTAATAGATGTTGCTTCCTAATAAGGTGGTAATATTTCAGTCTTCTGTCAGAAATTTTTTATTCATGTTGCCACCAGATACAGTCTTTTTATTTATTTATCTTATCCAGATGGGACAATGCACCTTATTAATTTAGTATCCATTGTCTTGTTGAGGGTAAATTCGAGTTCATTTACATTTATTTATGGGATGTTGGTGTCAGGTCACTGTAGATTCTGTTTATCACGCTTAGTCTAATTTTAATGGGACTGGGAACAATTGTATTTTTTGTCATAGTTTTTTAAATTTTTATTGCAGTGTAGTTGCTTTAGAATGTTGTGTCAGTTTCTGCTGTATAGCAAAGTGAAGCAGCTATACATATACATGTATCACTTCAGTTTTGGTTTTCCTTCCCATTTAAGTCACCACAGAGCATTGAGTAGGGTTCTCTGTGCTACAGAGTAGGTTCTCATTAGTCATCTGTTTTATACATCATAGTGTATATATGTCAGTCCCATGTTCCGATTCATCCCGTCCTCTTCCTTTCTCCACTTGGTGTCATACATTCATTCTCTACATCTCTGTCTCTATTTCTGCTTTGCAAATAGGTTCATCTGCACCATTTTTCTAGATTCCACATTATGTATTAATATATGATATATGTTTTTCTCTTTCTGACCTTACTCAGTATGACAGTCTCTGAGTCCATCCACATCTCTGCAAATTGCACAATTTTGTTCTTTTTTATGAGTGAGTAATATTCCATTGTGTATTTGTGCCACATATTCTTTATTCATTCTTCTGTCAATGGATGTTTAGGTTGCTTCCATGTCCTGGCTATTATAAATAGTTCTGCAATAAATGTTAAGGTGCATGTATCTTTTGGAAGTATGGTTTTCTCTGGATATATGCCCAGGAGTGGAATTGCCAGGTCATATGGGACTTCCCTCGTGGCTCAGACAGTAAAGTGTCTGCCTACAAAGCGGGAGACCAGGGTTCAATCCCTGGGTCAGGAAGATCCCCTGGAGAGAGAAATGGCAACCCACTCCAGTATTCTTGCCTGGAAAATCCCATGGACGGAGGAGCTGGGAGAATACAGTCAGTCTGTGGGGTCGCAAAGAGTCGGACACGACTGAGCGACTTCACTTTCACTTTCACATGATAGTTCTATTTTTAGTTTGAGGAAATCTCCACACTGTTCTCCATAGTGGCTGGACCAATTTACATTCCCACCAACAGCCTAAGAGAGTTCCCTTTTTCCACATCCTCTCCAGTATTCATTGTTTGTAGATTTTTTTATGATGGCCAGTCTGACCAGTGTGAGGTGACACCTCATTGTACTTTTGACATGCATTTCTCTAATTTTAATTAGTGAAACTGAGCATCTTTTTATGTGCCTCTTAGTCATCTGTGTATCATTTTTGGAGAAATTTCTATTTAGGTCTTCCAAACATTTCTTAGTTTGTTTTTATGCTGAGTTTCATGAATAGTTTATATATTTTGGATATTAATCCCTTGTCCATTGCTCTGATTGCAAGTATTTTCTCCCATTCTGAGAATTGTCTTTTCATATTGTGTATGGTTTCTTTTGCTGAGCAAAATCATTTACATTTAAGTAGCTCCCATTTTGGAGAAGGAAATGGCAACCCACAGTACTCTTGCCTGGAAAATCCCATGGACAGGGGAGCCTGGTAGGCTGCAGTTCATGTGGTCGTGAAGAGTCGGACAGGACTGAGCGACTTCACTTTCACTTTTCACTTTCATGCATTGGAGAAGGAAATGGCAACCCACTCCACTGTTCTTGCCTGGAGAATCCCAGGGATGGGGGAGCCTAGTGGGCTGCCGTCTACGGGGTCACACAGAGTCGGACACGAATGAAGCGACTTGGCAGCAGCAGCAGCAGCTCCCATTTGGTTTTTTTGCATGCTTGTTTTTATTCTCATTACTCTAAGAGGTGGGTCAGAAAAAGACCTTGTTGTGATTTATGTCATAGTGTTCCTCCAAGAGTTTTACAGTGTCCAGCCTTATCATTTAGATCTTTAATCCATTTTGAGTTTGTTTTTTGTGTATGATGTTAAGGAGAGTTCTAATTTCATTCTTTTACATGTAGTTTCCCAGTTTTCCCAGCACCACTTATGGAAGAAACTATCTTTTCTCCATTGCTTCCTTTGCCATAGAATAGGTCATCATAGGTGCATGGATTTACCTCTGGGCTTTCTATTTTGTTCCATTGATCTATATTTCTGTTTTTGTGCCAGTACCATGCTGTCTTGATGACTGTAGCTTTGTAGTATAGTTTGAAGTCAGGGAACATGATTCCTCTAGCTCTGTTTTTCTTCAAGATTGCTTTGGATATTTGAGGTCTCTTGTGTTCCTTTACAAATTATAAAGTCCTTTGTTCTATTTACAAATTATAAAGTCCTTTGTTCTAGTTCTGTGGAAAATGACACATAATTTGATAAGGATTTCATTGAATCTACAGATTGCTTTAGGTACCTATTATTTTTAAACATTAGAGGTAATAATAATAAATTATCTCTTTTATACCTTTTTCATATCCTTCATTTGTGTACTGAGTTTTTTAAGATTATGAATGGTAACACAAATATGTGTGTGTATAATTTCTAGTCAATAATATATTTATTTTCTTTCATAATTTTGGGTTTCCAAGTTTGTTTCTGAGATATTCATTAGGAGCACTGAACAAATATTTCCAAGTCCTTTCTTGATATATATTAGGACTTTGCTATTTACTCTTTTAGAGTTAGGTATTGGTACTTGCTTTGGCCAGTGAAATGTGAGCAGAGAACCCAAGTCCCACTTCGAGTAGAGTTTTTTGAGCTAGCTGGTGATTTTTACATCAGCTCCGGTGTCAGAATGCTGAAATATGGCAGAGAGCCTGACAAGCCATGATAAGGAATAGGTCTTGATTTTTATAAGCCACTAAGATTTAGGGATTGTTCTAGTAGAAAATATAGACTATCTGAACTAATAGATTTAGCAAAATTCATCCAGCTTCTAGTTTATGTTAGGTCTTATATTTTTTGAAAGATTTTCTGTAATTTTAAAGAAAGTAAGCCTGTATGACCTTTTTAATTTATCCTTAAGTTAGAAATAGAAGTCTAATTTCATTTTACTTAATCTCTATAAACATTTGTACAAGCAATAAGTAATCTACTCTTTACCATTAATAGACTGATGTTTTTATCATCTGTCAAGTTCTCATAAATACTGTCATCTTGTTGTGGATTCCATTTCCAATTAAATACAATGATACATTAGTCTGATCCTTCATTAATGCAAATCTTGTCTGTGGTCTTAGGTTCTCACATATTCTTATCAATTTTAAGGCAACTTGGTCTCCACCATTTTTTTTTTAAATCTGTAATTTATTTATTCATTGATCATTGTTTCTTGTTTTGAGCATTTATTCTTTTTTATGAAGCTGAACTGCTGCTGCTGCTGCTGCTGCTAAGTTGCTTCAGTCATGTCCAACTCTGTACGACCCCATAGACAGCAGCCCACCAGGCTCCCCTGTCCCTGGGATTCTCCAGGCAAGAACACTGGAGTGGGTTGCCATTTCCTTCTCCAATGCATGAAAGTGAAAAGTGAAAGTTAAGTCACTCAGTTGTGTCTGACTCTTAGCGACCCCATGGACTGCAACCTACCAGGCTCCTCCATCCACGGGATTTTCGAGACAAGAGTATTGGAGTGGGGTGCCATTGAATTCTATGCAAATCCAGAAAATAATATAATGTAAAAGAATATTTTTGTATTGAACTTCTAACCTTGATGTGGTAATAGGAACTAGACATCTCTTCCTATCATAAGCAATTAGAAAATTGGTCAATATAATTATTGCATTAAACATTAATAATGCAAGTCAGTCAGTCAGTTCAGTCGCTCAGTCGTGTCTTTGTGGCCTCATGAATCTCAGCACGCCAGGCCTCCCTGGCCATCATCAACTCCTGGAGTTCAATCAGACTCACGTCCATCAAGTCAGTGATGCCATCCAGCCATCTCATCCTCTGTCGTCCCCTTCTTCTCCTGCCCCCAATCCCTCCCAGCATCAGAGTCTTTTCCAGTGAGTCAACTCTTCGCATGAGGTGGCCAAAGTAGTGGAGTTTCAGCTTTAGCATCATGCCTTCCAAAGAAATCCCAGGGCTGATCTTCAGAATGGACTGGTTGGATCTCCTTGCAGTCCAAGGGACTCTCAAGAGTCTTCTCCAACACCACAGTTCAAAAGCATCAATTCTTCGGCATTCAGCCTTCTTCACAGTCCAACTCTCACATCCATACATGACCACAGGATAAACCATAGCCTTGACTAGACGAACCTTTGTTGGCAAAGTAATGTCTCTGCTTTTGAATATGCTATCTTGCAGTCACCATCTGCAGTGATTTTGGAGCCCAGAAAAATAAAGTCTGACACTCTTTCCACTGTTTCCCCATCTATTTCTCATGAAGTGATGGGACCAGATGCCATGATCTTCGTTTTCTGAATGTTGAACTTTTTTTTTTTTTTTTTAGGAACTGCCCATTCATTCAGCACTATGCTATGTACTGGAGAATATTTAGCAGCCCTGGACACAGGGCTCAATGTCAGGAAGATCTTCAGGTCACTGAAATATCTCATAAAATGCCATCCTGCCATCTTGGGGAACTGAAGCACCACCATACCCCAGCCCTACAAGTTGAAAGCCACCAGAAGGGAAAGAGACACGTGTACCCCAATGTTCATTGCAGCACTGTTTATAATAGCCAGGACATGGAAGCAACCTAGGTGTCCATCAGCAGATGAATGGATAAGCAAACTGTGGTACATATACACAATGGAGTATTACTCAGCCATTAAAAAGAATACATTTGAATCAGTTCTAATGAGGTGGATGAAACTGGAGCCTATTATACAGAGTGAAGTAAGCCAGAAGGAAAAACATAAAAACAGTATACTAACGCATATATATGGAATTTAGAAAGATGGTAACGATAACCCTGTATACGAGACAGCAAAAGAGACACTGATGTATAGAGTGTATGGACTCTGTGGGAGAGGGAGAGGGTGGGAAGATTTGGGAGAATGGCATTGAAACATGTGAAATGTCATGTATGAAACGAGATGCCAGTCCAGGTTCAGTGCACGATGCTGGATGCTTGGGGCTGGTGCGCCTGGACGGCCCAGGGGGATGGTATGGGGAGGGGGGAGGGAGCAGGGTTCAGGATGGGGAGCACGTGTATACCTGAAATTAAAAAAAAAAAAAAATTATAATATATTGGCAAACCCAAGGAGGACTCCCAAGTTAGTACATTTCAGAGAAATGGATGGAGATTCAGCAGTTTTGGCATCACATGGACAAAAGGAAGTACTGTTTTCCCTTTTCATAGGTTCCAGTGCATAACATAATGTGTCGTCTTATGACTTATTAATGTGTCTTATAATTACTTAATCAAGTAATTAAGTAGCAGATCTAAAAATCTGAAAACAAGTTTGTCCTACATCTAGAACTTCTGTACCTTCCATTGTACTAAAAAGGCTTGGAACAGAACTTGGATTTAAGTTTTAAGACTAGAGACAAAAACCAATTTAGGGAGCATATTGAATCTCTCTGAATGTTGAACTTTAAGCCAACTTTTTCACTCTCCACTTTCACTTTCATCAAGAGGCTTTTGAGTTCCTCTTCACTTTCTGCCATAAGGGTGGTGTCATCTGCATATCTGAGGTTATTGATATATCTCCCAGCAATCTTGATTCCAGTTTGTGTTTCTTCCAGTCCAGCGTTTCTCATGATGTACTCTGCATATAAGTTAAATAAGCAGGGTGACAATATACAGCCTTGATGTACTCCTTTTCCTATTTGGAACCAGTCTGTTGTTCCATGTCCAGTTCTAACTGTTGCTTCCTGACCTGCATACAGATTTCTCAAGAGGCAGGTCAGGTGGTCTGGTATTCCCATCACTTTCAGATATTTCCACAGTTTATTGTGATCCACACAGTCAAAGGCTTTGGCATAGTCAGTACAGCAGAAATAGATGTTTTTCTGGAACTCTCTTGCTTCTTCCATGATCCAGCAGATGTTGGCAATTTGATCTCTGGTTCCTCTGCCTTTTCTAAAACCAGCTTGAACCTCAGGAAGTTCATGGTTCACATATTGCAGAAGCCTGGCTTGGAGAATTTTGAGCATTACTTTACTAGCATGTGAGATGAGTGCAATTGTGCGGTAGTTTGAGCATTCTTTGGCATTCCCTTTCTTTGGGATTGGAATGAAAACTGACCTTTTCCAGTCCTGTGGCCACTGCTGAGTTTTCCAAATTTGCTGGCATATTGAGTGCAGCACTTTCACAGCATCATCTTTCAGGATTTGAAATAGCTCAACTGGAATTCCATCACCTCCACTAGCTTTGTTTATAGTGATGCTTTGTAATAATGCAAACGGAATCATAAAAAATTTCAAGTAATCCAAAAGAAGACAGAAAAACAGGAAAAACAAGAAAGAAACAAGAACTTGGAGAAAAGAGAAAGCAAAGAGCAAGACAGATCTAAATCCAACTCGACTAGTAGTTTTCACTAAAAATAAATGACCAAACATCTCACTTAAATGGCACAGATAGCACACATACACCCATGGCTGATTCATGTCAATGTAAGGCAAAAAACCACTACACAATATTGTAAAGTAATTAGCCTCCAATTAAAATAAATAAATAATTTTTTTAAAGGCATAGATGAATAGACTGTAAAAAAAATTGAAAATAAATAAACTATGTTGACTATTAGGAAAAAGCATGTTAGGTAAGACACATAGATTAAAGATAACAGAGGAAAAAAGAATAGTCATTGTATACCAAAGTCCAGTGAAGAAAAAGACATTATAGATTATTTGAGCAGGGAAAATTTAATATAAGGAATGATTAATTGTAACATGGAATTGGAGTCATGAGGGATTGGCTAGTAAGAGGTACACAGAACTCTGTAGAATATAGAAAGAGCAGTTACCAACCCTAGGATCTGATCTAGACTCATGAGGATGAAGCCCTCCCTCACAGAGGTTAGCTTCAGATGTCATCGGAGAGAGCATGGCCAACAGAACTTTCTTTGGAAACCTGACCTATGATCTCGATAGAATCCATCTTCTGGGACAAGGGTTGGGAAGCTTTTCTGTAAAGGCCATAGAGTAAATATTTTAGGTTTTGTTGAACATAACAGTCTCTGTCACAATTATTCAGTTTCTCAGTAGGAATGCAAGAGTTCCCAAATTTGACTGGAGGAATGGGTATAGCTAGGTTCTAGTAAAACTTGATTTACAAAAACACCTGATGACTCTGTTTAGCATGGAGGCCAATGCCTGCTCTGGAGTGTCTGGGAATTCTGTTCAAAGGAAATGTCTCACTCGAGACATAGCCTATAAGATACAAGATCACCTGTAGGGGAGAGGAGAGTGTTTGCGAAAGCTGCTGGCTGCTGAGTGCTTTTTGGAGCCTGGCGCCAGAGAAGCCCATCTTGCTAAGGGAACTGGGTGCTGAGTCTGTACATGCTGTAGGAACCATTCATTCATCCAGTGCTTTTTGCCAAAAAAAAAAAAGAGCCCATTAGGATTCTAATGAAATTTTTAAATTTATAGTATCTTCATTCTTCTAACACATTTGTATTTCATATTTATCAATAATTAAATATTTCATTTGTTCATGCTTATTTCCTAATGAATTAAGATTAATGCCATTAATAAACACATGAAAAGATGCTCCACATCACTCATTATTAGAGAAATGCAAATCAAAACCACAATGAAATATAATCTCATGCTGGTCAGAGTGTCCATCATCAAGAAGTCTACAAACAGTAAATGCTAGAGAGGATGTGGAGAAAAAGGAACACTCTTACACTGTTGGTGGGAATGCAAACTGGTACAACCACTGTGGAGAAAAGTGTGAAGACGCCTTAAAAACTGGGAATAGAATTGCCATCAGATCAGATCAGATCAGTCGCTCAGTCGTGTCCGACTCTTTGCGACCCCATGAATCGCAGCATGCCAGGCCTCCCTGTCCATCACCAACTCCCGAAATTCACTGAGACTCATGTCCATCGAGTCAGTGATGCCATCCAGCCATCTCATTCTCTGTCGTCCCCTTCTCCTCCTGCACCCAATCCCTCCCAGCATCAGAGTCTTTTCCAGTGAGTCAACTCTTCGCATGAGGTGGCCAAAATACTGGAGTTTCAGCTTTAGCATCATTCCTTCCAGGGCTGATGTCCTTCAGAATGGACTGGTTGGATCTCCTTGCAGTCCAAAGGACTCTCAAGAGTCTTCTCCAACACCACAGTTCAAAAGCATCAATTCTTTGGCGTTCAGCCTTCTTCACAGTCCAACTCTCACATCCATACATGACCACAGGAAAAACCATAGCCTTGACTAGACTAACCTTTCTTGGCAAAGTAATGTCTCTGCTTTTGAATATGCTATCTAGGTTGGTCATAACTTTCCTTCCAAGTAGTAAGCGTCTTTTAACTTCATGGCTGCATATGACCCATCAATCCCACTGCTGGGCATACACATCAAGGAAACCAGAAGTGAAAGAGACACGTGTACCCCAATGTTCATTGCAGCACTGTTTACAATAGCTAGCATATGGAAGCCACTGTCCATCAGTAGATTAATGGTAAGGAAGTTGTGGTACATATGCACAATGGAATATTACTCAGCTATAAAAAGGAACACATTTGAGTCAGGTCTAATAAGGTGGATGAAACTGGAGCCTATTATACAGAATGAAGTCAGAAAGAGAAATACAAATACTGTATATTAACACATATATATGGAACATGCAGGGCAGCAAAGGAGACACAGATGTAAAGAATAGACTTTTGGACTCAGTGGGAGAAGGAGAGGGTGGGATGATTTGACAGAATAGCATTGAAACATGTACATTACCATATGTAAAATAGATGACCAGAGCAAGTTCCATGCATGAAGCAGGATACCCAAAGCCAGTGCTCTGGGACAATGCAGAAGGATAGGGTGAACAAGGGGTGGGAGAGGGGCTCAGGATGGGGGGACACATGGCCAATTCATGTTGATGTATGGCAAAAACCATCACAACGTTGTAAAGTAATTATCCTCCAGTTTAAATAAATTCATTTAAAAATAAATTACTGCATAATTGTTTGTTGTTACAACTCTAAATATGATTCCATTTTAAACACAGTTTTATCTAGTTATTGCCAGAATATGCACAATAAATGCTAGATAAAAATGATTGCTTTGCCTTCTCCATTCAATTTTACTTCATAATTGTATTTTTTTCATTGCTAAGACTTCAAATTCTAACATTGCCATCCCTTTAATACTGATTATTACACAGAATTTGACACCATAGGTAAAGAAAATATCATTCTAATTTGAATTAACTAATATTTTAAAATCAATAATGAATATTGACCTTTAGAAACATTCTTTTGCAATAACTAAAGTGATTAATTTTTCTCCTTCAAACTGTATATACAGTTTTAAAGGGAAATGATCATTCAGTGATAAATATATAAATTATTAATTAAGCTGTAATTTTGTTTGATAATTGTTTTAAAAAATACAGTTTTACAAAATGCAGTATATACATACAATGGGATACTATTCAGCCTGAACACTGAGTGAAATTCTGACATTTACACCCAGTATGCATGAACCTTGAGGACATTGTACTAAGTGAAATAAGCCAGTCATGAAAAGACAAACCCTATATGAGTTTACTTACATGAGGTATTTAAAGTAGACAGCAAATATAATGGCACTTGCCAGGGGCTAGGGAAAGAGAAATGGGGATTTACTGGTGGTTTATGGATATAGAGTTTCAGTTTTATAAGAAGAAAAGAATTTTGGAGATGGGTGGTGGTGATGGTTATACAACAATATTAATACATTCAATACCTTTGAACTGCACAGTTAAAAATGGTGAACATGGTAAAAAAAATACTGTTTTAAAATCATCATTTATACTTTGGTATATAAATATGAGGATATACACCTATAGTTTATTATCTAAAAATTAAATACTTTTGATTCTGAAATTATTATTTGAATAGTAAGTTAGCATAAGTAAATGTACAATTTTAATATTTAGAATTCCACTGAATTTCTTTTGATCTTATTTTTAATACTTTTCAGTTCATAAGGTATACTTCAGATCTCAATAAAGAAAAAATTGAAATGATTAATTACTCTATCAGTAGTGAACAAAAGTCACAGCATCTACATTCTGCATCTATCATGTTTTCTATTAGCCTTTCAGAGCTAGTTTCCTTAAGATTTATATTCTGCTTCTACGCAATCATAATCATCAAAGAGAGTGTAATGAGACATCATCAATTTAATTTAAATTTTCAAAAGTGCCAAGTTGATTGATCTTTTAAAGGGCCACAGGGATCTTGAAGGTAAACATCTTTTTTAGCATTATCAGTTTAATTTCAGTGGTACAATGGATCCTATGAGAGTATTACAAACATACACTCTTACATAAAATTTTATATGCCATTGCACTAAATTATAACTCTGCTTGAAAGACTGAAATTTAATTAGCACAACCCATGCAGAAAAATCAGGAGTCAATACAATAATTTCACAAGAGATCTTTAAACTGTTTTGAATGATATGATTTTAAAAAATAATATCTTGGTGGCTCAGATGGTAAACAATCTGCTTTAATGCAGCAGATCTAGGTTCGATCCTTGGTTTGGGGATATCCCCTGGAGAAGAGAATGGCAACCCACACCAGTATTCTTGCCTGGAAAAGAGAATTCCATGGACAAAGGAACTGGGCAGGCTACAGTCCATGGGTTCACAAAGAACTGGACAAGACTAAGTGACTAACACTTTCACTTATCTTTTCACAAATTAATTTTAAAAAATCCAAGTTGCAAAACTCCAGAATAACTAACATCCTATTTAAATACACTAGATAATATGTTGGTAATACATTGGAGACATTCAACTATGTGAAAATTAGGCAAACTTACTCATGATAATCATTGGCAAACTCACATTGGCACAAAAATTAAACTATTTTCTCTATTTTGGGGTCCATAAACTTCCTCCTTGACAAAAGCTTCAGTTGACAAATATATTCAGTGTAATTATAGATGTTTATTTATATAATATATGAAAGTCCTCCTTGTATTTGGTTCTTTTTTTTTTTTTTTTTAGGTTGCTGGGGTAAAAATGGAAACAGGCATCCTATGTTTTAATTTTCTAGACATAGATAAAAGAAAAAAATTTTAGTGTAAGAAAAATTTTCTTAAAATACCAAAGCAAATGTCAATATTTTTCTTCAATCAGTAAAGCTGCAGAAAGGAAAAACAACTCCAGTTATTTTAATAATTCAATAATGATTTAATATATAAGCTAACAAAGAATTATTGACCTGGGACTTTCCTAGAAGTCCAGTGGTTAAGACTCTGCACTTATGCTGGGGCCATGGGTTTGATCCCTGGAGGAGGAACTAAGATTCCACAAGTGTGGAAAGACCAAATTAAAAATAAATAAGTAAAAATAAGAATCATTGACTAGATGTAGAATAATTAAAAAGGCAAAAATGAAACACAGAAATATCATACACATAGAATAAAATGGGAAGCAACGACCAAAGAGAAGTGTGAGAATTTCTGATGTGTAAAGGTTGGGAAAGGGACCCCCTGGGACCAGGGACCCAGACTCCACAGAAGGGGCTCCAGCTGGCTGATGCTGTCATCTCGGGACCACCCACAAGGCTGGTTCTGCAATTGTTGGCAAACTGAAAATTGGAACAAACTATTGCTAGAAGAGTGGAGAGGAAAAAAAATGGAAATAACAAAACAAGGCATGTTCCAAAATGTATGCTGACAGGAAGAGAAAGAGAAAACAGAAAAAAGAAGCCAAGAGGAAAGTGATGTGTTTTTTCTTCCTTCTCCAGGCTTCTAGCCTCATAGTACCCAGTATTGTTAGAATAAGAGGGAGTCAACTGGCAAAGAAAAAACGTGCTTTGCAGACTCATATCCTCCTTATCACCAAGCCAATCATACAGAAAAGTGGATTTGAAATGGGGAAAATATTTAACAATTGTGTAAGAAAATTCAATATTCTTAAAGTCAAGCCAAAACTTTAATAAAGCATCACTCTCAAAAGTCATTTCTGTGAAAGGTTGCTATATTTTCTTTTCTAACTCAATATGAGCACATCTGGGAAATTCTAGTTGAGTGGATAGTTTTAGTTTTCATTCCAATGTTTCCTTTCACTACAGGTAAAAGTCTTTTCTTGTTTTGTGTGCTGGAATTTTCTGATGTGATTGAGGCAATTCTCTTATTTTCTTTAAATTTATTTTACAATTTTTATATCCATGGTGCTACATTTGAGTATTAATTTACCTGAAATTTAATTTCAGTTTGATGTGATGTGAAGGCACACTTTTACTTTTGTAC
This sequence comes from Bos javanicus, assembly GCF_032452875.1. NCBI lineage: Eukaryota > Metazoa > Chordata > Mammalia > Artiodactyla > Bovidae > Bos > Bos javanicus. Next base: position 18,386,446 of record NC_083883.1, read on the forward strand.
TATCCCCTGCACCCTCCAGTGTTCAGTTCAGTTGCTCAGTCGTGTCCGACTCTTCGCGACCCCATGAAATACAGCACACCAGGCCTCCCTGTCCATCACCAACTCCCGGAGTTTACCCAAACTCATGGCCATTGAGTCGGTGAGGCCATCTAACCATCTCATTCTCTGTTGTCGCCTTCTGCCTTCAATCTTTCCCAACATCAGGGTCTTTTCCAATGAGTCATCTCTTCACGTTGGTGCCAAAATATTGGAGTTTCAGCTTCAAAATCAGTCCTTCCAATGAACACCCAGGACTGATTTCCTTTAGGATGGACTGGTTGGATCTCCTTGCTAACTCTCCAGTGTGGATGGGCAATTATCTCCAACAATGCACTGAATAATAAACAATTTCCTTCCTGTTTCATAATGCCATTCTGACAAACTGTTTATATCAAATCCCAAATAGCTGTGGGGATGTTGGAAGCAGTTTATTCTGTTTGTTTGGTCAACCTCTATTCTTGGTTGGAACTTCAGGATAAATTTACCAGTTCTTTCAATAAAATGTAATTTTGCATGTAACAGATAAACTTGGGAAATATCTATTTTTACAAGTTTTAGTCTTCCTATGCATATACTTGGAGAAGGTAATGGCACACCACTCCAGTACTCTTGCCTGGAGAATCCCATGGGTGGAGGAGCCTGGCAGGCTGCAGTCCATGGGGTCGCTATATTAATTCTTGTTTTACTTTCTTTTTCTGTAGTGATCTTAGTAAAATATCAACATATTTATTAGTTTTGTTCCTTAGTAAATTGTATCCTTTCATATTAAAATAAGCTTCTCATTTTATAATAGTTTTAGATGTAAAGAAGAGTTCTAATGAGGTGGATGAAACTGGAGCCTATTATACAGAGTGAAGTAAGCCAGAAAGAAAAACACCAATACAGTATACTAACGCATATATATGGAATTTAGAAAGATGGTAACAATAACCCTGTGTACGAGACAGCAAAAGAGACAGTGATGTATAGAACAGTCTTATGGACTCTTTGGGAGAGGATTTGGGAGAATGGCATTGAAACATGTATAATATCATGTATGAAATGAGTCGCCAGTCCAGGTTCGATGCACGATACTGGATGCTTGGGGCTGGTGCACTGGGACGACCCAGACGGATGGTATGGGGAGGGAGGAGGGAGTAAGGAGGAGGGTTCAGGATGGGGAACACATGTATACCTGAGGCGGATTCATTTCAATATTTGGCAAAACTAATACAATATTGTAAAGTTTAAAAATAAAATTAAATTAAAATGGTAAAAAAAATTTTTTTTTAATTAAAAAAAAAAAAAAGAAGAGTGGGAAAGGTAATAGAATTGTCATATATCCCAAACCTGGTTTCCCCTATAATTACTATCTTACAGCATTTATGGTATACCTGGGGCTTCCCCCAGTGGCTCAGTGGTAAAGAATCTGCCCACAAAGCAAGAACTGCAGAAGATGTAGGTTCAATTCCTAGGTTGGGAAGATCCCAGGAGAAGGGAATAGCTACCCACTCCAGTATTCTTGCCTGTCCCATGGACAGAGGAGCCTGACTGGCTACAAGTCCATAGTGCCACAAAGAGGACACGACTGAAGCAACTTAGCATGCACAGATGGTATATTAATCATGATTAACTAACCAATACTTAATATATTGTCATTAACTGAAGGCAATGGCACCCCATTCCAGTACTCTTGCCTGGAAAATCCCATGGATGGAAGAGCCTGGCAGGCTGCAGTCCATGGGGTCCCTAAGAGTCCGGCATGACTAAGCGACTTCACTTTCACTTTTCACTTTCATGCATTGGAGAAGGAAATGGCAACCCACTCCAGTGTTCTTGCCTGGAGAATCCCAGGGACAGGAAGCCTGGTTGGCTGCCGTCTATGGGGTCGCACAGAGTCGGACACGACTGAAGCGACATAGCAGCAGCAGCAGCAAGCTGCACACATTTTTGAATTTTGTTTGTTTTCACTAACGTCTATCACTAATACCACATTGCATTAAGTCTTAAAACTTCTTGTCCTTCTCTGATTAGTTTCCCAGACTTTCCTTGTTTTGATCCTCTCAAAAGTTTTGTAGAGTACTAGTCAGATATTTTTAGGATATCTCTAAGTTGGAATTTGTCTGATGTTTTTCTAAAAATGAAACTAGACTTGTGGATTTCAGGGAGGGAGACAAAGATCTGAATGCTGTTTTCATCCATCATGTCTGAAGGATGTACTATCAACATGACTATCATTATTGCTGTTGACCTTGATCACTTGGCTTGAGGTAGTGTTTGTCAAATTTCCCCACTGCAAAGCTGCCCGCCGCCCCACCATCTTCGGCTTTTTAACTCTTTCTACTATATACTGTTTGGAAGGAAGTTACTTTGCTCAGCATATGCTGAAAGGATAAGAAGTTATATATTAAATATGTGGATTTTTTAAAAAAAATACAATTTAAAGGTTACTCTCCATTTACAGTTATAACAAAATAGTGGCTTTATTCCCCGTGTCATACAGTACACCCTTTAGTCTTACACCCAAAAGTTTGTAACTCCCACCCCCCAGCCCTATATTGCCCTTCCCTTCCTATAATCACTAATTTGTCCTCTATATCTTTGAATCTGTTTCTTTTTTGTTATATTCACTAGCTTACTATATTTTTAAGATTCCACATACAAGTAATACCATGCAATATTTGTCTTTCACTTTATAAATGGTATTGTTTAAAATTGGATTTTATTCCTCTTTGTAGTAGATGAGAATATGTTTCATTTCTTATTTGAATAGTTTGGGGATTTTCTTTTACCTTCTCTGTAGACAGTCATGTCCTCTAAAATGTATCCAGGCTTATTTATGCCTATTTCCAGTCATTATGCTTTTATTTTTTCACTCATTTCCTGCTTTGCTGACTCAGCCCCTTAGTAAAATAATGAATTTCTTCTCATTTTTTTTTACTTTAAATGGAGTAATTCTACTGTTTCATGAGAAAGTATAACATTTTCTATGTATTTTAATATTTTCATTAGCATATGGAAGTTTTTTTTCCTCATTTTCTAAACATGAATTTTCATCCTGTTGAATTTTTAAAAGAAATGTCTGCTAGATTTTAAAAAATAGTTTTATGCCATAGTTGAAGAACCACATTTGTTTTCTCCTTTAATCTGCTAATAGAGTAATATAAATCAGAAGTTCCTTAGTCATAATGTGTTCCCCAGATATATACTTTTTATATTGATCATGCAGTGTGTATAAACAACACAAAGCGTATGTGTGTTTTCCTGGCTTCATTAATAATATTTTCTTTAGAATCATGGCATCTTTTTTCGTAACTGAGATTGATCATTTTGATTTCACAGTTTCTTTCTGGGCTTCGTAATGAATATTTTCATAGCTCTGTAAAATATTCGGCAAGCTTTCTTTTCTTTTCTAATCTCTAAAACTACTTGTACAATGTAGAGAATATCAGTTCCTTTAGAGACAGTAAAAATGTATATCACTTTAAAATATTTAAAAGTTGATAAACATCTACATCAACATAAGACTGTCCTGGTGGTTTTTTTGTAGCTATATTTTAAAGTTTAAATTCATCTTAAGTGTTTTCAATCTTTTAAGAATTTTCATTTTTTATTTGTTAAGTTAGTCTATATTTAAGGGAAATTGTCCCACTGATATTTTAAAAGATACTGTCATGAACTTTTCATGCTATTATGATATTACCATGTATATTTTTATATACTCATTTATTGTTTGAATTCTTTCATCCTATTTCCTGTAATATAAGATCAGTGATAGTATAGATTTTCTCTTATTCACTGATACATCCCAGTATCTTATAATATCTGACAGATATAGTAAAATATCCTCCTAGGTGTTGAATGAATGAAGAAATTATGTTATAGTATAAAGTTTAAGATGATGAGCTATACAATAAAAAATGTCTGGGTTTAAAGGAGATCCTCTATTTTCTGGTGGTGTGATGTTGGGCAAATTGCTTAATCTCTTTAAAAGAGGACTTAACATAATTACTTTATAGGCTTTTAAAGGATTACTGAACATAGTACCTACTTAGTAAACTTAAAACCTAACCTCAGTTATTATGACTATTATCTTATTAGTATTTAATTGTTACATATGTAATGATGAATAAGGTATGATCTTCACTATAAAGAATTGACAATCTCCTATTAAAGTGAGGAATAGCATCCAAATAAATGCAAAATAAGTGCTACAAATGGTAACATTTGAGTGTATGCAATTGTTAATTATTAAACAAGTAATATTTGAAAATGCTTTTATTATTTTTACCATTTACAATGCTGAGAAACTTTAAAATATTATGGCTTTATTATGCTTTTTAACATGAGACAGACTGTAGCTCTCTGGATTTTTAAAGGTATGGTTAATCTCAAGACCAATTTTAGCATTTCTGTCAAATGTAATATCAAAATAAGTGAATAGCAACTATTTGGCCCAGGAAAGAATATGTAAATCATTATCAGACAAAAAACCTTTCCAAAAGTATCAGTGTACTGATGGAATTTTAACTTCACTTTTGATTCCTCATACTCTAAATCTCGTTCCCACTCTTCAAATTTTATATATAGATAAACTGTGGATTAAAAATGTTGAAGATCACATTCAGTTCAAGCAAAAATGCTCTATTTGAATGCACTTCTAGATTTGAGAAAATAGAGTAGATTCTGATCAGGAGACAAAAATGTTGCCACATAAACCAGAGTAGAGATAAGTGCAGTGCAAACTTAGTCCCCACCCCCCCCCACACACAAATTGTCAATGGACTATATGAAATAAAGGCAGCTGAAATCTTGGGCATTTGGACATTTATTTTCAATAAGAATTTTTCTTAAATCAGTATAAGAAAGTTAAAGATTTAAATTTATACTAATGGTCACAATATTTTTAACAGCCCATTTGTAACCCAAAGAATGCAGATAAGAGTTTCTTCTGTAAATAGGAAAGAGAAATTTGCAATTTAGTCCTAAGGGTTTCTTGGTCATAGTGAGTATTTTACAACCTACTTTTTAGAGAACTTAGCACTTTCTGAACCCTTTCATCTCAAAGTCTGGACTTGTAAAAGATAGACTAGATTTTGTATAGCTGCACTCAGAAGCAAATGTATAAATGTTTGAGAACTACCATATGTTTATGTCAGAGCTTGTATTGTTTTTCACATACACCAATGCAACATTAGTCTTGTAATGTGAATAGAAAGTATCCAGACTGGGAAAATGGAAAGAGTATTCCTGGAACAGGCAATAGCATGTGTGTATTCTATGAGGTACGATGCAATTTCAAGGAAAAATCAGTTTTACAGGGCTTATTGGAGTAATTGCAGATGAAGTTAAAAGGGCATTTGTTACCATATTATAAAAGGATACTCTGCCAAAATAAAATATCTTACATACATCAATGTCATTCTTAGTAACTTTGTAATTATGCATAGCAACTAAGGTTAGCATTGAGTCTGACCCATGAATGATGAAAAGTGTGTTAGTCTCTCAGTCATGTCCAACTCTGAGACCCCATGAACTGTAGCCCGCCAGGCTTCTCTGTCCATGGGATTTCCTGGGCAAGAATACTGGGGTGGGTTGCCATTTCCTTCTCCAGGGGATCTTCCAAACCCAGGCACTGAACCTGGGTCTCCTGCATTTGAAGGCTGATTCTTTACCATCCAAGCCACTAAAGGACAATAAAAAACATTCATAAATTAGAGATCACAGAGATATTTCTACTGCTAAAGATTATTAGTACTTTGAAGCCATGTAATCTGACTCACTATAGAAATTTGGAATTTGGACTCAATATGTCAGCAAATTTGGAAAACTTAGCAGTGGCCAAAGGACTGGAAAAGATCAGTTTTCATTCCAATCCCAAAGGGAGGCAGTCTCAAAGAATATTCAAACTACCGCACAATTGCACTTTTTCTACATGCTAGCAAAGTAATGCTCAAAATTCTTCAAGCTAGGTTTCAACAGTATGTGAACTGAGAATTTCCAGATGGCCAAGCTGGATTTAGAAAAAGCAGAGGAACCACAGATTAAATTGTCGACATCTGTTGGATCATAGAAAAAGCAAGAGAATTCCAGAAAAATATCTACTTCTGTTTCATTGACTACACTAAAGCCTTTGACTGTGTGGATCACAACAAACTGTGGAAAAATTCTTAAAAAGATGATAATACCAGACCACCTCACCTGTCTCCTGCAGAACCTGTATGCAGGTCAAGAAGCAACAGTTAGAACTAGACATGGAAAAACAGACTGGTTCAAAATTGGGAAATGAGTACATCAAGACTATATTATCACCCTGCTTATTTAACTTACATGCAGAGTGCCTCATGTGAAATGCTGGGCAGGATGAGCTTAACTTGGAATTAAGGTTGCTGGGAGAAATATCAATAACCTCAGATATGCAGATGACACCACCCTTATGGCAGAAAGTGAAGAGGGACTAAAGAGTCTCTTGATGAAAGTGAAAGAGGAGAGTGAAAAGTTGGCTTAAAACTCAGCATTCAGAAAACTAAAATCATGGCATCTGGTCCCATCACTTCAAGGCAAATGCATGGGGAAACAATGGAAACAATGACAGACTTCATTTTCTTGGGCTCCGAAATCACTGAAGATGGTGACTGCAGCCATTAAAGGTGCTTGCTCCTTGGAAGAAAAGTAACGGCAAACCTAGACAGCATATTAAAAAGCAGAGACATTACTTTGCAAACAAAGGTCCGTATAGTCAAAGCTATGGTTTTTCCAGTGGTCATGTATGGATGTGAGAGTAGGACCATAAAGAAGGCTGAGCACTGAAGAACTGATGTTTCTTAACCGTGGTGTTGGAGAAGACTCTTGAGAGACCCTTGGACTGCAGGGATGTCAAACTGGTCAATCCTAAAGGAAATCAATTCTGAATATTTATTGGAAGGACTGATGCTGAAAGTCCAATACTTTGGCCATCTGATGCAAAGAGTTGACTCATTAGAAAAGATCCTGATGCTGGAAAAGATGGAAGGCAGGAGGAGAAGAGGATGACTGAGGATGAAATGGTTGGATGGCATCACCAATCCAATGTAGACGAGTTTGATCAGGTTCCGGGAGATGGTGAAGGACAGGGAGGCCTGGAGTGCTGCAGTCCATGGGGTCGCAAAGAGTCAGACGTGATTGAGAGTTTGAACAAAATAGCAATTTAACACATTTTGCTGAATGACAACATATCTTTGATTTCCATAAGTATATTTGAATTTAAGACATGGTGTATATGTTTGTTCATTTATTTATATATGTTTGTAGGCATTGAACATGTTTCAGTTTTCTCATACCTTAGGCACTATGCTAAAGCCTGCAGACATAAGATGTGTGGATTTCATTAACTCCCTATAGTAGTAAAGTGGACAAGAAGAGACAGAAAATCTAACTACATATCATTAGTGAGGTTATAGGTTTTTAATAGACGTATATGCAAAGAATTATGGATTTAGCAGGGAAGAAGCACAAACGTGTCTGAACAGCAAAGAAAAGAATCTATGTTCTCCTCTAGGAGTTTTATAGTTTCTGGTCTTACGTTGAGATCTTTAATCCATTTTGAGTTTATTTTTGTGTATGGTGTTAGAAAGTGTTCTAGTTTCATTCTTTTACAAGTGGTTGACCAGTTTTCCCAGCACCACTTGTTAAAGAGATTGTCTTTAATCCATTATTCAGCCATTAAAAAGAATACATTTGAATCAGTTCTAATGAGATGGATCAAACTGGAACCTATTATACAGAGTGAAGTAAGCCAGAAAGAAAAACACCAATACAGTATACTAACGCATATATATGGAATTTAGAAAGATGGTAACAATAAACCTGTGTATGAGACAGCAAGACACTGATGTATAGATCAGTCTTATGGACTCTGTGGGAGAGGGAGTGGGGAGATTTGGGAGAATGACATTGAAACATATATAATATCATGTATGAAACGAGTCGCCAGTCCAGGTTCGATGCAGGATACTGGATGCTTGGGGCTGGTGCACTGGGACGACCCAGAGGGAGGGTATGGGGAGGGAGGAGGGAGGAGGGTTCAGGATGGGGAACACAGGTATACCCGTGGTGGATTCATTTTGATATTTGGCAAAACTAATACAATATTGTAAAGTTTAAAAATAAAATAAAATTTAAAAAATAAAATAAAATAAAAAATAAATATCAAAAATTAAAAAAAAAAAAGAATCTAAACTTAAGCCAGGCCCCTGCTTGGGTCAGTACTTCGAAATACTCCTACAGAAAAGGGCCAAGCGTTTTATTTTTTACTTAATCTCATTATTGTTTATAAAAGATATGTACCATGTACTCTTCTTTAAACTTTTGCTTTAATATAATTTAAGATTTGCATAAAAATTGCAAAAGTGATATAGAGAGTTCTTATATATTCCTCACCCAATTTCTGCCATTACTGTTATCTTATTTTAGGGTGATACACTTATTACAATTAAGGGACCAGTACTGGTATTTTTTTTTCCTAATCACCTAAGGTCCATTCAAATTTTCTTATTTTTAATCTAATGAATTTTTTCTGTTACTGTGCAGGATACCACCTGACATTTAGTTATCCCATCTCTTTACCTTCTTCTTCTTGTGACACTTTGTCAGAATTTTCTCATTTTTGACAAATGTGACATTTTTTGAAGTAGTGGTCAAGCAGTCTCTAGAATATTCCTCAATGGAAATTAGTCTGATGTTTTGCTCATGACCAGACTGGAAAAGAAAATCATAGAGGTAAAGTGCCATTCTTATCACACAGCATCAAGGGTACATACTATCAATGTGACTTACGTTGATTGTTTATGTTGACAGTAATCACCTTAGCTGAAGTAGCACCTGTCAAATATCTCCACTATAAATCTACCTTTGCTCGTTTCTTTTCATCTGTACCCTTTGGAAGGAAGTCACTATGCACAGCCCATAAAGAGTAAGGAAAATGTACACATATTATTTGAAATTTTCCTGCATGAAATACTTGATTTTAATTGTTTATTTATTCAAGCACGTGTTATATCAATGTGAACCCATGGCTATTTATTTTGTGCTTTAGATTACAACCCTGTACTACTTATTTTAGGTTCCTGTGCTAATTTTCCCAGCTTTGGAAATTAGGAGCTTAATGGTTGGCTTCTGTGTCACAAGGATATATCCCAACTTTGAAGTTTATGTCTGTCTGTTTTAAAATACTTTCCTACTTTCTGGCACTGCTTATGGGATGCCCTGACTCATTTGGTACATTCCCCAGCCCTAAAATCAGCCATTTCTCTGAGGTTCCTTTTATTGAAGAATGGTATTAACAATCTAAGATCTGGGTACTAGGTGTTCTTTATTACTGGAATCTCACAATTTCCAGACCATCTCAGCTGACAAAGCAAGGAAATTCATGTGTATTTATGCAATGTGTTGTTACATACATATGCTGATTGTTCTTTATGGTATTGTAACTAAAGTGAACACTAATTATTTCAAAAAAAGTCAGGAACATCTATTTGCTCAATGAATCTTTTAATAAATATCTTTTATTTTTCCCTTCTCCTTGAAATAAAACTCATCAAAAGGTAAGAGGAATTCAAAAATTAATATAAATATGCTTAAAAGCATAGTCTTGCATTCACTTAAAATAATTGAGTCATGATTGTATTTTCTCTAAAATGTAGTGTTAAGGTTACTGAACATAGGTAATTAAAATATATTAAATTACAACTCTAAAAGATATTCATTTTGTTAGGGTCTTACATGAATATGCGTCCTTCCAAGCTTCTATCCATAGATAATGACGCGATTATCTATACTCAGAAAAGAATGCTGCTGTTGTTCAGTCAAGTCACGTCCGACTCTTTGTGACCTCATGGACTGCAGGACTCCAGGCTTTCCTGTCCTTCACTATCTCCCAGAGTTTGCTCGTGTCTATTGAGTCGGTGATGCCATCCAACCATCTCATCCTCTGTTGTCCCCTTCTCCTCCTGCCCTCAATCTTCCCCAGCATCAGGGTCTTTTCCTATGAGTTGGCTCTTTGCATCGGGTGGCCAAAGTATTGGAGCTTCAGTGTCAGTCCATACCATGAATATTCAGGGTTGATTTCTTTTAGGATTCATTGGTTTGATCTCCTTTTAGTCTAAGGAACTCTTGAGTCTTCCCCAGCACAATTTAAAAGTGTCTATTCTTCAACACTCAGCCTTCTTTATGAGCCAACTCTCACATCTGTACATGATTACTGGAAAAACCACAGCTTTGACTATATGGATATTTGTCAGCAAATTGATGTCTCTGGTTTTTAATACGCTGTCTAGATTGGTCATACCTTTTTCCCCAAGAAGCAAGTGTCTTTTAATTTCATGGCTGCAGTAAAAAAATACATAGAATTTAAAGGTTTCTTATTAGCCCGTGTAAGCCACTTATATTTGAAGTTAATGTCAACAATGTCAACTGAATTAAGTGTTTCAATAAGATCATCTTCCAAGATAACGGGAGTGTAGGATCCAGCTTGCAGAGAGCTCCCAATGGAACCCTAGAGTCTTTAACTGAAAACAATTGATTTATGTAAAATGCAAACTCATGAGACAATCACTAGGTGAACACACTGTTTCTCTGGGGTGTAGAACTGCCATCATGCTGGCCTGCCTTGCTTGGCACGTTGAACTCATTGTGCTTTGATGTTTAAACCTAACGGCTAAAGATTGTAAAGCCCCTTAAAGAAAAAAAAGCTGGCTGAAGTCTCCAATTCTTCTCTAAGAAATGATCAAATTTAAAATAGCATTTTTTAGATTTGGTGGGAGGAGTGGGAATTATAGATATTCAAACATTGAAAACAGCAAAAAAATAAATGAGGCTGTTCTTTCATTATAAGGACATTTGAATTCTTATTACTTAGTGTTCTGTGCAAGAGGGAATGACTATATCCATTTTTTAAAGAAAAATTTTAAGCTTTTCTGAATCACTCTCTTTTCCCCCCAATTCTCCTTTTAATCCATTTAATAAATGTATTCTGATAACTGATCAGATACCAAGTTTATACTGAAAACACCAACTTTTCCAATTTTAGAATTGGTTGTTAAGAGAAAATACTTTACATTTGATGTACTTTATAGGTACTAAAAATCACTTTAATATATCATCATGCTAAATATATGTTTTTAATTTTCCCAATAGAGGTTAGTTAATTATTAGAAATTCAGTTTAAAGTAGTTGGTAAATGTGATGAAGATAGAATAGTTATTTTGAAAGATAAAGCCTTAATGTTCTGGCCCATAGAAGAATCTATTATTAAAAAGTATTATTTACAATGGATATAGTGACACTGGAAACCTACTTCTTATTTAACTAGACTCTCTGCCTTTCAGATGTAACCTTATCTCCTTAATCAAGTACTCTGTACAGGATTCATGATTGAATAAGAAACTCTAAAACTGAAAATCCCTCCTTACTTTCTTGAGACCTTTTGGTCAAGGTTTCATAATATTGAACCATAAAAATGAATTTCTTTTTTCAATTTTCTATGCTCTCTACTTTTGCAAATCTTGTTGTATAGTCACAGACTTCATGACAGATAACTGTCAAAAATATTGACTGACTTGAAATACATTATTGAACAGCATGTGCAAGATAATAGCCAGTGGCACATATTCAAAATTCTAAAATATTCTATGGCCACTGATTTTACTTTTGTGTGTTCAGTAGATCAGAATTTGGTCTTACTTGCACAAAGTTGAGTTTCTGAGTTCCTAAAAGTTGTTCTTTTTTTCATATTAAGTATAGATTTTATTTTGAGATAAAATGAGACAGTTTTAAATTCACTTAGCCCAATATTTAGCCCACTAAGGGCTCAATACATATTAATTATCATTATTATACTATTTAATACAGCTTTCCAAAATAATGAAACTGAACAACTCTATTTAATAGATTAAAGAACTGAAGCTCAGAAGAACTGCTCCTCTTCCATAGCTAGTAAGTAACTGAAGGTGTCTTTGAACATAAGTATCTCTGATACCTATGTTCTCTAAAATGTGCATGCTGTACATACACACACACAGGTATACATGTACATTTAGTTAATCTAAATAAAATCTAATTTTTAAATTATAAAAATGGAAGTAAACACATTTTTATCTTCTAAATGGTTGAGGTTTTCATAGAGAGAATGTAATATACATGGTACATCATTATCTGGGCTTCCCTCGTGGTTTAGTGCTAAAGAATCTGCCTGCTAATTCAATGCAGGTTCAATCCCTGTACTGGGAAGATCCCTTGGAGAAGGAAATGGCAACCCACTCCAGTATTCTTGCCTGGGAAATCTCATGGACAGAGAAGCCTGGCAAACTACCGTCCATGGGGTCACAAAAGAGTTGGACACAACTTAGAGACTAAACAGCAACAACAATAACATCATTACGTACCAGCTGTAGAATGAAAGTGGTCAAGCAGAAGGCTGCAGTGACAATTATGCTTAAAAACTGGATAAATGGTCCAGTTTTTCACCAACTTAGTCAGAATATGATTCATGCTTGGCAGAAGAGTAAGGGACATGTAACCCTTCTATAGCCTCTGTGTCCTGACAGCCTGGGTGTCCCTCATGTAGGCAGCATAGGGAAGGCAGTAGGAATGTCTTGGGACAGCTGCCCCTAGAGAGAGCCAGCAAGGGAATGTTATCTTCTTTTAGGCTAACTGGAAGTTGTAAGGATGTTTACAAAGGCTGCGATGTCCATGCAAAAATGATCCATTGATATATGACATCTAATTTAAAGCTGTTCACAATTTTTCACTCCAAATATATAGTATTTATCCCTAAATTCAAGTGAGCTATTATTTACTTGCTTTTAATAAAAAGCCTCCTGGCTTTAACTAACTGAAGACCTGGCATAATGGCTGGTGGAAGAAAACCTCCCTTATAAAGTGTCAGATATAAAGAAGCCTCAGGATACAATAACCGAAAGCAATAACCTTAGAGAATTCTGCCAATAGACACACGCGCAGAAAAACACAGCATAATTTGAAGTAATTTTGTTAGGGCATGCTAGCATTGACAAAATTAACTGGATCAGTTTGTTTTCACAGTGTTTACATCGTATTGTAGAGGATGAACCTGCTTTCAGATTTTATTAATGGTTTTGAAAGATTAGGCAATTGTTCTCTTCCTTCATTTTCATTTCATCTGTGTGCAAAGAGCTGGCCGTACTCCACAGCTATTGACCTCTTATTTGGTGCTTCTGCTGATACACAGACAGTGCATCCTCCAACTGAATGTTTTGAGGTCAACTAACATAAAAGGTGATTCTAGCATAATGATTACAGAACATTCTAACAATGTTGCTAATTTATTGAAATAAGCAGAATTTATCTGTCTCATTTGTCTTATATTTAGCTGAGTCTATAAATATAATTCATAGATTTCTTTTTTTATTACTATGCAAATAGTAGAACTAAGGCCCTAGGATCCTATTTAAGGCAACTTGAAGATCATGTCTACTTTCTCTGCCCAGTAGATAAATCATATCTTGAAAAACAATCAATATTTTATATTACTATCTTAGTTTTAGAAATTCTTCCCCTCCCTAATTTTGACATCTCCTTTAACTCTGACAAATTCAGAGGGAAAAATGGCAAATTTTTGGATAAATTCTGAGCAAGGAAAAGCATGGTAAATTAAAATTCGTAAGTATGATAGCTTTAATGATTTCAGATCTTTGGAAGAGTCTGAAAGCATATTTAACATATAGTATAACATAAGTAGCCCACTGTCTACCAGAAAAAAATAGTGAGTTAACTAACAGTATGAAAAGCAACTCTATAGGAAAATCCAATGGTCTTTTTTATGATAGAAGAAATGTATGTTCCTTTTGGATGTAAGTGTTCACTCTGAAAAGTAACATCACTTGTTTAAAGCCTCATAATCTACCTGGATGAGGTAATATGACTCATTGAAGGTCAATTTTCTATCACAGCTCTGCTGCCAAAAACTGAAATGACAGCTGTTGACACAGAATGTAGTTAAGGAGCAAAGACTGAAGAGGCTTCTTCTGAATAAAACACTAAACTATCCTTGAACTAAGTAAGTAGGGCTACTGGCAACTGTCAGTCTTATGAAAGATAAGATTATGTCAGAATTTATTTTTCAATTGGCTTCAATTTTCCAAAAGATAACTTGCTACATGGAGTGGTTTGTCAAAAGTCTACACATCACAACTTAAATGTGCCCCCCTCCAAAAAAAAAAAAAAAGCTACTTTTTTTGCTTTCTAAAACTGATTGTACCTGGCACTGGAGCCCTATTCTCACTAATGGGCTTGGAGGTTGGAGAGATACTTAAATATGTTCCTTCAAGGTCACTTAAGTCTTTCTGTTGAAACTGTCTCTATCTCCTCCTCCACCTTTGGCCATCCCCACCTTCTTGTTTATTTAGTCCTATTTTTGTACCTCTTAGTTTTGTAGCTACTCTCTCCCTCAGCATTTCTTCTCAAAACACTCTCCTTCATCCTCAAGTACTTAGCTTTCTGATAGCCTCTTTGCTGACTCCTGCCGGCATCTCCCTATCTCTTCTGCAATAGCAGATGCCTATCCTTGCCGCTTCCTCTGCCCGAGAAATTCACAAACTATTCTCTTGGCACAGGTAATGTTCATCGGTTGCTTCCAGGGAAGTTCAGCAATCCTCTAATGACCAGGATCCCCAGTGAAATTTTGCTGAGATTCTCACCCCTGGAAAATAAGCCATGCATCCCTTGAGGATGCCCATCCTGCTGCTTCTGCTGCATGGTACTTGACTCTCACCAATGCACATGTCTGGAACGCGGGCTGACTCTTAGTTCTACAACGCTTTACCTCTGCCTACAAGAGATGGGTGGAAATCTCCACGTTTATTACACTACTTACAGGGCCACTGGAGATAAAACAGAGGTTTCTGTCCTGGGTCACATAGGAGCCCAATCCTATGATCTGCCAATTAAAACTTACCACACCCACTCTACTTCACTGTGCCAAGAGAGTCTCTAATAGATTTGACTTTTTTTCCCCCATTTTTCTTTCTTTTTTTTGTAAGGAAATAAGCTCCATTGTACCCCAGCTCTGAAAATAAGTTTAAGGAGATGTATTTGTTGTTGTTGTTCAGTCTCTATGTCTGACTCTGAGATCCCATGGATTACAGCATGCCAGGCTCCTCTTTCCTCCACTCTCTCCCAGAGTTTGCTTAAATTCATGTCCACTGAATCAGTGATGCTATCTAACTACTCATCCTCTGCCACCCTTTTTGCCTTTTGCCTTCAATCTTACCCAGATTCAGAATCTTTTAGTCAGCTCTTTGAATCAGATGGCCAAAGTTTTGGCCTGAAAATACAAAGTATGGCCAAAGTGTTGCTGCCTGGAGAACCCCAAAGAAATAGATGCAGAGGTTAAACAAGAAATTCACTGATAATTTGTTTTTCCATTTCTCATCCTTTCTCCAAGGATAGGATGATATATATATATATATATATATATATATATATATATAGGCTTGATATACATTATGTTTATATATATATATATATATATATATATATATATATATATACTTCCCTGGTGGTTCAGACAGTAAAGATTCTGCCTGCAATGTGCGAGACATGGGTTTGATCCCTGGGTTGGGGAAGACCCCCTGGAGAGGGGAATGGCAACCCACTCCACATTCTTGCCAGGAGAATTCCATAAACAGAGGAGCCTGGCAAACTACAGTCCATGGGGTTGCAAAGAGTCGGACATGACTGACCAACTAACACACTATATATATATATATATAGAGAGAGAGAGAGAGAGAGAGAGAGAGAGTCACTTGAGTCACTGAAGTATAAGATCTGTTTCTTTTTATCTCTGCAAAGTGTATAGAGTGACCTCTTAGTGCTATCCTTGTTCAGCATTTCAATTTCTAATTTGCATGTATCACTGTCAATATATTTAATGATGTTATTCCATAAAATTATACATTGCAATTTTAGTTATTTGAATGCGGTTCACTAGACAACACATAAATCAGAATTTTACATGTTCTAATCCCTTGTCATTACTTACAAGTAGCTGAATCTGTGATGCATGTGCTCCTCTCTTCAGTTACATCCAACCATGTGATCCCATGTACTGTAGCCTTGCCAAGGGCCTCTGTCCATGAAATTCTACAGGCAAGAATACTGGAGTGCATTGCCATGCCTTTCTCCAGAGCTGAACCTGTGATAGTCATTATCCATTGTATTTAAGATTTTTCTAAATTGTGTTTCTCCTATCTAACATCCCCAAAGCAGCTCTGCATTATCTTAGGAATGGCTCCACTTGCAGACTACAAAGTAGTAAATATCTGTTCTGATTCCTGCTAATTGGAGAGCTTCGTGTTCCAGTTCTAGCATGGTGATGGGAGAGGGAATGGAATCTAGTTAACTGTCTAATTTGAGATTGAGACAGTGTCCCAACTGAAAGCAATTTTTTGGTAACTAAATTTATAGCAATTATATTTGATGTGCAATATCCTTACATGTACTCTGGCCCTATGTTTTACTAATCAATTTAACCCTTAATTAAAAAAAATTATTTGTAATACTCAGATATATTTATCATATAGCCATTTCACTTACTTATGTCAAGTGTTTGAGTCAAAGATAAATTATTCTATCTGAGGAAAGAAAAAGTGGTATAAAGACAGGATGATAAGAGGGAAAAACCCATATAAATTAAAATATATAGCAATATGATCATTGTAAATTCAAGTTTCTAAAAGCTATTAGGAATCTAAATTTCTTTCACAAAAATAATGGACTGTATGACTCAAGATTTCTTTTACTCCATATTTTTATTAACTTGTAAAATGGTACTATCAGTCTAGTGGCAATATTCGCTTTTTATATTACTTTTTTTTAAATTTTATTTTATTTTTAAACTTTACAATATTGTATTAGTTTTGCCAAATATCGAAATGAATCTGCCACAGGTATACCTGTGTTCAACGAATATATTTTTACAAAGCATTTTGCCTTTGTTTCTAAGGTTGCTTCTTTCCTCTAAAAGATATAACCAGCAAAAATACACATTTTTCTAAAAACTATAGCAAATTATATAATTTCTTTTCTAGCTTGTTGATAAGCTATTTTTGACTTTTCAAAGGATGATTTTTCATTTTTAAATTATGCTTCTGTGACTTTCAGTGTTAGCTTTTAGAAATGTTTCTAATGAGAAAATCACAAGGAAAATTAACTTTATATGTTAACATGAAAAGAAATCATACTGAGATGTTTTGAAATTATTTTAGTGAAACACTGAATGAAAAATAAAAACCCAGAAGCTCAAGAATAACTTACCTCTAAGCATATTGTTTACGAAGAATTGGAATCAATATACTTTACACATTTCAAGGTGCTCTTTGTGATGCTCTAAAAGATCACATGAAGCAGGTGTTAGATGAGTGGAAAGATACAAGAAGAGAGAGATGGGGCCCTTCACAGTGTTTCATGCACTCTGGGTAGAGAAGAACAAAGAAGAAAATCCAAGTGGGTTCTTAAACATCCTATCCTTTTACAATAGCTTCTGTTTTGTTCAAGTGACAAAATTTACTTCAGATGAAAAATCATACTCAATCTTCCAATGAGTTCAAAGTATCTGAGTACAAAGTACTGAGAAAAATTTAAAGATCGTCTCCTATTCAGGGAAAGGAAGGAAATGGAGGAAGATAAAATAGGGAGGGAAGGAGGAAAGAGAGATGATTTGAATAACTCCTAATCTCCAAAACAATATCCTTGGCTTAACTCCAAGATTTCCATGAACTTGGCTGTACACACGTGGTATACCTTCTACATCCCGTTTTTTTGATCCATGTTTTTATAATCTGTGTGAGGTGTGTCCTTGCTTACAATTTACATTTTTAGTGGGACCAAAACATTTTCCATCCACTGGTGTTCCATTTTTGATAAATGGAAACTATGCTTGTAATTTCTCAGGATTAAAAACCTGGGAGACAATGTGGCTTGTCTTTCATAACCCAGACCTTGTCTGTCAAAAAGTCCCATCAGATCTATCTATGAAATAGACATACACTTCCATTCTTTGTTCTTTTTTGTATCATCACTGGTATCACCTTGGTCCAACCCACCACCTTCTCTTCCAGATTATTGCAATAGCTTCCGATATGCCTGCCTCTTTCCTATTCTCTGTAGAGCGGTCAGTGTGATCTGTTTACAATACATTATGCTGCTGCTGCTGCTGCTAAGTCACTTCAGTCGTGTCTGACTCTGTGCAACCCCATGGACTGCAGCCTACCAGGCTCCTCCGTCCATGGGATTTTCCAGGCAAGAGTACTTGAGTGGGGTGCCATTGCCTTCTCCAACAATACATTATATCATGTCATATTTTGCCAAAACTTCTCTACTTTTCCCACATCAATGTCAATAAAAGCCAAGCTCCTAAAGTGGCCTACAGGCCTTTGTACTTGTTGTACCTCTGCCTGGACACTCTCCATCCAAAGGGCAGCAAGATTCTGTCATCATCATCTTTAGATCTCGCTCGTGTCCTGTAGTCAGAGGCCTTCCCTGACCATCCTCTATCAAATACCAACACCCCCTCCAATATAAGTGCTGAATTTCCCCCAGAGCTCTTTTATCCATATGATAAATGATATTAATAATGATGATAGCAGGTATTTCTACGACTTTATGTTCCATCCACTGTCCAAATAACCTTACTTATATGGATTCATTTCATCCTCATAACAACACTAGGAGACAGTTTTATTATCCTCATTTTGCATGTGGGGAACTTAAGGCAACTGAGAGTTAGTCAGTCTTAGACTCAGAGTTATAAAGTGGCGGAGCAGAGATTCAAAGCCTTGCAGTTTGTCTCCAGCCTCTGTGCTCCCGTCTAATCTGAGCGATAGCTCCTCATAGTATAGGTAATTCTGTTGTTTGTTTATTGTTTGTGGTCTCCTGCAGGAACAGAAAATTAAGAAAGACAGAGACTTATTATTTTACTTACAACTATATTCCAGTTCTTAGAATAGTCCTGACTTACATGAGATTCTCAATACATATTTGTTGATGATGATTCTACATCATCACTCACACTCTTCCTCTGTCTAAACTGCCTTGGTGCCTGCTTAATTCCGGCTTGAACTATGGTTCCATCTTCTGATATACAGGCAAGTTCTTTGAAACTGAAGCCATACATGAAGGTTCTGTGTTAATTATCATAAATCTTTTCGCATGATATATGATAAAACAGTCTTGTATTCATCCTAAATGGATACATTTATCTTGAAGAAGATATTTCTCAGGACAAGGAAACCTCATAAATAGTAGCTAGCAAAGGGGATATCTGCATGTATTTGTAAGAATATGTGCTAATTAAGACTTAGAATTGGCTCTGTGTTCTCTACCTCTGAAACTAAGGGTTTTATTTTAAACGTAAAATAATCAAGATTTTGATTCTGGATGTACAATTTTATTATATTTCACTCAAGCAGAGTATTAAATGAAGCTTTTCAGACCACATTCAATTAATAGATTTTTTTTGTCATTACTTTGTTTTCACTATATAAAATTATTTTGTAATCCCCAAAGGAAATCTGAGGAACTTTATTCTTTTTGAAGTGTCTTTATATTTACTCTGTGTGTACACACACACACACACACACACACACACACACACAGTAGAAGCATACAGTCAATAGTCTTATTCATGGCACGCTTTGAGTATACTTGTGAAAAATTATTGGAATGTGCAACTTAGTAACTGTAATTGTAAAGAATAATAACCTAAGAATCTAACCAGATTAAAAATCAATTCGGTGTGACTTTGTTACATTTCCTTCATTTCCTAATGGTGTGTAGGTGTACACTTTAGTTAATGGATAGGTGTGCTAAGTAATAATTTCTCATGCAATGGCTATTTTGTTGACAGTATGAAAATGCTTTCATATCACATGTGGAACAATTCCATAAAGAAACCATACTGACTTTCATGAGTTATGCAGACAAAATGAACTTCTTTGACAAGTGACTTTATAACTGCTTGCCTTTTAAATTACTTTTACAAATCATTCGGCACACCTTAGTGACAGAGAACAAGACATAATATTTCATTAATACCTCTTTTACTAGAAGTGAGCTAACCTTGATTATCTAAAGAAGAGAATAATCTTTCAGAATCTTGAGAATATACTTTTTTTAGATTTAAAATCATAAGTGTATTACCACTGTTACTCCCTGTAGGTGCTGGACATTAGTGTTGGACTATTTACATGCATTATTATGTTTATTCCTTATGACAAATATGAGGTTTGGATACTTATGATTTTACGGTTAAGAAAACATGACTCAGAGGCATTAGTTGTCTTTCTTATATATACTATATATGTGGCATCTAGGATTCACACTCTGCTCACTTTTCAAAATCTTGCCTAGCTAATGGTGACAACTAATATACTGATATTTTTAGATGAATATTATAACATACTTTATAAGCCTGATTATAAATAAATCACTCAGCTCACAGTCTGTGTTGATTATGAGAACTCCCCATCAAGAATGTAACTGAGCAGAGGTCCCTGTGCTGCCATTTTGAAACCAGTATCCTTTGTGTTAAAGTCAACTCCTCATGGATGGCTCCCAGCCAATTACTGAGCACAGTAGCTTTCTCCTTGGAGGGACAAGATGCTTCTGAAGTTGACATTACTCATTGGTTGACACTGGTGACCTTCCTCCCCTCTCTCCATCACTCAGGATCAGATTTGCCCTCCCTGACTTTTCCAGACCTCTCCATATTTATCCTCATTTGGGTGTTCCTAATAAAACCCTTTTCATACTGTTCATGGGGTTCTCAAGGCAAGAATACTGAAGTGGTTTGCCGTTCCCTTCTACAGTGGACCACATTCTGTCAGACCTCTCCACTATGACCCATCCGTCTTGGGTGGCCCCACTCAGCATAGCTTAGTTTCATTGAGTTAGACAAGGCTGTGGTCCATGTGATCAGATTGGCTAGTGTTCTGTGACTGTGGTTTCATTCTGTCTGACCTCTGATGCCCTCTCTCAGCACCTACCGTCTTACTTGGGTTTCTCTTACCTTGGACATGGGGTATCTCTTCACAGCTGCTCCAGCAAAGCACAGCCAGAGAATGCTCAAATGCAAAATGCCAAAGAATGCTCACACTACCACACAATTGCACTCAACTCACACACTAGTAAAGTAATGCTCAAAATTCTCCAAGCCAGGCTTCAGCAATAGGTGGACCGTGAACTTCCAGATGTTCAAGCTGGTTTTAGAAAAGGCAGAGGAACCAGAGCTCAAGTTGCCAATATCCATTGGATCATCAAAAAAAGCAGGAGAGTTCCAGAAAAACATCTATTTCTGCTTTATTGACTATGCCAAAACCTTTGACTCTGTGGATCACAATAAACTATGGAAAATTTTTCAAGAGATGGGAATACCAGACCACCTGATCTGCCTCTTGAGAAACCTGTATACAGGTCAGGAAGCAACAGTTAGCACTGGACATGGAACAACAGACTGGTTCCAAATAGGAAAAGGGGTGTATCAAGTCTGTATATTGTCACTCTGCTTATTTAACTTATATGCAGAGTACATCATGAGAAACTCTGGGCTGGAGGAAGCACAAGCTGGAATCAAGATTGCCAGGAGACTGGTGCAATGAGACGACCCAGAGGGATGGTACGGGGAGGGAGGTGGGAGGGGGGTTCAGGATGGGGAACACCTGTATACCCGTGGCAGATTCATGTTGATGTATGGCAAAACCAATACAATATTGTAAAGTAATTAGCCTCCAATTAAAATAAATAAATTTATATTAAAAAAAACCCTCAGATATGCAGATGACATCACACTTATGGCAAAGTGAAGAAGAACTAAAGAGCCTCTTGATGAAAGCCAAAGAGGAGACTGAAAAAGTTGGCTTAAAGCTCAACATAAAGAAAACTAAGATCATGGCATCTGGTCCTATCACTTCATGGCAAATAGATGGGGAAACAGTGTCAGACTTTTATTTTTTGGGGCTCCCAAATCACAGCAGATGGTGATTGCAGCCATGAAATTAAAAGAAAAAGTTATGAAAGTTGGAAAGTTATGGAAAATTGGAAAGTTATGACCAACTTAGATAGCATATTAAAAAGCAGGGACATTACTTTGCCAACAAAGCTCCATCTAGTCAAGGCTATGGTTTTTCCAGTGGTCATGTATGGATGTGAGAGTTGGACTGTGAAGAAAGCTGAGTGCTGAAGAACTGATGCTTTTGAACTGTGGTGTTGGAGAAGACTCTTGAGAGTCCCTTGGACAGCAAGGAGATCCAACCAGTCCATCCTAAAAGAGATCAGTCCTGGGCGTTCATTGGAAGGACTGATGTTGAAGCTGAAACTCTATTATTTTGGCCACCTGATGCGAAGAACAGGCTCATTGGAAAAGACCCTGATGCTGGGAAAGACTGAGGGCAGGAGGAGAAGGGGATGACAGAGGATGAGATGGTTGGATGGCATCACCGACTCAATGGACATGAGTTTGGGTAAACTCTGGGAGTTGGTAATGGACAGGGAGGCCTGGTGTGCTGTGTTTCATGGGGTCACAAAGAGTGGGACATGACTTAGTACCTGAGCTGAACTGAATAAAATCCTTATACACTTAATTCTGTCCTGATATTTGCTTCTAGGAGTATCCAGGCTAACTTATAAACCATTTATTTATTAAACACAATAATTTTTGGCCACTGCTTATCTTTCTCAACTTATGATGGGGTTACTTCTTGAAAAACCTGTTAGTTAGTTAAAATACCATAGATCAAAAATACATTTAATATATCCAACCTACCAAACATCACAGCTTCATGTCGCCTATGTTAAATGTGCTCAGAACACTTACATTATTTCACAGTTAGGCAAAATCATCTAACACAAAGCTATTTTATGATACAGTGTTGAACAAATCATGGAATTTACTGACTACTGTACTGCAAGTGAAAAACAGAATAGTTGCGTGAGTTCAGAATGGTTGTAAGTGTATCAGTTGTTCACCTTCATGAGTGTGAATTGCCATTTCCACTGCCCAGCATCATGAGAGCATCACACCATACAGTGCTAGCCCAGGAAAAGATCAAAATTCACAATTCAAAATATAGTTTCTACTGAATACATTTCACTCTCATACCATAGTGAAGTTGAAAAATCATTTTGTAGAACCACAAGTATGGGACCATCTACAGTCTGTTCATTTTTTGCTGACGTCCATGAGATGGCTGAATTCTGTTGCTACATGTCCAATTTGTATCCTTTCTTTAAGCTTCGGTATTAACTTAAAAGAGAAACTACCCTGGTCTCCTTCAATCAAAAGTTATGGCATCTTTCTCTAGAGTCCTCTGGTAATTTATATGTTCCATTCTATAAAAGTTTTACTTACATACCTTGTTCTAGAAAAAACTAAGTACATAGTTTGTTATGTTATAGCATTTATAGATATATGCATATATATCAAAATGTGGGCTTCCCAGGTGGCGCTAGTGGTAAAGAATCCACTGCAAATGGCAGGAGACACAAGAGACGTGGGTTTAATCCCTGTTTAGGGAAGAAATGGAGCAGGGCATGGCAACTCCAGTATTTTTGCCTGAAAAATGCCTTGGGCAGAGGACCCTGGCGGGCTACAGTCCATGTGGCTACAACAGGTCAGACATGACTGAGTGACTGAGCACATATAAATATATATTTAAATGTTATAAAACTCACCGTGCCTAGCACAATGCCTTATATAATTAACACTTAGGAATTGCTTGTACTCATTCAGCCACACCCATTTATTTATCATCTGTCACTGCTTTCCCTTTACCGCAGCTGAGTTAAATGCAGTCAGCTCTCTTTATCTGTGGATGTTATATTCTATGAAGTCACAACAAACACCAAATTAGCCAACACTGAACCATTTCACTGGGAAGAAACACAGGATTAGTTTCCTGTGAACCGCTGGTCACACATTTTTTTAATCAATCAATACACAGCCTTGTTTTGTGTGTTATTTTTTAAAAGTATCTTACTGAGTATAAACTGTTGATTCATTAACATTGAACTCATGGCCAATAGCACCATAACTCATACCTGAAAGATTATCTGACACCTGTGCTCTCTCCCTGACACATCACAGTCTTACCTAGGAGCACCAGACAAGCCCTCAGTTTGGGGACCATTTCAAAGAGCAAACCCATCAAAAAAAGGGCACAAAAATGCAAGAACTGTAGCACTAAATGTACCTTTAATGGCCACTTATTTACAGCGTGAGACCTGAAGCAAGAAGACAGAGCATGACTTTGTTCAACTGTTGAGAATGTGTGTGTTGAGCAACTCAATTTTTACACTGTTCATTTTATTCTCCTGTGTACATATGATATATACTATAAGGAAGTGTAGTCATTAATTACCAATTGAAATGTTAAAGAGTGGCTTCCTTATATCCTATAACACAGTCCTATCTTCCAAACATGGCAAGTTTTTTATTTAGAGTGATTTTCCCAGGAGTACTAGTAAGTATAGCAATGTATGAGCATAACTCCTTTAATTCAGAAAATTGTCAAAGCTATGAGGCATTTGATACTGTTTAAGTGATATGATTTTCATTCTCCATTCTGATTCTAGAGGATGAAAACCTCTTTTATATATTGTGGATAAATTATATATATATATATATATATTTATCAGGAGGTTCTGGATTTAAATTTGAAATTATTTTAATCATGTAGTCATAATGATTTAAGTAGAAATATTTGACTATTTCACTAAATGTCTGTTCTCAATAGTCGGCACTTTATTCATCAAGTAATTAGATGCACAAACCAAATAATATTAAGTATAAAATAACTAAAAATTCATCATATTTGTTCCTTGGTTGTCAGGAAGCATTTAACAGGAGGCTTCCTGTGTGCTGTTTTGGATCTGTCAGGAATCCTCTGTTCCTTATTAATTCCTGAATATTCTGGAACTAAGAGGAGAGGCAAGCCTCTCCTGGGGCTGAGGGATTGAGGCATTTCCTTCATTAGTTTTTCTATATGGTGATAAGTACCCTCTTCCTTCTTGTGAACCATAGGGTAAAAGTGATTATTTACAACTTTCTGTCTTTAATATGGATCGCCTATGTTTTGTAAGTCTGGAATTTTAATCTTTATCTTTGCTGAGAATAACTACAGTATATATGCCACACCATGTTGATTAAAACACCTTTGCTCCATCAGAGCTCTGGTCCCTGTGTCTTGCTTTCTCTCTCTCTCTGTTTCTCTCTCTCTCTCCCTTCCTCTCTCTCTCAGGCTATTTCTTTGGAGTGCAGAGGCTCTCTGAGTTCACTCTCCTGCCTGGGCTACTAAGACCCTTTAGAGAAGGCGCTCTGTGCCTTCACCCAACCGAGAGGGTGCCTGAGACCTCTGTGAAAAGAGCAAGCCCCGTGCAGGGGCTTTATTGGCTTTCTGTGTAAACCAAGGAATATCAGCCTCTTTCTCTTTCCTTTACTTTCTTATCGGTGGACTCTGGACCACCAGGTTCTGGTCCATTAAAGGACCGCAACACTTGGTCAAGGTAATCTTTTTTCCCACAGTATAATTCAAATTCAGACACATTTTTTGAAATCTGGAAATATATTTTTTCTTTTTTTATATAAATTTATTTATTTTAATTGGAGGCTAATTACTTTACAATATTGTATTGGTTTTGCCATACATCAACATGAATCCACCACGGGTGTACATGTGTTCCCCATCCTGAACCCCCTTCCCACCTCCCTCCCCATACCAGCCCTCTAAATGATTAAAAATTTATTGGTTCATCAAAAATAAGGTGTGCATTCTCAGACTTTAAAAATGTTACTGAGAAAAGGTCTTATTTTGGAAACAAATCTTTAACTTTTCAACTTTTCCTTTCCTTATATGTGCCTACAATCAGCAATTAAAATGCATTTTCATTTCCTCATTAATTTTTTTGTTTTTCATAGTATAGGCAAAATTAAATTTTTAATAAAATTTTAAATCTCTAATGATAATCCAAGATGAGTATTAATTAAAACATGTGGTAGAAAAATTCATATATTTATTAGGAAAGTATAAAGCACTATTCATTATGTTATATGGCCTTCTGTGTCCTAAGAAAATACATGCCAAATGGTTCTGTAGCTTTAACTATTGGCTTAATGGCTGCTTCTGTTAGAACATGGCAGCCTTTCCTGAATGCTTGCTTACCTGTATTTTTGTTTTAGGTGTTCAGCAGTGCTTGTTGGCCAGCTTTCCATCAGCTAAACATTGTTTATGTGAATGTTTCAGCTATTCCCAAAGACCTGCAATGAGACAGGTCGCAGCATTCTGCAATTATAAGCATCTGTTTAGATGTGCTCTCCACCATTAATTCACTATCGTTTATGATAGTGAATCGTTACGATTTTGTGTAATTGAAACTAAAATGTCAATCAGATCCCCTCTTTCTTAACTCCATAAAGAACTCACTACATCTTTTATTCTATCATTTTATGCGTGAAACAACTTGCTTTTGTTGTTCAAACTACTGTATAGCAATTATTCATGTACTTTCTTTTATATAACGAGCTGCTTTACCTGCCATCTGTGTATAGAGATAATTACATTTGCAAGGAAATTAAAAGCATTTGGTCCAGTATAAATTTTGACTTATTGTTGCTAGTTTTGTTGTGGATATAAAATTCACTCAAGTATTTCTTCAGAATTTCTCTAAATGATTTTCAAGTATTTTATTTACCTTTCCCCCAAACTGATGAAATGCTATTAAACTCAGAAAGAGAAGAACTGCAAAAAAATTGTAGGAATTCAAGATTTTTACTTCTGTTAAACTAATAAAAAGACTAGAAATTAAAAAACAATATAGTTGAGACATGCATAGAGAGAGTATGCATAGAAAAAAAATAAAGGAAAACATAATTTCTGAAATGGAAAGACACTGTAAAGAAATTTGACAAATACTGTACTTCAGCACCTCTATAAATAAAAAATCAGTGCTGCTCTTGCATTGTTCAACAGCTCTCATCATTCTAATGCTTTAAACTAATTTATAAAATAATTAGTGCAGCTGAAGCTCATTTTGTCTTTCCTGCTATAATTCCATAATAATAATGATTGTGAAGACATGTTTAAACTGATGTGTATCATCCACTCAACTATGAATGTTTCAGGCTGAGTTTATCTCTTCAGTAAATTCACAGCTTTTGAATATCAAGTGGTTTCACTAATTCTTTTAAATTAGAAATCTAGAAACATGGATTTATCTTGCCTTGGGTATACTATATGTGTAGTATTGAGAAATACACCACTGTGTAATATTGGGAAATTATATTAGTCTTCTATTTTCAAGGTCCTTTCCAATTCTCAAGCTTCACTATTCTATGACTTTCTATACCGTGCATATAAGCTATAGAAAGACATGATTCTTCCTGGAAATACCTCTCAAATGTCCCAGCATAGCACTCATTCTATGTTGGTTTCACTCTTACTGTTTTTTGAGAGTTTATCATTGGAGATGTATAATACTGGGATTTTGGGATTCTTCATCTGAAAGCCCATCCCAAACATCTGAAAGACACATTTATTCATTTATTTCATGCTTATTAAGGATGACATCAGGCTCTTGGGCAGTAATTATTGAAATGAAAATGATCCCTGAGTAGATTATGTATTGTGAGATATATAAGTATATAAAGAGCTAATGCTTGTCAAAGTTCAGAGTCTAGCAAAAACAGTTGTTTGAAATCAGATTAAAGTAAAGTAAATAAGATTAAAAGAAACTAGCATAAAACAAAATTTAAAAGGATTTGTGATATAAGAAGTCAATTAAAAATGTGCAAACACCTCCCAGTATTTCTCTAGTTACTTTAGTTAATCTACTCAATCAAGGTTGAATGGGCCAAGAAACCTATGGACTCAATCCCTTTATACCATTAGACTCTAGGAAATAACACATAAATAATCAAATATCTATATCTACTACATAAATAAATTCATTGTGATACTACAGGCACATATATCCATGGACCAATTTTAGCAAGAGCCTTAGACATACAGCAGACCAGGACATGCTCACTATAATTCACTCTTATGTTTCTGAGCCCACTTCCTACTTCTAATAAATATTCAACAATTTTGGACAATATGAACAAATGTAAACTTCTATACCTTGCATACAGTCGCAATCATGAATAACTGACACCACTCACCATGTAAACTTCCACCTTAAATAGTCAGTCAGTTATAAAATTCTCCGGGTGACAATTTCAAGTCTTTAGGATATCAGGTTTTTCTTCCTGTATGGTTCTTTTGGTTGTTGTTTTCCATTTTTATTCTGTGGGGGAGTTGTTATGCACCTCAGTGTGGTGATAAATGATAGATTTGCAGGCTTATGAACAACACAAATGTATTTATCAGTTTTGGGACCTGGAAAGTCCAAGATCAAGGTGTAGGGAGGTGCAGTGTTTATGGAGAACCCAAACCCTGGATCACAGATGCCTGTATTTCTTTTCTCTGTGTTTTTACATGTCATGAATAGGCACTAATCCTATTCATGGAAGCTCCACCCTTATGACTTAATCACCTTCTAAACTGCTAAGTCACTTCAGTTGTGTCCAACTCTGTGTGACCCCATAGACGGCAGCCCAACAGGCTCTCCCATCCCTGGGATTCTCCAGGCAAGAACACTGGAGTGGGTTGCCATTTCCTTCTCCAATGCATGAAAGTGAAACGTGAAAGTGAAGCTGCTCAGTCGTGTCTGACTCTTCGCAACCCCATGGACTGCTGCCTACCAGGCTCCTCCGCCCATGGGATTTTCCAGGCAAGCTCCCCTCAAATACTACCAATTGTGATTTAAACATACAGATTTTAGGGGGTACACACATACATTCTATAGCAAGCCCCAAATGGCCAGTGCCATCCTTCTGTCCTTAATATTCGCTCATCTATAACAATGTGTAGCAGTTAATGACAAATTAATTTTACCCTGTAACAAGTTTGTACAGGGGAAGCCGCTCACATTTACCTTACCTTATATCTCTTTTACATTACTCAAGATGGGTTGCAGTCATACCCAATAGCTTGTACCATAAGAAAACAATGAACTTTTCCATCTGTAACCCAACATATCATAGAGAAGAATTAACTAAGTTACTCTATTCTTCTCTCCTATGTGGATACTGCATGAGGATCATCCTTATTATTCTTATTATAGCCTTACAA